>NW_026067923.1:2561618-2677525 GCF_014885135.2 Alexandromys fortis
AACTTGGGGAAACAGGAAGATTGGGATAAAGGAAGGTTGGATAGGGGAGCAGGGAAGCACATATCTTAGTTAAGGGAGCCACCTTAGTGTTGGCAAGAGACTTGAACCTAGAGTGGCTCCCAGGAGCCCAAGGCGATGTCCCCAGTTAGTCCCTTGGGAAGCTGAGGATAGGGAACCTGAAATGAACCTCATCCTGCATTCTTGCAACAGGGCAGGTTCTCTGCCTCTTATCTCTCATCTGTTTATTTACATCTGTCAATAAATAACCTACATCTCTGCCTATCATCTATCCACACAGTAACTATATATATTATCTATATATCTCCTATCATTTGTCTATCATATATCTCCTATAATCATCTATTGATTTACCATTGATCTTTCTATCTAGTCATCTTTGTTATCTAACACCTAATTCTTTCTATCATCGATCATCTATTCACTATTAAACTACCAACCATCCATTATCTATCTATTCATCTTTTTATTATATATGTATCTACTACATATCTATCATCTATCATATGTATCCATAAATATATATATATATATATTGTGTATATATCACCTATATATCATCTTTCTGCCTTTCAGTCTGTATATCATCTATCTATTTATATATCATTTATCATCTATCTATCTATCTACTATCTATCTATCTATCTATCTATCTATCTATCTATCTATCTATCTATCTATCTATCTATTCTATCATCTATCAGACAGAACCATCTATCTTGCATCTGTCTATATAATATCTATTAGTCTCTCTGAGTTTACTGATTCTCCCTTGGGAGCATTTCCTTACAGTGAAACTAATACATTGAATTTTATATGTCTTTCTTTTTCTGCTTTTTCTATTTCTCTTTCAACACACTTCATGTTGACCCATTCCTCTTGATATTTTAAATGGTTATAACAGCTTTTTTTTATGAGGATGACCTGGATCACTTGTGTATCTGTTCAGCTGAATGCACTTCCTTTGGATATGGTCACATCTTCTTGCTTATTGATATATTTAAAACAAAATTTTATTGTATGCTGCACTGTCTTATTTATCTCAATTTTTAGCCTCATTTACCCTGTTGCTTTTAGAAATAAATGGATCAGGAAGTGCAGATGACATCCTGCTTGTTAACATATGAGTGTTGCTTAGATCCACCTAAAAGCTACCTTCCCTCCAATGCTATCTCAGCTTACTTACCTTACCTCTTAGATCTATAGTAAATCCAGACTTGTGTGTTCACCATGATTAAACACTGAACTCAGACTACACAAATCCTATCTTTACGAATCAACAGTTAATTGTTAACTGCTGGCACGATTTTCTAGACCTTGGCTCATCAAGACATGCTACACTCTCCTAAGCATCACAAACTACACCGAATCCCATTTCATTTTATATGCTTTTATGAAGAGAATGTACCTGGTTATTAATTAAAACAGAATATTATTTGATTTCAGTGATATCACTTTGTATAGGCAATTTTTTATTTAAAAATCTTAATATTTGTAATGTGACTTATTTTGATCATATTCTTTCCCATCCCCAAATGCTTCCTAGATACCCTCCTTCTCCCTACCTGTCAAACTTTCTGTTCTTTTTCTCTCTCAAATTGAGAACAAAACAAAACAAACAAAAAAGCTTACAAAAATATGGAGACTGTTTTGTGTTGTTGAATTACTCCAAGCATAAGTCCTGCTATAGAGATACTATACCCTGCTACAGAATGTAGATGGTATATCCTGTTATAGAGTGTGGATGGTATATCCAGTCTCACACCACTGATATAAATTACAAACAACCTTTCTGTTAGGAATGGGACTTTGTGCGTCCACTTTCCCCTCCTCAGTGCTGAGACCCTGTCTTTTACTTGTGTGTATCTTTTACATGCTGTCAGTCTCTGTGAGGTCATAAGCCCTGTTGTGTACAGAAGATGCTTGTCCTTGGGGTCATTCAAGTACATTTGAGCATTATTGCTTTTTTAGGTGTAGAAATGCAGATTCATAATCAGAAATTCAGTAATGACTTTAAAAGGGGTGCGGGAGAAAAAAGTGAAGCGAGGAGATGGAAAGAACAATAAAAGGAGGGAGAAAGAAATAAGGATAAATGCTGAAGAACACAAGTAAAACAATGAAGATTTAATTAATTACTTACTCATGCAGATTCAAAACAATTTGCAAAATTTTGGTTTCATTTTATAAATTCTTCTAGCTTCAAATGCTCATAAATTTATGTCACTTATGGATTAAATGTACTTATGGATTAAAAAAGGACAAAAAATATAAATAGTGAAGTGGCTCGAGAGTAATTATATTGCATCTATAGAATATTAAATATATTTATTTCACTCTTATTAAATCCTTTTAAAGAGTATTTCTCTTTTTCACAAATACAAAAATGCCCATGTCTTCATCATTGGCTAACGTTGCAATGGAATGAAGAACACATGTGTACTGATGTTTAAAATACTTACATTTTGCGACAGGCCATCTCTCAGTAAATTTAGTTTAATTTTTTCATTTCTTTTTTAGCCACCTATCAAAAGGAAATCTAGATTATTTTAAACCTAGGTTATAATACTCAAGAACTAAAAGATAAGTGTTTTCTTGTGAGCATAGATTTCAGCCAATACGAAATGAACTGGTACTTGATTTCTAGATCAGGTATCAAAAACTGTATAATAGTATAAATACTAGGTGAATATCTTTCTGTATAAAGTAAGAAGGCTTTTTAAAAATACATATTTATTACCCTTTTAACAACTGAGATTTTAATTACAAGAACCCATAGAAGCAGTATTCAATATGATGCAGTGAAAAACACAAGTATTTCTAAGGATGTTATCTCTATCTATAAAATATTTGCTGTTAAGTAGGAAAGATAAAACATCCACGTTAATATTTAGAGAAAAAGGTATTATCTGACAAAATTATGAAACATTGAAGAAAGAATGTTGTAATGGTATGATTTGCTTTTAACTATTTGACAAAAGGTTGGATAAAGTGGACCATGGCAAAACAGGATAAATGGGATTCTGTTCTCCCTTCCCTCCCTCCCCCTCCCTCCCTCCCTCCCTCCCTCCCTCCCTCCCTCCCTCCCTCCCTCCCTTCCTTCCTTCCTTCCTTCCTTCCTTCCTTCCTTCCTTCCTTCCTTCCTTCCTTCCTATCTCTGTACCTATCTCTCTAATCTATCTATCTATCTATCTATCTATCTATCTATCTATCTATCTATCTATCATCTTATGTATCTATCTATCATCCATCTATCTATCACCTATCTATCTATTTTTAAAATGTTTTCTCTCCCTTTTGGTCCACTGAGTTTATTTAGAGTTAATAATTAATACTGGGTAGCAGCTCTTTGCTAGAACATGATCAACTCACAAATGGCTGTACCACTAAAGAAACTATCATCTTTGCTCCAAGTGGTATTCTTTAGAGAATGAGGACCTATGATTGTATTGTCTACACTGAGAAGAAAGCAAACTAAAAACAAAGGAGAGTTATTGATAGGGATGCCCAAGTAAGGAAGGGTAGTAACATCTTGACTCAGTCACAGGGAATGCATGGGGTTGGGGTCTCTCTAGGAAAAGTCTCAGAAAAGAGTAGGCCTCCCAGGGACATCAACTAACATGGTGTAATATGCTACAATAAGACCAGGCACATCCAATCACATCAAGGCTGGATGAAGTAACCCAGTCAGAGGGAAAGGGTCCTATAAGTAGGCAATAGAGTCAGCAGCTGTCCTACTCCCACTGATAGGAATCATACAAGAAAACCAAGCATTGAGTACATTTTATGTTGGATTTCCAGTGCTGGGAATGCAGCCTACCTTTAAACATAGTTTGTTCTCCAGTGAAACTTCTTGCAGAAAACCAATTTTCATTTTCTAGTGGTTATCAACTGAAAATAGCTTCTGGATTAGGGATTGAACATATGTCAACTCATTCCAGTTCTGAGACCCCATCTTGTTCTTATCTGCATAGACCCAAAGCATACTGGCCCAGTCTGCATGAATTCATACTTATGTTCATCCTGTTGACTTAGAGAGTCTTGTTTTCTTGGTATCTGCCATTCCTTCTGACTCTTCCACTCTTTCTGCCTCATCTTCCACGGGGATCCCTGATCTCTTAGGAGAGGGATTTGATGAAGACATTGTAAATACAGTTTAGTGTTCCAAAGCCTCTCATTCTCTGAGTAACATTTGGTTGTGGATCTCTGTTTTCATTCCCATATGATGCTAGAAGAAGCTTCTATGATGATGGCTGAGAAAGGTATGGATAGATGAGGAAAGCAGAATAGCATTAGGGGTTATTTTATTGCTATAGTTGTTTATTTATTTAGTTTAGAACATTAGTATTTAGTTTTATCCTGGGTCTTTGGGCTATCCAGTCTCAGGTTCTTGGTCACCCAAGTAGTGCTGGGTATTACTTCTTTTGTGTGGAATGCACCTTAAGTGAAGTCACATATTTGTTGGTTGCTCCAACAAGCTTTGTACCACTATTTCTCTAGAATATACTGCAGGCATTATACCACATGGATCAAAGTGTTTGTGAGAGTGTTTATTTCTCCTCTTTTAGCATGTAGAGAACCTTTATCAAAGATGTCGGAACATATATGTGATTGCTCTATATAGGCACTAGCTCACCTTCTCCAAGTTCATTGAGACCTGCCAATCTTGTCTTAAGCAATAGGGCCTTGTTGCCACTTTGTAGAGAACAACATATATAGTCTTGGCAACAGGCTGGGCTGTTTGGGAACTCCTGCAGATTTTTTTTTTATTTGGTGAACAACTCAATTAGATGTACCTTAGTCCTGTTACTGGTAGCTTCATTTGTTGACAAGAGATATATAGTTGGGGCCCTGACACACCTATTATTTGGTGATTTCATTTAGATACACTTCATATATGCATGTATTTTATAACACTACTACTGTATTAGATTTTCAAACTACCTCTCAAATGGCCCTTAATTTTTAGCTATCTTTCCTCACATACCCTTTCTAGGTCCCATCTCCCCTTCCCCTCTCCACTCGGTCTTCCCATTCTATGCCCCCATCCATTCATAACTATCTACTCTATTTCACTTTCTATAGGGTTCTCTGTCTATCCTTTGACGCCTAGTCCCTTTCTCTACACATAACTTTGTGGTTCTATGTGTTGTAGCTTGGTTATCATTGACTTAACTGCTAATATCCATGTATAAGTGATATATTATATTAGTTTGTCTCAGTCTGGGATGCCTCAATCAGGATGATTTTTTTCTATTTCCTTCCATATACCTGCATATTTCTCAGTGGCACTTTTTACCAGGTAAGTAATAATCCACTATATAAATATTCCACATTTTATTTATCTAGTTATTTGCTGAGAGATATCTAGTTTTTTTCTAATTTCTGGCTATTATGAATAGAACAACAATGAACATGGTTGAGCAAATGTCTCTGTGGTAGGAAGGAACATCCTTTGGGTATATGCCCAGAAGTTATTTAGCTGGATCTTGAGGTAAATTGATCCCCCATCTTCTTGAGAAACTGGCACATTGATTACCATGTGACTCTATGCATTTGCATACCTACTAGCAGTAGATGAGTGTTCCCCTTACTCTACATCCTCTTCTGCGTGAGTTGCCATTTGTTTTTATTGACCTTACTCATTTTGACAGGTAGAAGACCTCAAAGCAGTTTTTGTTGCCCTGATGATTAAGGATGTTGAACATGACTCTAAGTATTTCTCAACTGAGTTTCCTCTTTTGGGAATTCTCTGTTAAATCTGTACCCCATTTTTAAATTGACCTATTAGTTTTTAGTTTTTATTTATGTTGGTCCTCAAGCTAAGTTTTTAACAAAACAAAATTTATTTATCTGTTCTTCTATCTGCTTAAAGTCATGCAAAGAAATCCCCCAGGATAATAGGTGAGGCCCCTCATTGGGAAACAAAGACACTCTTGACACTGACCCATTCCTGGCTCTTGCTCTCACTGTCTTCTCTAGGTCCGTGGATGTCTTTGTTGTACCATCCCAGGCAGGAACTGTAACAGGGCTGCTATGTTCAATGTGGCATTTGTTCAGAAAGCGTTTCTCTCCAAAAGTATTTTTCTTTTCAATTCTCTAAACTCTTGTAAACACAGATTTCTGTTTCTCTCTGTCTTTATCTCCCTTATGCTTCAAGCATAACTGGAGGGGAACATGTAGATACAGGGACAGTGACAAGGAATGGTGATTTCCAGTCAATTTCATTGTTGAAGTAGGATGATGTTTACTATAACCAGTTGTATCTGTCTGGAAAATGATTAAGTGTATCAGGAGATATTACTGATTATAAAATCACAATCAATTCTTATCCATATTTACAGTTCTTCTACACATGTAGGGTCATTGAAGGCTTCTCTCCCATGGCCATCTTAAAGTCTCAGTGTCATCAAGTGAGAAAAGGTTAACAGATACTCTGTTTAATGAATCTTTTCCTTTAAGGACTTCTGAACTCACAAGAAGGTAACTGTCACTCTCTCCCAAGGTTCTTCAGGCTCCATCCCTCTAAGACCTGGGTAGACTCTCAAGACCACAATTAATATTTGATGATATTAGACATTTTTGGCATGTAGGTATGGATGAAAAAACTTTACTGTTATAAATGACATAGATTAAACATTGTTATTATACCTTGAGTGTGTAACTAAACCTTTAATTTACAATGAAACAATCTCTGATCTTTGTTCTTTCTTTGCTGTGTGAAGGTGTCATCTATCAGGAGACCAGGAAGCTCACACTCACAAGAAAAGCATTCCCTTTAGACAGTGACTATTCTCTAACTCTGCTAGACAGGAATTATAACATGCCTTTAATTCCAGCATTCTGGGGGCATAGGGAGAAGGATCTCTGTGAGTTCGAGACTATTCATTTGCACTTTGCAAGTTCAAGGACAGTCAGAGCAACATAAATAAACATAGCTTCTTTATATTTATTAGACACTAAGAAATACTAGTGAGCAAAAGTTCCCCTCGACACAGTATAGAAGTTAGGTCAAGATCTGAGCAGATAGAATTGGGTTAGAGGCTAGCATCCTGTCTCAAAGAAGAATCCTTGACTGATGATGAGAATGAGAGACACAGGGTACAAGGCAAAGTCAGAGAAGACATCAGGCTGGTTCAGATGTACTGTGGGATTGGGGAGTCAGCACAACATGGGCTGAGCTCTCTGACCTTTTCAGAAATATCCCTTTTCAGTATTAAGTAGAACAAACAAATTGGTGAATAAAATAATGTGGGGACAAAAATAAACACTTTGTCAATGGTGTACTTGGAGACCAGAGGATGGAGGCCATACATGGAACAGAAATACTAGGGCAATGGAAAATGACAGTGACATAGTCTTACAAAAGCATGTCGTCTGCTTGATTCTCACTTGTTCTACTTCATGAAAGGCAAGAAAGAGCCACAGTCCTTTCAGAGAGTTAGCTCAGTGCCCCTCCCTCACATGTCCAAGGCTCTGAAATCTATTCCTAGCAGCAACACGGCAAAAACGTTTTCATGCTATTTGTTTGCTTGGCATAATTATGATGTTTATAGTAGAGAATGAAAAATTAAATTACGACTAAGATAGTTTTTTAAAAGACCCAAGTTTATCATTTTGTTCAGAAAAATTAGGAGAAGTGTGTTTGAAGATATATCTTATCACAGAGGAAGTGGCAGTTCACACTTGAGTCTTTGAACTTTGGTGGAGGCATTCCCATTGAAAGATGGCTTTATACTACCAAGAAGACACTTGACATGTTCTGACGGTACTGACAGTGTCAAATTGAGCAGAATTAATTGGAATGGAGATGAAGCAGATGTTACAATAAAGATTCTGCTAAGACCATAGATGTAGGTATTGAAGAGCATTCCCTTTGAATGAAAGAAAATAATACTAATTAAAGCTGTTTTAAGCATATTAGGATTCAGTGAATTAAACCAATTACCCCCATTAATTGTGAATAGAAATTTAATCTCTCAGTATCATCCTGCTTTTCAAACTCAAAGCAAACAGAAATTATTAGAGAAATAGAATGAAAGTGGAGGGATTAAATTTTTTAAAATGTCCTATAATGGGTAAGCTTTAATGGAAAGATGGAAGCCTGTTATTAATGCACAGTCTGATATCAGAAATTATTCCACAGAATTACTTTATTAATTTCAAATAAGTCTGAAAAGAGTTTTAAAGTATCCATCAACTACCACTTGAGTAAATAGGTTAACTGATCCATAGATTTCATGCATCTTTGTGTTGATGGAGAAAGGCTTTGGGATAGAGACCAAGCTGCTGAGTCTAACTTATCCCTTTCACTTTAATTATCCATTGTTTCTCTTGAATTTTATGAACCTCAAGTTCAGCTGCATTAGGAGACAGTTTAATTCTATGAGTTAGCAAGGCATCCCTGCCTGTGACCCATCAACACATTGGTTTCAGAGGTCATTCCATCAACTTGACCTGATTACTTCTGTGAATATGGTACCTCTTAGCCTGTAAATCCTTTACACATTCTATGGTTTGTGCAATGTATTTTGATATCTCTTTACTCTTAGCACAGAGTAGACAGGCTTATAGAGTGTTTCCAAACATTTATTGAGGAATAATAGGAACTACAATATAAATGCAAATATTAAATTTTCTTATATTTTGAAACATACAAAATAGATTTGTCCTTCATTATTTTAACGTTTAATGGATCTCCTATGACATGGGGTCATGAAATGTCAGTAATATAGGGTTCCAGATTAATTCAATTCCATTTTCCTATGGAACCTCTTTTATCCTGTTAATTTTGTTAATTAAAAAATGAATAACATCTCTTCCTCTTCCTTTCCTTTTTGCTTTCATCTCCCATAGTTAAAAACTGAATAGTGGCTGCATGGGACTGACCAGGCCCTCTCCATATATGTGATATTTGTGTAGCTTGGTGTCCCTGTGGACCATCTAGCAGTGGAAACAGGGTCTGTCCCTAATGTTTTGGTTGACTTTTGGGAACCTATTCCTCATACTGAGTTGCCTTGCCCAGCCTTAATACAAGCGGAGGATTACAGTCCAACTGCAACTTGATATGCCATGTTTTCTTGATATGCATGCATAGGAGGCCAGCCCCTTCTGAACAGAAACAGAGGAGGAGTGGATTGGAGGGTGGGGGAGGGCTGGGAGAGGTAGGGAGAGGTATGTGCATAGAGGAGGAAGGGGAAACAATGCTGTGAGGTAAAACAAATAAATCAATTTAATTAAAAACTTGTCAGTCTTTAATGAAAAAAAGAATAGTAAACAAATTTCTAAAAAGGAGCAGCGAGCCTATGAAAACTTTGAAGACGGTCATCTTCTGTAAGATAAACTGTAGAAACCAAATTCAAAATCTCAAGAACATTTATTTGATTTCAGAGGCATATATGCATTTTATAATTAATCAGAAATGAAAAAAAAATACCTACCTTAGATAGAATTGACATATGGGTGGAGAATATAAAAATTCTGTTATTTTCACTTTTCAAGTTTGTGCTAATTTCATTAAAATAGTCTTAGATGAGATAAGAAGGAAAAAATGTTTAAAACTGTACCCTTCAAATTTGCTTACATTCAAATTCTTATTTGTATATGGTTTTCCCATAGCACAATTTTAATGATATTCTGTTTCTTATACTTAGTTTGAATACTAATCATTTTATCTTTTGAATAATGTTCTGTTTTATTTGAGAAAGGGTCTCACTAGTCATTCCAGGCTGGCTTGGAAATTCCTATGCAGTTTAGATTAAAGCTGAATTTTGAATCCTCCAGCCCACTGAGGGCCGAGGGTATAGACAAATGCCATCATGCCTGATCTTGCTACACAGTCTTTCTACATTGCTTATTAATTACTACATTTTACTTTGATATCCCACTGTTTCCGAATGTTTCAATCATTCCCAATTTTGCTATTATAACTTGTTGAAAGGAAGATTTTATTATATATAAGTTTTCTTCTTGAGGAGTTTCCTTGGATCAAATTTGAAGAGAAAGGCTAAGTTTCTGAGCTGGGCTTCCCAGTAAGTGCCCAGAAGGGAAGGGAACTCATTCAGAGAGGAGTCTACGGTAGACCACCAAATCTCTGCAGAGATTAAACTCTGAATTAAATTAGATTAAATTAAATTAATTGAATTAAACTCCCAGTGAATTACTTGAGATAGTTCATTGATGATCAAAGCTCTTCTGTACTTCTTTAATTCACAAAATTGTATTTCTTTATAGGGAATTTTGAAAAAAATATCCATTATGGAATGGAAAATTCAAGTTAATCAATATATTTATAACCTTATATACTTAATTTAACTTTTTAAATTTTACATATATGTATTTATATGCCCTACTGAGTCTATTTAGTGTTGTTCATCTGTACATGTGTTTAGGGCAGACTACTTGGGGTTGGATAACCTATCGAGGGGTTCATTACTCTACTTATGTATGTTTATTGAATATAACATTTTATAAGTATTGCATTGTTTTCCTTAAAATCTACAGAAGTAAATAAACCAAGAAAAAGCCTAGGACTCTCACCTCACATAAATGTCTCTCTTGTTTATTATTTACCAGTTCCTCGTTTTATGGATTGGTGGCCACAGGCCATGTGCCTTTGCTTCCTCAAGGTTTCTATGAACTGCTTTTGTTTCATTACTCAGTTCTACCATGAGCTCCATTCTCCTACAAATTTGTACTGAGAAACCCCCAGTTAACTCTTTAAAATAATGGTTTCTTGGTCACCTTAAAGGTAATAAATTAAGTTTTTCTTTTATCATTTTTCTCTATGCTCTGTCTCGAATTTTTCTCTTTATCTGCTGTTTTTTTTTTCCTGGTGTTATTGGTGTTTTCCAAATGTTTGCTGATTTTTGATTTCTGTTCAAACCTATGAAAATAAATTGTTTAATATGTGGCAGTTTAATGTTGGTACCTTGGATGACATTTTTCTTTTGGCAACAGAAGTGTTACAAATCAGGACTCAGAGGGTTCTGAGTGTGGGAGCCATTCTACTCTTTGCTAATATGATGTAATAAATACAGGAGGTCCAGTAGGCCCATTTCCGTGGAGGTATACCACCTTGCTCTCCACTGACAAAATAAAAGCTTATGTTTGCATAGCATGTGTTCAGTCACTCCTGCAGTTCTTCACAGTTCTTACTGAGCCAACTAAGCAGGCCCACAGAAGTCAAACATATGACTGAGGCTCTCCCTTTTAGACGGCTACTCTTAGTACCTGCACGTGACAAAATATAAGCATAAAGGTTGATTATCTTACCCCTAACCTAGGGAATGGTTAAAGTAACACTTGATAGAGCTTCAGGAGATAGAAAGCGGTGCGGCTGGGAAGGAAGATAATCAAGGGAAGGCTTCTTAGACTGACTGGTAGATGTGGGAAAGGCCATAATTAGGAAAGGCCATGGTAAAGTTCAGAGTCACACATAGATTTCTGTGCTTAAAAGCTCTGGATGCTGGCAGGAGAACAGTGACTTGTGAGAAGGCTAGACCTAAGTCTATGACATGTGCTCTAGGAGATGCCATAAGGTAGCAGAAAGATCGCTTTACGAATGGAGAGATTGGAGAGATCTGACTGCTCAAGTTGGATCTAACCGTTGATCTCATTGCTTTCTTTGTACAAAATTGTTGGTGGGTCTTAAACAGTAGTCCAGTGAGCCCTAAGATGCCTTTGGTGGGGACGGAGAAGTTATGTGGACAGGATTCTTGGTGGGCTGATATCTTCGTATTAATTAAGTAGTTCTTCTATTATCCAAATTATCTGCCACAATTTCATGTGGTTGTTTAAAAAAAACTTATACCTCTGTAAAATATACTTTCAAGGTTGTAAAATTCAGTTTCCTTAGGATTCTCTGTATGTCATATCAATTTAAAAAGAATGAATTACTCTAGTAAAAAAATGGTCGGGGCATCAGAGGTGTAATTTACACAGCTCAGAGATGCTCATGATGCTACAAGAAGCCAGATTTCCCTCTTAGTCAGTTTTACAGTTAGCAAAAGAAAACTTATGCTTTTGCCCTTCTTGCCTCAAAAAGTTTGTTTTTTTTTCTAAACAAAAATCAATCAAACAATGCAAAAAATTAAATGTTCAAGAAAAAGCAGCCAAATACAATGACATGATGAAGTACTTAGTTAGATTTGTAAGGATTTTACAAGTTTCTTGTTGTTTCTACGTGATATATTGTGCATGTTCTTAAACACATGCTTGTGCACAAAGATTTTATACAATGAAAAATGTCATTTTAATAAAGAATCTGCTTATTTATTGAAGGGGATTTCATAATCTGGTCTTACATATTTCTTGGCTCAAATTCTCCTGTTTAAAATAAGATAAAATTCTCTATAAAGAACAGTTTCCTTTGGGTTTGTCAAAATGAGTCTGGAATTTAAAGATTTAACATTATTGGTCATTTTCAACTTCACTGAGTCATGATTGCACCCTGAGCTCAGGATGTTCCCCTGAGTTTTTCATCGTTCTGTGCCCAGGTGTTAATTATGATAGACACTGCCTCTGTTCATAGTGTGTTCCTAACAAAACCCTAGAGGACTGGTTTATGATCCCTGCTTCATTGTTGGTATGGTAATTTTATTCCTTTTATTTTGTAGTACACAGATTGAATCCAGGTTCTCACTCATGCAAAGCATGAATTCTATCACAGAGATATATTGCTAACCTACCTTTTATTTTTGACTTTGAGAGTTGGTCTTACTACATAGCCAAGATTGGTCTTGATTGTGAAATCCTCCTGCCTCTGCTTCTTTACGAGCTGAGATTACAGGTCTGTACCACCAGGCTGGGCTATGGTGGCATATAACTAGAAGATTTATGGAAGTTCTCTTTCTAATTGCTAATGCTGATAGTTCTCCATGACCAAACATAAACATGTTCTAGGTAAGATATTTCTTAAGTTAAGGTGAGGAGGGGAAGGAGAATAGGGAAGGAGAACATTCTACAGTCCATACTGTTTCCATGCTGAGACAAAAAGAGAATACTTCCCCCCGAGACATAAACACTCAGAAGGGACAGTCACATTAATTGTCACCCAAGCTGGTTGTGTGTCTTTGTGTGTCTCTCTGATCACATGCTCATGTTCAAGGACCACTTTTACCACCTTCCAGAGTCTGAATTACACCTTCCAAGACTGAGATCTTTACCCAGATGCACACAGTAATTATTCAGACGTCTTTGGAGCATATTGGTGACCTTGTCCTCACTCTAGAGATTCTGATTTTAGTTGGTTATATAGGAAAAGCTGGGGCAACACTGCTATTTCACACTTTTAGGAGATTTCAAAGTGCATCTGAGCTAAGGACCATCAATTACTTCCAGGAATTAAAAAAAGAATTTTATCAGATTTTTATTATTAAAGGTGGTTTATTTTTATTATCTCATTATTATTATTTTATTGTTTATTATTTTATAAGTGTTATCTTGTTACCAGTGAAGGGGACAGATTGGAGTACAGTCATGAAAAGTAGAGAGGCTATCAAGTAGCCTGGAATGCCACACACACAGGAACACAAGTCTGCACCTGCAATTCCAAGTCACTAGCCTTTCATCATCTTCTCTGTGGTTGCTTCCCTACCCTGTTAGAGGCTATTTGTTGCCCTTCTCTACTGGTCACACATCCATGATGCACACACATGCACATCTGTATGCTGGTCCTGTATGAGTGCAATTCTTCCTCCCAGTGAAAGTCTCTCCTACTGGGAAATGAGATTCTTCCTGGGGCAGTCTGGGTGGATTTGTTTATAGACTAATTCTTCTCAAGAGAATTTTGTCATTTCCAAGGCACATGGTCACTGTTTGCCATCTCCTTATAGTTCCTTTTCAGAGTATACAGTCCAGATACATAGATAAAACTGCTCTATATCTCAACAATGGTTCCCCTCACCTTCTGTTGCTTGAAAAAAAAAAAAAACTGCAGCTCAGGCCCTATGAGATGAAGACTGGTTACAGGTAAGGATGCTGGTCCTCTCAGCAAGTGATGATTTTAATTTTGTAGTGTCCATTTCATAAGTATTAACTCTCAAATATGCAATCACTCTTAAATATGAATTATCTTTAGCTATGTTAATTCTTCATCCTTCTTGGTGAGCATGAGGTATAGGTGCCTTGGTCTGCATTTAGTGGCATCAAGTCAACTAATATTACCACAGTTACTGCTTTCTGACTTACCAACTTGGATATATATATATATGTATATATGTAGTATACATATATGATATACATATATACTTTTAATGCTTGAAATAATTTTATATATGACAATTTAAATATATCAATATGTATGAATATTAAAATAAATAAATTAAAACATATTATAATTTGACATTATTTTCTTTTTATCTTGTTTGCATATTTTCAGGCCAGTTGATGTAGAGCAAATATGTATGTGACTATTTTATGTTTTGAAGTAGATAATGTAGCCTCAGGTCATTTAATTTAATCTGCTCAGGGTTAATAACTTATAGTATAATCATACCTTGTATGTATTAGAATAGGGGAGCAAAGGAAGGCAGAAGGACAAGGATTAAGAACAAAGGCAATGCAGATTATCCTGGGAACTCATTATTTTTTTATACTGTTTTTAGTATCGCTCATGTACACTGCTGTTGCTTCCTGACTTATTTTTGGATGGAAAAAGAGGGGATAGACATATTCTACTGTTGCATTATTAGGAATATTAAAGAATCTTGCCAATATAATTTAACAACTCACTTGATATTTATGAGCTGAAATTAGGATTGAGATTTAATTATTTTAAATTTAGTTAATTTGAAGCTTTTATTAAATGTTCTCTATAATGCAAGATTCTTGTAATTTGATTAAAGATAATCACAAGAAATATTTTTATAACAAAATGTGGTTGCTTAATTAAATCAATTTGTATAGCAGATTAAACTAAGTGTTAGGAGACCTTAATTTTTCTACTGTAGTTTAGAACACTGATCAACTAGCTGTTTACAGAATGTGAGCAAAGTCCTTACTTGTAAGTAGATTGAGAAGTGTCATTGAAAATAACTTTTCCTGAAACAGATGTTGTTGAAATGATCTGCTCTGGAGTCTGGAATGTAAGATGGGCTCTTTCCAGGCTTTCTAATTTATGTTATTAGGTCTTTGGCTTAATTGAAATATTCACTTTTAGTCCTTCAAAAAATGAGACACAAGAGAGACGTCAAAGAACATTCTTTGGATCTACTAGGGGCCTTGTTTTCACAACTAGCAGGCCCTGCTTGACTGTATCATTGCCCAGACTGCATCAGCCCTGTCTATGGGACAAGTGTGAGAAAGTGCCCTTTCCAGAGTGCTGGGTTCAGCATGTGTGTGTGTGTGTGTGTGTGTGTGTGTGTGTGTGTGTGCAAATGAAATGTTTGATCTCCTACTCTCAGAATTCTCATGTTTCTCCCAACTTGCTATTTAATCTGAACACCTGTGAGAGCCAGTTCCAGAGAATCAGTTAATGTCAAGATTAGTAAACTTCAGACTCTAGACTTCTGCGCAAAAGCCAGAACCAGCAATAACTTCCAGGGTCTTTCCCCACAGCACCTTACAGATATTGATATTATTTCCAAAATCCATCTTCAAGTGTTTTTAGGGTACTCAATTAGGTTACAAGACATGGGCTTGGTATCTTCTTTTGCCTTTAGCATCATTTTCTCGCCACTTGATGCCTTCCTGGTTTGAACATCACTCTCCTCCATGGGAAAACTACAAGCAAAGGTTTAATTGCTCTCCTTTTCTCCTGGTCATGTGTTCATATTCTGTAGTTGACCCCAGGCAATGCTATTGCTATTCTATCCTTGACTACTTAGTTATCTTTTTTCTCAGAAAATTTTCTCAAAAAATATCTTTTTTTCCCAGAGAAATTTTCATCAGAATCTTTCACAAATGTAAGTCAACTCAGTGTTTCTAAGTAATTTTTCTATTATGTTTTTTATCCTTAATTTTCCAGTTATTTATTTAAGAACATAATATCAAAGACCCAATAATCAGTGACTTGCCTATACATTTATATGGATTATGGTAGATACCTTTTTATCATTTTAAATCTTTATTTCAATACATTAGAATTACCTATGCAATAATATATTAAATCTTTTAACTTCTTTTTTATCATTCAAACTTCAGTCTCCAACAGAGTTGTTACTATATCCTTGTAACTGTTAAGTTCAAGATAGGCTTTCCCTGTAGATTTGGAGACTATTCTGGAACTCACTTTGCAGACAAGGCTGGCCGCAAACTCACAGCCATCTGCCTGTCTCTGTCTCGGAGTGCTGGGATTAAAGGATGCATGACCACACAACCCCTGGCTTGAGTATTAAGTTCTTATAATGGAATTAGTCCAAATTAAGATATATATTAGATTTTGAAGGCACTGTATGTAAATGTTTCAAAATATTAATAATGTTTGATTCTGATAACATGTTGAAAAATTGATACACTGGGCTAAATGAAATATATCACTACATTTTGTTTGGCTTGTTTCTGGTTTTTCATCACAAGAAACTATTATTCTGGAAAAATTACAGTTGAACCTGCAGCTTACACGATGTTTTTATTGGGAAGCACTGATTATACCCACAATGGGGTGTGTTTATTTATGGATATTTTTCCTGAATGTTTAACTTTATACCACTAGTGTGCCTGGTGCGTTTGGAGGTCAGAAGAGGGTATCTGCTCCTTTGAAAACAGAGTTTCAGATGGTTCCTGTCTCCATGTAGGTTCTGAAAATGAAACCCAGGTCTTCTGGAAGAGCTTTTAAGCACCGAGTCATTTCTCCATCACTGTATTCCCACAATAATGTAAATATTTCAATTAAATACATTTGTTTCCTGTTCTTGGCTAAATGGATGATCACAAATTTTATGCCTTAAGGCAGATTTAGTCTCTTACAGTTTAGAAAGTCACAAGTCTGCACCGGGCTGGTCGAGGCATGCTTCTCTTAGAGATTTCTCCGATTCTCAGGAGATGCCTGTTTGCATGGACGGTATTGCCTTTCTGCATCATCTCAAGCAACAGGGACAAAAAGAAATTTCTCACTCTTGTTTCTGTTCATTCTGTGATCACATTCTACCTCTGGCATTTCTGTGATCCTCTAATAGAGATCTTTATGATTCTAGTGGTCTGAGCCAGATCATTAAGAAGCTTCACCTCATCTTAAGACCACTCATTAGCTCATGTCCACAAAGTTCTCTGCTGTGGAGAGTAACATTCACCACGAGGTTCAGATCCAGTCATTGCCAATGGTACATAAATGCTTATAACTTTCCTATTACTTATTAACACTTTGATTTTATATTTGTTTGTTGCTTATGATTTAATGTTTAGTTATGATCAAATGTGTCAATAACAATTAAGCTATAATAGCAAAAGACGAAGCAAGAAGTTAAGAAGCAACATGGAACAATTTATGATTGATCAATGCCTCCCACCTCATGTAGACCTTAGCTAAGTCATCTGTGTTTTTGGGCTTTCCCTTGTGGTAAAAGGAAATCTGTGAGGTGTACCTAATTGAGCTGCTGGTGAAACCTACTGTGAGTGTTTATGACTTGTTTGAGCTCTGGGGACTTGAGTTGGTCTCTCTAGACTTGGGAACGATGAGGATATGGGTCGTGAAGAGAAATACACCAGGAGTGGTCCTTTCACATCAGCATATAGCAAACAGGCTTTTTAGTAACATGTAATTGCCTATTCTAGTATTCTGTCAACATTGCTGATTTATAATAAACCTTTGAACTCTGATGATATGATTATTCTGTATAATACACATAAGCAAATACTTTAAAAATGTAATTTCCCTCTTCTTTTTGCTCCTTCCTCTAAGCAAAATGTAGAAATAAGGAGGGAGGATGACAGCTTAAATATCAAAACATAGTCTCCTATCCTGTGGATCCCTACGAGAACCTTGGGCAATTTTGTGGAAGAAAACAAAACCCCACATTCAGACTAGTTAGTCTAAGGAGCATAGACTTCTTGACCGACAGCTCAGAGACTGGGCTTAGTTGAGAGTCCCGTGGTTTCGCAATTCTACTTCATGACACTACTTTATTGTTTCCAAGTCATTAGATACAATTTTATTTACATGTAGGCAAATGGCTGACATGAAAGTCAAGTTGGAATGGTTTTAGGAAAATTTATTCCTTTTAAACATTGCGGATATTCTGAAATTTGTTACAAATAATAAAACAACTACCTTAGCAGTTTTAATTTCAGAGACAGGCAGAGATCCAAAGGTAAGGAACAGCCCAGTGGAGACAAGCTCATTAGCTGCCCTTTAAAGCCTTCTGTTAGTTTCCAGAAATTGTGGAACTAAATATTTCAATACAGGTAGATGATGTTTATTACATCATGCACTGAATGAAAATGGGGATCTTGGGTAGAGTTTATTTGTAATTAGTACAATATCCTATCCATAAGAAGATGACTACCCGTTCTTTGTGAGAGACTTCATTGCTCCTGAGATGTAACTTAAGTTTATTTCCAACTTTATACAAATTAATTCTCAGAGGCCTTGCTTATAGGTCAAAATTCACAGGAATTTTTAGTTATTTTGGAAACATAAATATGTTAATATGTCTGAACACTCTAGCAGGTGAAATTCAGTGAGATGACTTTCTAAAGTAGTGCTTTCAAGGATTTTCTATAATTTAAATTATTCTAGATGGAAGCAATGATTAGGTCTATCATGGTATGATGGAGTTAAAATATCAGGATTAGGCTGAAGGGATGATTCATTGGGTAAGATGTTTGTATTTACTCAGAACCCATTAAACAAACAAAATAAAACAACAACAACAACAAAAGAGTAAAGCCAGGCGTGGTAACCATGCTTGCAACATGAGACTCATGGTCTAACCTACTCTACTTGGAGAATTGAGACTCTGCCTCAAAATAAGGTGATGCCATTCCTGAGGATTGACTTCTAGAATTGTTCACTGACTTCCTCTTCTATGTTCACCCACATCTGAACACACGCAAAATTGTGCGCACAAACAATTAAAGTGTATGCTGATTTTATCAGTTAAGTATTATTTAAAAATAGCTGCTTCAAAGAGCAGCAAAATAGATTCCTAAGTAGTGTGATACAGTGGCACAGTATTTACAACATTTTGAAATTTGTCAAAATGATTATTAAACTTGTTTAGAATAATCCAGATAGTTTCCAACTTTTTCCAACTTCAAAGTCCTTTAAAACTATGTTGCATCTGAAAAGCAAGTTCACACAGAAGCATGCTTGTGCATTGGAGCCCCTTGGCTACAGGATGAGATCCTGACTCAGAGAACAATGCCAGCACCAACCACACACACACACACACACACACACACACACACACACGTACTTGTGTGCACACACATGCAACGTACACCTCGCCATCTTAAACAACCTTAATGAGGTTCCGTTTCTTAATGTGGCGGTCTCATCCTAAAATACTTAGGCTTCATTGTTATGCCCTGGTTTGCATTAGCAGTCTCCAATGGTGAAACTTAAAGATGCATCTGGTATATTTAGCACCCAAGCAGGTGTGTTCTCTCAGTACATACCTGAAATATTCCACATCAGGCAAGTGTTTTAAGTAGTCTTTTCCAATTAAGCAGGATTCTGTGCTGTGCACAACGACTCCCAGTTGAAGGAGACTTCTTGTGAGCCGTCCCCACTGCTGAAGTAGTGCTGTGCCGCTCTTTAGCTTTGCACATTTTAGAATTCCCAAATGCCATTCATTTAGATTCAAGTCTTGGACACTTGATAGGAGTGCACAATGGGGGAATTTTGAAGAAAGGCAGTGAAATGTTTTTCCTCTAGACTACTTGAGAAACCTGTTTTCCATGTAAATGCCATTTACCTTTCTTACAATGAGTACACTATCCTAAAATGTTTGGTTACACTAGTTAAACTTAAGCCATCTCACTTGATTGTAAAAGACAGAGGATCTCTCATGACGTTGGGGGAAGGAAAACAATAGATCAAAATACATTGTATGAAAATTTTCAAAACTGAATATTATTTTCATTTATTTGCAAAAATATTGACTATGATTCCTTTCATCACAACTACTTCAAAATAAGAACAGCAAACCCTTGCCCTCTCTTCTTTAGTGATATCTTGTTATTCATTTCTTCGCATGACCCATTTGACATAAACCAATCAATGATGACTTTTTATTAGGTACAGAAGTGAAGGTTGGATGTGTCATCTAACCCCAGGGTATCCCATGGCTGACACTGTAGTGGTACCATCCAGAAGGAGTTGCCATAGCTCTCAGATTTGCTCATTTTGGCCTTCCACTCCCCACTGGGAGTCTTCCTAGTTCTGTGCCTTTCCTGCAAATCCTTTCACTTCCTGAAGAGATTAGCAAATATATCCCACATAGATAATACTTTTTTATGTATCAGTTGGTATTTCTGTTTGATCTGTGGACTCGTTCGTTCATTTATCATTTGTTTCCTCGGGGATACTAAACCCAGTACATGCCTATCTTCTTTGTAGGAGTTCGGTGCACATTCTGTCATCAGCCTTATTTCTTGTGCTCTGCGCATCTTCTCACTTCTCCTTTAACTCTTTTTCCATCACAGGACAGTTTAAATACTAGCCCAGTTTGAACTCAGACACTGGAAATGAATCTTCAGCTCAATACCAGTATGTCATATTTCTTTGTCATGGATGTCATAGTATTTCTAAAATAGTTCTACTAGCTATTTACAACCAAGAATTCAATGGTCAAGGCTTACTTGGGGTCTGTATTGTCAACTTCTTCAAAGTGACTGCTCTTGTGATGTTATTAGGGTTGCTCTCAGCATGGAAGGAGGTTTGCTAAGCTGTTGCTCAAAAATGTGTCAGCCTTTTTCAGATTTCTAGACATTGCATTTCCTTCCTCCATTTGGCCTGTTCCGTTGATATCGAATTGTCTCCTCACTGTTCCATCATCAGAAAATGCTTCAGCTATTTCCAAGAAAGTCTGAATGGTGGAAGTTGATTGCTTCACAATTAGCTTAAGCATCTTTCTCAAACCCAGCCTGAGTTCATGGCATGCATCCCACTCTGCTCATCATACCTGCAAGAATAACTCTTATGAATTGTTGCCTAATATTTAATGTCTTCTCTTTGGAAGATCATATAGCTTTATGTCAAGTGACTTTGGATTGAGATTTTCATTTCTTATTCTTCATATGGACAAATCTTCCATTTGCATTTGCATACACATATGAAATGTTCTGATAGACACGGTTTGTGCTGTGATTTTGCTTAGGGCTCCTCTGTTGGCCGTTTCTCATTAACTGGTGGGATACAGCATGATCAATTGATCGTCCATCACACTGTTTCAGAGACCCTGTTCCTATTTATGAGATCAAGGGAAAAAGAAAAAAAAATATTTAGTTAAGTGTTACATTCCTCCCAGCCCCCAACTTCAGTCACATTACCCCCTTATTTAGATAGGGGATTATAGTTGTTATCTGGAAATTCCATTACTCAATATAGAAATAATTCTAAATATATTTCTACTTCCTAGAAGTATAAAATAATGTGATTTAAGAATATCAGTATAAGCTGCATTTATAAAATTCTGGGTTCTCTGCTGAAGTCTCACCATCTCTGATTTCAAGTTGTACTACAGAGGTACAATAGTAAAAATTGCATGGTATTGGTATAAAGACAGGCACTTTGATCAATGGAATCTACTTGAAGACCCAGATATAAATTCACACACTTATGCATTCTTATGTTTTAATAAAAAATAAAAGGACAGAAAAACACATTGCAAAAAGGAAAGCATCTTCAACAAATTGTGCGTATTTATGATCCTGCTTAAAACTTAATCTCAGGAGGATCAAAGACCTCAACATGAAACCAGACACACCAAATCTGATAGAGAGAAGGTAAGGAGCGGCATTGAACACAGTGGTACGGGAGATACTTCCAGAACAGCACACTGATAGCACAAGTACTAATATCAACATTAATAAATGAGACCACATGAAACTGAAAAACTTTTGTAAGGAAAAGGACACTGTCAATTGGACAAAGTGGCAACTTGCAGAATGAGAAAATATTTTTGCCAATTCCATATCTGATAGAGGTCTAATATTCAAAATATATGAAGAACTCAAGAAACTAAATATCCAAAGAACAACTAATTCAATTTGGGGTACAGATCTAAACAGAGACTTCTCAATAGTGGAATCTCAAATGGCCAAGAAACATTTAACATTTTTAGCCATCAGAGAAATGCAAATCAAAATGACTCTGAGATGTAGTCTTATACCTGTCAAAATGGCAAAGATCAATAACACAAATGACAACTCATGATGGCACGGGTGCGGAGTAAGGGAAACAGGTGGAAGTGGAAACTGTAAAAGTCACTATAGAAATAATGTGGGGGTTTCTCAGAAAATTGGAAATTGATCCACCTCAAGACCTAGTTTACCACTCTTGGGCATATACACAAAGAACTATTGGCTCCATCCTAACACAAAGGCGCCTGCCCATGGAAGTTCATTGTGGTTTTATTCACAATAGCCAGAAACTGAAAACAACCTAGATAATGCTCAACTGAAGAATGGATAAAGAAAATGTGGTACATTTATACAGTGGAGTATTACTCACTTGTTTAAAAAAAATGACATCATGAACTTGGAAGACAAATGGACGTAACTAGTAAAAAATCATTCTGAGTAAGGTAACCCAGACGCAGAAAGACAAATGTGGTATGTACTCAATTATAGTAGATATAGGCTTTAATAAAAATGATAATCAAGCTACAATCACCAGACCCAGAGAGGCTAGGTTAAGAGAAGGGCTCAAGGGGAAATACATGGATCTCTCTAGGAAGGGGAATTAGAGTAGATTTTGCTGGTGAACTGGGGGTGGTTGGGGACAGAAGTCGGAGGGATGAGACGGAAGAGAAAGGAATGGAGGCAGAGAGTGCAGCAAGAGACACTTGGGATTGGGGGACATTGTGGGGGGGTGTGGAGTGGAAACCTAGTGCAGTGGAAATTTTCTAGAATTTGTGAGGGTGACCCTAGGGAAGACTCCTAGTGATGGCAGATAGGGAGTCTTAACTGGCCATCTTTTGTAGCCAGGCAAGACTTCTAGTGGTGGGACTAGGTGACATTTGATCGAGTTATTGGCCAAAGAGGTCCTATGGCGATCCATAGACAACACAAACTGATGCCAGGAAACTGAAATCTGACAGCAGGCCCCATTGCCAAGGACAACATCAACATAGGTCATTGAACTTAGAGAGATCGGGCTGGTTACTGCAAGGAGCTTTTACCTCTACATTCTAGTCTTTCTGGCATGGGAAGGTACCATACAGGCTATAGAAAGATACCATCCCAGCCAGAAAACCCTCTATCTACAATCTGTCCTGCTTGCAAGATGTGCTGGAACAGTGGTGGCTCAGAACTTGTGGAACTAGGAAACCAAAGTTCGGTTTAAATTATGGCCTGTACCACAAGAGTGACACTGTTGATGGAAGTTTCTGTCCTGCCAGCAGCTCCCAAATAAACACACTGCGGCTTATGTTAATTACAAATTCTTGGGTAATAGCTCAGGCTTGTTACCAGCTAACCCTTACATTTAAATTATTTCTTATCTACTCTCTGCCTTGTGACTTGGTCCTTTTTCTAAGTAAGGCATGTTCATCTTGCTTCTCCCTACATCTGCTAGCAATGCCTCTGACTCTGCTCTTTGCCTTCCCAGCATTCTCAGCTTGACTGTCCCACTTAACCTTATTCTGTTCCACTATTGGCCAGACAGTTTGTTTATTAAACCAATCACAGCAAGAAATCTTCAGTGTACAAAGATTATTTCACAGTTTGAACACATGCCCCACACTGCCTGTATGGTCAGAAATCAGAGAATGGACAGCCCAGAGATATAGGGTAGAACTAAATACTCCCTGCAAAATCAAACAAGCAAAGAAACAAATAAATAATGAAATGATATTCTGCTGTACTTATAGATTGGTCATCATCACAGAGGCTTCCTCCAGCAGCCTGTGAGAGCTGAGCCGGTGAGGCCCAGACATACATTATTTAGAGAAAGCCTAAATTGGAGAACTCCATCTGTTCTCTCCTTCCATCTTGGAGGTTAGGGAACCCCAAGGATGAGGTGGAAGGAAGATGGTAGGAGTCAGAGGGTTTGTAGGACATCAGGAAAATATGGCCCACCAAAGAAAGTAAGCAGGGCACACGTGGGTCCCAGAGATGGAAGCAGCAGAAATGGAACCTGCATGGGTCAGTGCCCACCAGGTCCTCTTCAAATATGTTATGACTATTAGCTCGCTGTTATTTGGGGACTCCTGACAGGCACTGGGTGTGTCTCTGACTTTTTTGATGCTCTTTTGCTTTTTGGGGGGTTGTCTTGTCCAGCCTCCATATGAAAGCTTTCATCTTGCCGTATTGTATCTTGTGTTTTCCTGTTTGGCTTTCTTCTCGTGGAGGCCTACTCATTTCTAAAGAGGAGTGGTTCTGGGAAATAAGGGAGGTATGGGGGAAGTTAGGAGGAGTGGAGGGAGAGGAAACTGTGGTTGGCCTGTATAGTATCAGAGAAGAATCTATTTTCAATAAAAAATTCTGAGTTCTCACGCTTTTTATATATACATTGACTTATGCTTTATTTCTGTTTTTTTTCACTAAATGATTTTCTTCTCTTGCACTCAAAATCATTAAGCTATTTTCCTCTGAAAGCTTTAACTTATGATTAAATTTTTTATAATGCTATAAGGGTTCATAGAAATTATCTAGTCTAAGTATTTTATATTAATGAAATATTTCAGGTATAGAATTAATTTACATAAAAGTAGTTTAAGATAAAGCATGAGAAATAAGTATCATGGATTCAGGTGAAGGTACTCGGCAAATCCATTAACCCAGTCCTTTCCAGAGAGGTAATCTTGGCCCTAAATTTTGCTTTTTATCTTACTCAGATAGTAATAAATCAGGACTACATATACATGTTCCCTAAATTCATAGATCTCATTATTTTTACATGCTTTCAAGAGTCACATGATTTTATTTCATGTTTATAACTTTTTCTCTCCCCATATGTATGCTTGTATGTATGTGCACCACGTGCATGACTGGTGCCTATGGGGGCCAGAAGAGGGCGTCAGATTATCTGATACCAGATTACAGATGGTTGTGAGCTGCCATTTGAGTTTTGCGGCAGCAAATGGTGTTAACCAGTGAGTCATCTCTCCAGTATGTTTAAAAATTTTACGTCTACTTAATAATTAATATCGATTAGACATATTAGGCAATAGCCAATATTTTTGTCTAGATGATACTTTTGAGATTTATTCATGATAGCAGGCATCTAAAAGACTTTCATTTTTCTCTGGGATGCTTCTACGATTATAGCATATTAATATTCTATTGACTCAGGGGATTTGACTTTTTTTAGTTCTTTTCAGCAATTCTACAATGACGGTTTCGAGGACTGGAAAGATGATTTTGTAGGTTGTGAGAGCATTTAACAATTTCTTAGCTGCTTTCTGGACCCTCTGAATGTTCACCATCTAGTCTCCATGGTTTCTTCACCTTTTTGTCACTATGCAATGCTACTAGTTTTGTGATTTTTGCCGTTTCATGGCTGTGAGGCGCCATCTGTCACACTGCTGTGAAGTCCTCCCATGACCAGGGATCTCTGAACACCCTTGTCAGCGCATATTGGACAGTGAGACTTCTCTCTAGTCGACCCACCCTTCATCTTCATACTCTATTTTGTTTTCTTTCTTTTTTATTTTATTTTCGAGACAGGGTTTTTTTTGTTGTTGTTGTTCCTGTCCTGGAACTAGCTCTTGTAGACCAGGATGGCCTCGAACTCACAGAGATCTGCCTGCCTCTGCCTCCCGAGTGCTGGGATTAAAGGTGTGTGCCACCACCACCCCGCTCATACTCTATTTTGACTTGTCATATTGTTTAAAATATGTTTTTGAGAAATATAAAAGTACTTCCTGTTTTTTTAATATTTTTATTGTTTATCCTACCTCAAATAGAAACTCAGGTATAACGATTTTTCTATACATACGTGATGCAGCATCTGAATAGCTCATTTGTCTTCATTGCTTCCCAGTGCCTCCTGGGATTTATCTAGTTCCCATAAATGCATGCAAAGATTTCTAGGATTTTTTTCCTATTCCTCTGACCTAGATTCTGTGACTGAACCTTAATGCAGCCATTCTGGTTTAAGACTTAATAGTTCATATTGAAATGCCATGCACATTGCTCCTGGGGTTGTTTTTATTTTTACTTTTTTGGACAGGTTTTTACCCTTTACTTTTGCACATATACTTTAGAATTAACTCTTCAGGTTTCATGAACAACTGTAGTTATATTGTGATAATAATTACATTGTATTATGGGTTAATTTACAAGAGCAAATCTTCCATCTAGAAGCATGTGCATTTGTTGATTTGTTCTAAAATCTAATAGATATTAACCATAGGCAAAAAGCTACTGTTCACAGTCGCATAGGCAACGAACAGCAAAGCCAATGGTGGAAGGAAGGTCTCCTGACTCTTAGCAGTTCACACACTTAAAGGCTTAATTATTTAGTCAGTTAAGAAAATTTTCCAGTTTTTACCATCAGCTTGAAAGAGAACCCAACTTCTGTATTTTACTAGGCCCTTGATAATCAAAGTGTTCTCAGAGGGCTTGTTAAAATTGGAGAGTCTCGGCCCTAAAGACAGAGAATCTTCTTTTTACAAAGGTTGCTGGCTCTTAGGTAGACACTGTCTGTGAGACTATGTGGGATCCTGCTTAGCAGAAGGGAGCTGGATTTCACTGCACTGATCCTTTGCTTTGAAATGGTCAGAACCCCAGTGCTGATGCCGAGGCCACTGAAACTCTAAAGGTTTCAAGCAAGCCACATGGAGACCCCAGTCATGATGGTTAGGCATTCCCCTCTCACTGGACACTCAGTCATAGAACCTGCTTTTCTGAACAGACATCAAAAACCCGAAATGAGGGATCCACGGCTGAGAGTGTTTACTGCTTCTGCAAAGACCCAAGTGCAGTTTCCAGCAGCCAAGCTGGATGGCTCCCAACAGTCCGCTCCTGGAATCCAACAACTCTTGTCCTCTGTGGCCACTTGAACACACATGTGGCATACACATAAGTACATGCACACATATGGATATATGACTAAAATAATAAACGCACATCTGAAAATATTTTAAAATGAGAGCCGGCAAGACAGCTTTGTGAGTAAAGTGCTTAAACCAAACCTGAAGACCTGATACGGATCGCCAAGGGCACACAGGGTAGAGAGAACTAACTCCTCAAAATGACTTCCAAACACATTCGGGCATGTGTGCTTGCGTGTGCAGGTTTACACATACACTCATAGAGGTAAATATAGAGACAAATGCAATTAAAAGTTGTTTAAAATGACAAAGTATCATCTAAGTAATTCAGATCCTTTATCATATATATATACAAAGAAAGAAAAATGTTAAATGGTTTTCTGAAAACAATGTATTTTAGGAAAACTAGGACCTTCTGTGTGTGTGTGTGTGTGTATGTGTGTGTGTGCGCACACACACACACACACACACACACACACTCTACTAACTACTGGTATTTAGAAAATAAATACGTTTCTTTGAAATCACAGTGATTCCCCAAATTGGCATTTTAGCTACTAAATGCTGTCTGGGAAGAACTTAAATACCAAGGAGTCAGAAACAAGGATCCCCAGTCTTCCAGTGTAACGCAAAGACCACCCAATATGTTTAAGCAGTTTTATTCTACTAGTATTAATCGGTGTTCAATCCCATGGTTACTACAACAGCAAGTTTTTTTCCCAGAAGCCAGGGGAGCAAGGGGGAGGGGGGAGTGGAAAAGGTGAAGAGCGGATGGAGAAAAAAAAAAAAAAAGTGAAATCCCTGCAATATCGCCTCGAGCCACTAGGGGTACCTTTGTACCATTTTTCTTTCTGCACTGATTTGGAGTAGAAACCTGTATTGGGGAAACCAGGGTCTTCGGCATTTTTTTTTTTTTTTTTTTTTTTTTGCGAGCAGTGCAACCAGAATTCAAAAAGATATTTATGAAATAAAGAAAGGAAGAAAAGGAAAGAAAGAAACCCGCTCCTGGTAACCCGGATAAAGCTATGGAATCGTTCTGCTGGACACCAGCACTGGGAATTCATTTTTGAGGTCAATTTCCAATCGAGATAAATCTATTGGATTAGTAGGATTATCTGATTGCAGCGCAAAGAAGTAACGTTGTTTGATCGTTTGTGTTTTCTTGCCTGACGGTCGGAATTACACGGATGCGCCTTTGCTTCTCCAGAATTCTAGATCGTGGCAGCATCTGGAAAGAAAAAAAGCATCAATCCACACGTTTAGGAAGTGTCCGTGGGTGAATAAAGAGGGAGGGGGAGGTGGAACTGGGGTTGCGGCTGCTTAAAGAAAAAAATAAATAAATAAATAAGGGAAGCGTCTTGAATTCTGAAACAAGAATTACCCAGTTCCGGCGTTTGAAAAGAAAGCATCTACAAACTGGTAAATACTTTGACCATTTCGACTTGAATTTGAAGGCGAAGTGTTGTTAAAACTGCCTCCCTGAATAATTGAAAGGACTGGGGGAAGATGAGGGCGCTCCCTCCGTGGACGTGTCTTGCTGAGGGTAAGTTTGTGGCTCTTCCCTTGGGCGAGGGCTGCCGGTCTGGGTACCACTGTACGGGAGGGGTTGCGGACTCGGTGCCGGAGAAATGGGGCGAGCAGGCTCTCAGCCCACCTCGCGCACCTCCCAGGCATCGCGACCGCTCCGCCCGCACCAAGCTTCAAAACCTGGGTTTTGTGGCCTCAGTAGGGAAGCCAAGCAGCCTCCTGTCCCCCAACTTTGCCTTTGGACGAAGGGGGAATCTCTAAGCTGTGCGATTCCCTCTCGGAGCGGTGATTTTTCTCCTAGCGATACTTTAAGGAGAAGAGGCATCCAGTGCTTTAGAAAATCCTGCTAGGGTGGGGGCGAGCTCTGGTCCACGTCGCGCTGCCTCGGTCCAGGTTCCCAGGCTGTCTAAGCTTCTTGAGGAATCTCGCTGGGGATGCAGTCAGCAGGAGGGTGGTCTTATTCATAAGCTCCGATGTTCCCTCCCTCTGTTTCTTCCTGCCCTTCCCCACCTCCCTCTTCTCTCAGACACTAAAGGGTTACAGTCACTGTATCTGATCCAGGAGAAAGAAGTGGGATTCTGCCACACAGGTTATCTCGTGACTTCCTTGTAGGACTTTGCATAATACAGTCAGATTTAACTTTCTTGAGTTAGATGAGCGAACCTCTTTGCAGCGTTTCAGCCCCGGGCCCAGCTTGGCGAGTGCACCAGGCAGGCAGCTGCATTTGTGATCCCAGCCTGCCTTGCCCTGCTCCTGACTCCTGGCTTTTCTTTCCCAGTGAGCTGTGAGCGCTTGTGTTTCTTGAAAAATTTTTTTTATGCAGCCGAATTTAGTTCTTTTTCAGTTAAAGAAATTTTGTAGTTCTCAAGAAAAAAAAAACCTCTGTGCTCTCAGAAGGAAATCGATTTCGCTAGAGGTAATTAAAATTAATCTTTCAATATGTGAATATTAATTGACTTAGGGAAGTAAAAGTTGTTGGGAATCCGGAAAAGGACATTCTCATCCAAGTTTGAGGTCTGCATAGCTCCAGCACAATTATATTTACATAATAATAAATAATATCTAAGTATTTGTGAATGTATAGAAGGGTCTCTAGATGAATTAGACAGATGAAACCCCTCACAGCCCCTCACACTTCAGTGTCTTTCAGTGGCCGTTTTCTATTTAAGGACAATGCATTTGCTTTTAAACTATCGAATGCTGAAATAAAATGAAGATAGGTAATTGGCATGATACAGAATGCTGCATCTGATGTATTTTAATCTCCCAAAGAAGGCATTAGATATTTATAACTTGTGAAATGTGTGCAGTTTTAACGTTATAGTTTTAATGTTAAAGACTCTCTTTTAAGTCTGCACTCACCAGGGACCGAGCTTCGGGGTCATCTCAGCTCATCTCCCATACTTACTTGACAAACTTCAAGTACTTCATGCATTCTGGCTATGAAAACAGCATTCTGAACTAGCATTTGAAATTTGTGTTTTTAAGATTTAGTTACCAAGTGGGAAACGTTTATGTACCAGGGTTTTTAAAGTGGACTCTGGGCTGTTTCTTGCTTCTGTGGGCTTTGATTAAACTTTTTAAACTACTAGATGCACAGGAAGGACTTCCGCAAGCACACTCATTTTCTGCAGGTAGTTCAGAAGCTGGCTCTGCCTCTTCTCCATGCTTCTCTGTCACGTGGTTTGTGTGCCTTGGAGGGAGAAGAATGGATGTTCTGTGTGTTGGTGCATTCTAGCAACTGCTCCTAGCCACACAGTCCAGAAATATGTAACATCCAATTACACCAATAGAAAGAATATTAATTTATAATAAAGTCACATTGAATGATAGATGGGTAAATATTTCTTTCTTCAGACTAACTAGAAAGACTACAATTATTGACAAAAAAAATTAAAAATTTGAAATATAAAATGGGGGTCCTTATAAAGATTTCCTTATGTATTCTGAAAGCAATGAATTCGCGGTGATTCTTGTCTCAGACTGCTGTTGAGGGTGGGTGAGCGAACACACTTAGGGTGGCTGGCAAGGATGTTTCTGTCAAGAGTAGCTGATATTTTCTAAGGCTTCATTATGCTCTCCTTGGGTGGTGAAAAAGGAAAGGCAGTAACTTTGACCTTCTCTTTGTATCGTGGAGGTTGGTAGTGTTTCTACAGTAGATCCATGTAATCTTGTAGGTAGTACAAGGTTGGACAACCAATAGTAAAGGAAGTTGTCTATAGAGAACCACTACCACACTTCTAAACTCACAACCATAACCAGTTCCCGCACTCAAGTTCAGTGTAGTTTGACAAGTGGGCCACTTACAGAACTGGTGTGTCCCTGCAAGGTTTGTGAGTTAACTCTATGCTGCTGTATCTTCTCCAACACACGTGATGACCATTCCAAGGAGTGCAATGTCCTTTATTGATTCTTTATACTTTAGATCAGAATTATACAATATTTATAATTTGGACTAAAAGGTTAGAAGTTCACAATTAGTGCAAAAAATTCTAATTAGTTCACAATTAGTGCTAATTCTAAATATGATTCTTAATGCGAATGGCAAGACATACATTGGATTCCCCAAAGTTATTGGTGTGGGTATGGACATTGCCTATTCCTCTGGGAATTTGTATCTTTTTCCATGTTGTCTAACTGTCCTAAAATCCAGAAATTACTGACCTATTGGCTAAAGCTTCCATGATTTTGAGATGATTAACCATATTTGGTTAAGAGTTCTTGCCCACCCCTGCCCCTGCTTCTTAAATGAAACTTTACCAATGCTTAAGTAGAAGCAGAGTCAGAGAGGAAAATTTTACTTTTCTGCAATACTGAAATTTAGCATATATTCTCTTTGGTACAAAACTTCTATATCTTTTGCCTTACTGGGACCTGAAATAAAAAACTTGCCTTTACATGAATTTGAAATATCAATGTTTAACCTTTAAAATTTTCCAAGACCAGAGAAATAAAGATGGAATTAATAATCACCTCAATAAATCTAGAATATGCTTTTATACTTTCATTGTTTCTTTAAAGGTAATTTGTAACATCTTGGCATAGCCAGTACTCAATGGGCATGAGATAGCAACATCCCCAGCTCTCTCAAAGAAAGGTTCTTCAATAGCAAAACATTGCGCTAGGTGTTCCTGCTCTGATGAGGACAAAGCCATGTTGAGAAATATCAGTTATTACTCTATTGCTATAAAACAATGTGGGATATATTTACTGCCCTCTATAAAAAGAAAAAAGGAAGAAAGAAAGGATGAGAAAGAAAGAAAGAAAGAAAGAAGGAAAGAAAGAAAGGAAGGGAGAAAGAAAGAAAGAAAGAAAGAAAGAAAGAAAGAAAGAAAGAAAGAAAGAAAGAAAAAGGCCCATGCTCACTTTTAGTAGCTTATCTGTTAGGAAAAAAAGAGACTGCCAAGTCATAGCTTAACAGAAGTCAGAGAAAACTAGTAAATCACTCCAGGCATTTGAAATTATTAGACATTAAACTTTGGGGGTTTTTATATGAATTCATTTTATAGCAGTCAATATAATCTCTTCTGTGCCTATTTCCATTGCATGTAAGAGAGACATTCTACTCAATGGAAGGCACTTTACTACTGCCATTACTGCAGAGTTTATAGGTCAGGGATGTGTCAGCATGTGAGCTTCGGCAGTGATGTCTCTTTTGTGTGAAACCTTATGGGCCTTGCAGGCACTCCCTCGTCCCAACACTCATGAAACATTCAAGTCTCTGTATTTGTTATTTCCTTTTCTTTTTATATATGAAGCACTTCAGTATATGAATGTGCAGCCAAATATGACAGGCATGTGTGAATGGGTCTAATGAGTTTTAATAATACACATATTAGGAATTGCTAAAGGAAGTTTTAATTAAGAAATGCAAGCTAAGCATGAAATTCATTTTGGAAAAACAGCAAGTTAACATAGTGCTAGAGATGCAAAATGAAAAAAACCACAGTGATACATGGCAACAATAGAAATTTTGAGCTGAGACAAGACCACCCAAATGAAGTAGAATGTAGCTTTGAATCCTGACATTTTTATGGAACCTGTAAAATATATACTGTTCTTAATTTTTTTTTTACTTTTCCATCGTTTATATGGCAACATTAGTATTTCAAATATTAGCCAAACATTTTGTACATAAAGCTAATTCATTTTTCATATGCATTGACTATGTATAATCATATGTATTCCCCTCTGAAACCCCTCCCAAATGAAACACACTCCAGGCAGGCCCCATGTTGAAGAGGAGTTAGCCTCCGTAAACAGACTCTGGACTCTGTTTCTCTGTTGTGCTTTTTTGTTTGTTTTGTTTTCATTTGGTATTAATTCCTTTCCGAAAGGTCAAACAATGACTTTTTCTAGAGTACAGTTCTCTAATAAAGAAAATGCCAGCAACGATGTGAATTCATGCCTTCCCTTCCCCAGGGGTTCTGTAGGTAGTGATCACAGCAAACTGTATTTCTGTCAACTTACCTTTCTATAATTTATTTAACCTTGTGTGGTTTAGAAAACAAATAGGTTCATTATTTCTTTCTTTATTTATTTATATTTTATAATCTAGATTTCTTTGGTGGTGATAACAGATGTATGGGCAGGGGACAAAAACTGTAGAGTATATGGACTATTGGGCAGCTATTCCTTTAAATACAGGATACACTCTTGTCTAAAGGATACCCTCTAGAAGTAGAGAATTCAACCAGTGTTCTTAATATCTACTTTGGAAAACACTCAACTGCTACAATTATTTTTCTTTTGTATAGATTGCTACTATCTATTATATATAACACTAGGAATCCTGTTTTGGTTTTTTTACACACTTCGTTTATTTTTATGTTTTCAGGAAAAATATTAAATGTACAACTTAAAGGTGAATTACATTTCCTTTTAGAAAACTGTGGTTGCTTATTTCATACTGGCCTATAGAGCATTTGCTAGACTTGCAAATTCAACAAAGTCATGTCTGGGATCAGGGAACATCAGCATAATAAAAGTCAAGGTGTGATCACCAGTAGTCTAGGTTTCCCTATAGCAAAAGGGACCTCCTTTGGAGAGCACTGAGCAGTAACCACTCTTTCCTGCTTAAGACATTGACCAACATCTTGCCATGCTCTCTGTACCTGAAAGAGACACCTGAACCACTCAATAGTTAACCTAAAAGGCACACAGGCTCACTTCAGCAGCCACTATGTTTTAAGTCAGTGCACCTGTCATTTTTGATTTAAATCTGTATTATGTAGCTGTCCAAAACTCTACCCACAAGTGACAATGTTATCTATCCTTTTCTTATGAGTAAAACCCTCACCAGTATCATGACTTCTTCAAATGTGCCAACCGCACTAATGCACATGTTCTGAGGATGCCAAAGTTCTCTACAATTTAGAGCTGTAGTCTTTAATAATATCATCCGGACTAAAACTCCTTTACATAGTCACATGACCCCGTAATTTCAGCATCTACAACCTTCATGACGGCAAGGATCTGGGCTGCTTCCCAGCATGTAGAGCTGTCAGGTTTAAAAATAAAAACATGTTTAAAAATAAAAACATGTAGCTTTTAAAGTAACTTTATGCATATATATGATACGTTGTGATGTTATTTACTAGATTATTTTATAAGCTCTTTGTCACCCCCTTTTCATATTGAAGGCCAAAAAGACCACCTGAATGGACTACTAAGATTACCGGATTTAGCCCCATATACGATTAACATTATTTTAGCCTACATAGATTCCCATTGGTAAGCCATTTCATTCCTTAGCTTACCCCATTTTGCTTTGTGTTAGTTATTTTATTGATAATTTATAAAAAAATATTAAGTTTCATTTCAGAGCAGGCCAGGGAGTTCTTTAATTGCATTGGCCTAGTTAACATTCCTAGTGACAAATTCTAATTACATGTAATTAAGAGGTAGTCTTTTAAAGTGTATTAATTCTGCAGCACTGACAATTTCATACATAAACCCAATGTATTCGCATTCCTCTCTCCCCTCCCACATCCTCCTCCCATTGCTGTGAATCCTCCCCATCACTACCAGCCCTTTCCCAGGCTGGTGACTTTTGGTTTTGTTTTATGATGCATTTAGTTTAAACAGGGACATCTGTTTGACCATTGGATGAGAAGCATTCCATAGAGCCTGGTGGGCTCATTGGTGGTTACACCATGAGAGACAACTATTTCCCTTCCCAAGAATTGATCAGGATAGCCAATACTTCAGCAATGCAGGAGGGATGTTCCCCTGCTTAACGGATCCTGAGTCCGCTTTTATTTTTTAAACATAAAATCAGCTACTTGGAGTTACAAATAATTTAAAGAAATGTTCTATATCTCCCCCCAAAGGGATTATTTTAATATCCTGAATCTTAATAAAAAATAAATAATAAATAAAAAGTTTGAATGACAATCACATTTAGCTTATTTTATTTTAAGAATTAATTAAGAATTACTAGTGCAATAGAATAATTTCCTTTCTTATAACTTATTGAAAGGTACACTGCAATTCTTTACACATATGAGTATATTAAATGGTTATTTATATTTTATTTATTAATGTGCTACATAAACGGCCCATGAAGGGAATTCTGTTTTGAATCTTGTGATTGTGAGGAATCAAACAGTATTGTAGTATTAAGAAAAACATGTCTGTTCATGAAGAAGATACCTCGCATTATATTTTTGCCATTTGAAATCTGTGCAAGGTCGGGGGCTGCAGGAAGCCATTGTTGGTGCTTGGTGCCTTGTGTGAAAGAAGTTTGTGGTCTCAGCCCAACTGTATAGACAGCTGCTCCTTAAACAATAGCCACCATAGTGTTTGCCAACTCCCGCAGAAGATGGGGACTGAATGGGTGCAGCCTATCTCCACTCTCTCTGCTAATCACCTTCTGAGGGTCAAGACTGACACAGGGGGACAGAGCCACACCAGCAACTTCGCATCCCTTCTCCTCTGCCAAAGTGGGGGCCATTCTCTGGCAACAAGGGATGTTTTAAAGGAATGTTAATTGGGTAGGGTACCAGGAAGGGGGTTTCATTCTTTCCAGAGGCTGGCCACTCTCTAGAAACAAAAATAAGCTTAAACGAGAACGGGAAATGCCATGCTGCTTCCCTTGTGCTAGCTTCTCTATAAGGTACTGGCGAGCATAATTAAGTTGCTTCTACAAGCAATGACTTGTGACCTATGGGTGGCCTGTTCAGACAAAAGCATCAATTTAATATCATGGGAAGCAATCAGCTCCACCTGGCTGTCTCCTCTGAGCTCCTGAGTGGTTATTCATTTTCTTCAGGGAGATCGCAGGGTCACCCATTGGTTTGAAAAACATGTCCTGCAGTATTTTACATATGCATCCAATCTGTTGCTCCTGACATTTTAAGACCCTTCTCTTTCTTCTATGCTTGCCCCTTCACCTTTCTGTTCATTTTGAAGTCAGGATCTCTAAATCGTCTCTAGATTTAAAATGAATATTTGAGATGCTACCTCATAGCATGCTCAGAATAAATAGAAAGCAAAACTTATTTTACATAGTTAATGATAAGTGCCTTCCTCCATACCCCCAAGAAAAGATGAACAGAAGGGTAGGGTGCTCTCCAGCACTAGCCAGCAGTGCAGAGATGTTTATTATAGAAGGGTAGGATGCTCTCCAGCACTAGCCAGCAGTGCAGAGGTGTTTATTATAGAAGGGTCCAGCTGCACAGTAAAGAAAAAAAGACATTGCTCCCAGCTCCTGCCCTTCATGTTGTCAGAAAAGGAGCCGTGGCTTTTCAGTCCTTGACTTGCTGGACAGCAATTCATCATCTCCCTAGCAGTCTATAGGCACTGCTGCTGAATAAGAAGGCATTTGTCATTGAACTTTAGCATACTTTTGTCTGCTCTGCTTTATCCCCCTTTACAGGAATATCTATAAGCTAAGGCCTTTAGAGAGATCAGGCTTCCCAAACCCACAAACAGAAGTAGGATGGTGTTAAATGATGGTGAGCACTGGAATGGTAAAGGGGTATTCACTCAAGAAATATTTTCTCAAGTCCTCCAGGACCATATCTCATTATTTTAAGCCACGAATGTGAAAGAGTAGCCTCTATTCTCAAAGATCAAAGTCAGACTTACCATCATGCTGTTTCTATGATTGCAATTATTCTTATTTTACTCAACATAAGAATTTTTCAATTTTTTATGTTTGGAGATTGTAATATAATTACTTCATTCACCCCTTCCCTTTCCTCCCTCAAAACCATCCTGCATACTCACCCCTCCTTACTCTTTCAAATTCATGGCTGCTTTCTAACCTGTTAATATATACATATTTTTATGTGCACAAGATATTTACTGAGATAATACCTTGCCCCTAAGACAGCCTACACATTCTTACATGATCACTTCCTTCTCCTTTGCAGTCAGAAGTGCACCATTTTATCTTCCCTCTGGTTCTGTTGACAAGCCTCAGTCTCTGTGGCATTTGTAGGCTCAGTCTGTCTGACACATTGTACCTCTAGACCTTAATCTGCAACTTGCAAATCTTCTTTCAGAATTCAGGTCCTTCTTCCCACTCCAGCCCACAGTTGTCTCCTGACCATTGATGACTAAACAGTTGTCTGAGTAACGGGTCTGCATAATGCTTTGCCTTCCTGGTTACACTCTAGCTTCCTTGAGAAGCCAGGCATTCCTTTGTTCTGCGCTCGTGTTTACTAAATGTGAAGCTGAAGACAGAAACTGAAGAGACCAATTTCTATGATAGTATGTATGAGAGGATTTTAGGAGGATGATAAATACTTTGAACGTTGAGGACAAGGAGTTTCTTTTATGGCTGGAAAGATGAAAGAAAAGAGAAATGGCCTGCCAGCCAGGCCTTCAGGGCTGCTAGTCAGGGGTCCTCCAGGCAAACATGGATAGAGAGAGAATTCTCTAGGGAGGACCTTAGTGGACTAGCTGCACCCAAGCCCCTGGGCATTCCTCCCACAGTGAGAGGCTTCTTTCATACCGTGTATTCATAGCTTTGCTCCCTGATACAAACACTGATGTGTATACTGTTGTCAATCGGTCTGTAACATAACGTTGTTGGCTGTTTCTTGGGATGTTGTTAACTTGTGTTTGTCTTTTCTCAATATCTGACTTTCTCCATTGCTTCTCATCACTGGAGAAGGCCATGGAGAGTGAAGACAGTGCAGGAGGGAGGGAAGAAGTAGAGCCACTTCTGCAGAGATGAGAGGGACGTACCGCTACACAAGTTATGGGGCCTGCTGTTGTCTTATTGAAGAGTGTTTCAATAAGAAATATTGTTTTTTTTTTATGTTTCTGACTTGTAGTTACCAATCTCTTACAAAGGGATGTTAATGATTTCTACTTCATGGGGATATAGCAGATTGAATTGCATGTTTAGTCATGAAGAAGGTACTTATTCCTGCATCAGTACCCCCGACTTAAGATCTCAAGCAGAACAGAATGTCCTAAGACTCACTATGTACTCAAGAGTGACTTTGAACTCTTGAAGCTCCTACTTCTATCCACCAAAGCTGGTATCATTAGAGTGCACCCCACATTCCACATCTGTTTAATACCTACATCTTCATATGGCCACAGCATTGGCCCAGCATGCCTTGAACTTGTATATAATCAGTGGAAATTTGATATTTACATATCAGAATATGCATTCTTTAAACCATGGTTCTAATGCACTCTTAATTTTCCTCTTTAAATCTTTCTGATACGAGCTTCTTCTACATTCTTGGCACAGGTAATCTCAACAGTGGAATTACCTTTCTTACCGCCATTGCTCGTTATAATTCTAGCATTCTTCATTTTCATGGTCCAGACCCCAGTTCATCACCTCTTTTCTGTCCCTGGTTATAAATTGCTTCTGGATAAGTTTCTAGTACCACACTGTTTGTAGCTGCTCAAGATTATACCTATTAATTAACCCCAGCAGGCCAAACTCCAGCCTTTTCTCTTTCTTTCCTGTTGGTGTCTCATGTGCTCCACAATGCTCAAATACTCAGCTACAGTGAGCATATGGCTACACAGAATTGGTCTCACTAGGGTGCACAGCTGAGCACTCTGTATCAAACCCATTTAGACATATGTTTGGAGTTGGGCAATCCTGTGCTTGTATCTTCAGTCTGCCTTTTCTTACATTTGTGGCCTTGGACACAACATCTAACCTATTAAAAAGTATTTTGTGATTCATCTCAGATAGGAATACTTAATAAATGTCTGTTTTGAGGTGTAAATAGCATGGACACATATGTTTGGAGCATGGTTCAGAAGACTGTTTGGTGATCTACCATATTTATGGTCCATTTCAGTTTTACAGAATTCTGCATGAACCCAGCTAATAGTTCAAACTTAATATGAATTAAAACTTGTTTCTCTTTTCCTCCAATCAATCCATTCAAGGCTGTGGTTCTCACATCTTTGTGATGGTGCAATTTATATTTTTGATAGTCAAACTCTCAAATGTATAAACGTGAATATCACTGAACTGAAGCAACATCTGGAATTGGCAAGATCAGAAAGACAAGCCCAGTTTTTTTTAAAGGCTTACGAATCTATTATGGCAGCACTCATTAACAGTTTAAGGCACAAGGGTGCTTAGGGCTTAGTACATAGTTAATGGAGTAGACATAGGCCCTTACAAAGTTATATAACTGATGTTTTCATTTTTTTATGATTTGCTATTGTTACTGACTAGTTATTTGTTGCTTTTAATCTTGTTATGTAGCTGGAAAAGATATTGTAGTAAAAGGAAAAGCTTTATTTAATGACTTTGTTCTTTACTTATGATGTGATTATTATTATTAACATTATTAGTTATTATTCCTTAAATCTATATAGACTTACCAGTAGTCCATTTGACAAAGACTACTTTAACTGTAACTTGATATAAGATGAATAACTTTATTTATCCAATTATATAAATTCTAACACATTAACTCACGCTGACAAACAACAATAACTACAAAGTGACTCTCCTGGCAAGTGCTAACACTTTTACCTTCCAAAGGAAACTCTGTGCTTGATGCTGTGCCCACCTTATGAAGGTTCTGGGTTTAGATCAAATGCACGCAGTAGTCAAGCTTACTTCATTTTCTTCTAGTTTTCTACTTCAAAGGTGCTCTCTTTCCTTCTCATGTATAATTGTCTTGAGGTGGGCTGTAGACACCTAACTGTGGCCAACCCTGCTCCACAAGCTGCCAGTTTAATTTCCTATGAATAAAGTTGAAAATCTTCCTCCCTTGATAGGGATTCTGATGGCTTTCCATCACTTGCTGATGAAATCTAAAGAAAATCCAAACAGTTTAGCCTCTTAATGAAGGTCGTGTGGGGTTTAGCTCCTGCTTGCCTTGAAACTGCATCCAGCATTCATTCCTTCAGTTCTGGTCAAAGTAGAGTATGGCCTCCTAGCAGAAAAAATATTTCCCCTTTCTGTCCCAGGTTGGTTTTTCTCAATATGTGTTGGTGGGGGGGGGGACCAAGAGAGAAGACTATCTTCTCTAAGTATAAAATTTAACTTCTAGTATAAGTTCACTAAGTATAAAGTTTAAAGTTTTTTGGAACATCCCATAAGAACATCCCCAAAGCAAAGTGAGGGAATCTTAATACATTCTTCCTTCTATCAATTCATAGGTGGAGATTTGGGGTGAGAATGATCCCACAGAATTACAGGCTGGCATTCCTAAGAATCTGGGCTGATCTCAAGGAGCATGAGCCCCATAGCATCCATGAAAAATTATTACTGGTTTCACTGGAATATGTTCCCTAACGTGCATCCTTTCATATTTGTTGTGAGACTTCCTTCTCACTCCCCTAGCTCTAGTCAATGGATTATGATAGAGTCATAATTCAGTCATAGTCCATTGACTACAGGTAGACTTGTCTCATCTTTTCATGCCAAACAACTTTTAAACCATGACATTAGTAATGTTTTTTAAATATTTGCTATGAGAAGTGATTACCTGCTAGTTACTTTAAGTATTTAGTTAATAAAAAACTCAGCCATGATCACTGAATACCTTTATATGGGCAAAGAACACAAAACAAAAAGCAGGACAACAAAATGCCTTATGCAAATATTCATGCATCGGTTTCAGTATTCTCCACTGTAGACTCATAGCTGCTGTCTCTGTGTCTTGGCTACCAACACTTGGACATGTAAAGCCATCTGCTGGCATTGAGCTTCACTCTCAGTGAACTGACCACACAGGCACCTTACTGCCCTGTAGCCAAATTTGATCAATGACTGAAACATTTATTATTAAATTAATTAAATTTTACTTAACTTGTCATTTTTTACCATTATTTACTATTGCTAAGTATGGATTTGGTACCACTCATAGATAAAAATCAAAACTTTATATTTGGTTAATGCAATTGATCCTCAATCTTTTCTTTTTGTTTGTTTGTTTGGTCTTTTTTGTTATGTTTTTTTTTTGTTTGTTTGTTTTGTTTTGTTTTTTTTTTTTTCCAGGCAGGGTTTCTCTGGAACTTGCTCTGTAGAACAGTTTGGACTCAAACTCCCATAGATCCACATTCTTCAGCCTTCCAAGTGCTAGGATTAATGACTCTGCCATCACAGCCCAGCTACCCTCATTATTTCTGAGCTCCATGTTTGCATACTTGCTTTTCAATAAGATGTTTTTTCAGAAAAACTGAAATCAAAACTCACAGTATTATTCTACAGATACCAGAAAATCAGCAAAGCATTTGAATTGGTCTATACTTATGTTTCCAAGGGGTCAAACAAAGTTTAGCTCTACATTCAGCTGATGGGTAGAGAAGCAGAGGAGGTAATGACAACACTGTGCAGAGCAAGGAGTTCTCTTATGAGAGAAAGAGAGCAGGAAGGGGTTTGAATGGCTCCTCTCATATCCGCTGGACAAGGCTTAGGCATTTAACACTTATGAACCTTGTTTTTTAGTTCTTGTGCAAATAGAAATAGAATCAACTAGAATGAACCATTTCAAGAGTTTAAGACTGTAATCATAAGGTTGCATGGCATATATATGTGTATGTATATATGTACATATGCAATGTGCTTGCCTGTGTTCACTAATTGAATTGTAATGTTGACTTTATAGATACATAGGTGTTCTGAAAACTAAAGAATGTCCTGTGTATGACAGTTTTGGCTAAGGGTCTTCATCAAGACCATGCGGTTCTAGTGGTAAGCCTCTTGACTTAGTTCAACTGAGATTATCCATTTACAAAGAATTTTATGTAGATTTAAGAACAGGCATAAACGTGCTAAATATACGCATATAAAAATCCTAGGAAATTCAGCACAGGAAACTCTGGCTGAATAATAAAACAAATACAAGCAATCACTTATAAAGCAAAGTAGATAATAAACAGGTACTGATATTTAATAAGACAGGTGTCTATGTAATGATAGAGGTCTGTTCATGCTGGATCACTTTCCCACATCTGTCATGTATTCACTGAGCACACATCAACAATGTTTTTATTTACTTATTGTATGCATGTGGAGGTCACAGGACAGCAAATGAAAGCCAATTAAAGGCTCCTACTGTGTGTGTCCCTGTATTCAACAGCAAGATCCTCTACCCACTAAGCCATGTCTCTGGCCATCTATCACATAACAGCCTGCAGCAGAACTTATATTTACATGTGACTCTCTTTGTTATAATATTACAGGCTACTTTGAAACAATCAGCAGGCATTTCTTAACATTCTCTAATATTTAGCACATTGGCTTGCACATTGTAAGCTCTCAATAAATATTTATTGATTGCATGAAATATTATATGGACATTATTATTCTCTAATATCCTCAAAAGATTCTAGTTTGGTTTGAACCTAGGTTATCAAGGAATAGTCTAGTGGAGGAACCAGCTTGTTTACTGAAAAATGAATGTTATATGCTATATCACCTTTTAGGATCCTTTGTGGAATACTATTTATTATTTATAGGTTGTCTTATGAAGACCATACATGATTCAACTTAGGTGAAGAAATAAAAGAAGATTTTATGAACAAAGATTTCCTATCACTAAATTATAGAAGCCTAATCTCTCTTGGGCTGACAGACTAATCTATTCGTAATATGAGACTTGCCTGGGACTTGTTTTATTTTTAAATTTTATTGGGTACATTCATTATATTTGATAATTTGCTACATCAGGGCATTCTCATACAAGTATATACTATACATTGATCATATTTTCCTAGATATTTTATTCAATTATTTTATTCTATTTATTTAAAACTATTCAGAATATGAAGAGAATATAGAGAATTCATAATGAAGATGTTTTCCTTGTGTGTATTAGCCAGCACTATTAGATACTGAGAATTTGTCAAATTTGCTGCAATCAATCGTTGTCCTTTTAAAGCCTTACCAATAAGTTATCCATCTTAGGTTTCAGTTAATTAATTGCTGGAATTAATCCCGTTCCTTCTAATTATTATTCAGTGTTGACAACTTACCTGTTACAACACATTTAAATATTTGTTAATAATAAATAATGCTGTTTTGCATTTTTAACATTTTTGAATAATATTTTGGTTTTCACATTAGTTTGAAATTCAATTTTACAAACTCAGTTTTGTCTACACTGGTATTTTAGATCTTTTCTTTTCATGGTTATATAGAATTTCAATTTCACATTATTTTATGACTTATTTATGTGTCATTTGTGGACATTTGCTCTCTCATTCATTTGAATGGTATCTCATTGTTGGTGTGGTGTTAGTTCCTTTCTGTCGCTGAAATAGCACATTGTGATCAAAAGCAAGGAACGAAGGAAGAGTTTATTTAAGACTTACCGTTATAGAGGGTGGTCTGTAAGTTCAGGGCAGAAACAGCAGCAAGAAGACCAAAAAGGAAGCTGGGGCAGCACATTCTCAGTAAAAACTAAACAGAGCTTGAACTAGAAGTGGGGTGAGTCTGTAAACTCCCAAAGCCTACCTCTGTTCCATGCTTCCTCCAAGAAGGCTGCCTCTCCAGAATACCCCTGAGACAGCATCAACTGGGAACCAAGTGTTTGAAATCGGAGCCTATGGGGGACATTCTCATTCAATCCACCACAGTAAGAATTCAAGTCATTACCCACATGTTTATTTCAACCTGACTGTCTGTTAGTCACTAAAGGATATTAAAGATAACCTCAGAGGCACCAACTTGTGTTGGAATTGCATTAAAAAGGAAAATTCAACACTTCCTTTTGAATTAATTTTACCAAAAGCAAGCCTAAGTTTGAATTCTCCACTTTTCCTAAGTCTTCCATGTGTCTGTAGTTTGTGGTTTCTGACTTGCCCCTGTTTGTGATACGTAGCTCACATGTTTCTACTAGCTCTACGCTGTCTTGTCTCTAACAAAGGGCTTCAATCTGGAATTATTGAACAGCACAGAAAACATCACATGGGGAGAAATGAGAGATACATCATAAGGAATTTTAACCGTTTTACAAGGTGTTTACTGTAAAAAGACTAATTGTGAAGCAATAGCTTATGTTATTTCCAACTTTCATGGCAGGTATTTGTTCCAAAAGACCTCTTTCAACCTGTTTATTTTTCTCACCAAATGATTGCTAGAACATACATACATACACACATATGCACACATGTTGCTCTATGGATCAGTGGCACAGAAGAATGCATGACTCAAGAATACAGCTATGCTTTAGTTTTTGTTTTAAAAGCTGTTTTTGTGGAAATTCCATGGCAAGCAAGGTTGGCTGTTGCAGTGTTCTCTGAAAAGAAGTTAAACAAGCAGATCGAGTACTCAGCAGGATATCAGGCTAAGTGACCTCAAGGTGCACTATTAACTGGACTGTGAAGTACAGAAAAAGTTCCTTTCTCTTTGAATGTAGGAGATACTTTTGTAAAATGATGACCATAATTGTGTAAAATTAAGTGTATCACTGTCTTTATTGAAAAATACTTAATTTATTGATTAAAAAATTGAATAACACATAAAATAAACTACCAGCAAGAACAAGTTAAATCATTTAAAATTTGTTTTTAAGACAAATACCATATGTACTCACTCATAAATGGCTTTTAGATATAAAGTAAAGGAAAATCAGCCTACAATTCACAATCCCAGAGAACTTAGACAACATTGAGGACCCTAAGAGAAACATATATTTATTTAATCTACATAGGAAATAGAAAAAGGCATGATATCCTGAAAAAATTGGGAGCATGAAGACTCTGAGAGAGGGTAAAAGGGGTGGGGAGAGGAAGGGAAAGGAACAGAGAAAAATATAGCTCAATAAAAACAATTTTAAAAAACAAGCAAAAATTGTTTCTATAAAGTTATTAGAGTAGTTTCTAGACTCCATATTTTAAAAGAAATACAATACAAAAATATGTACTTTATAATTCAATGTCAAATTTTATAGGATCATGAGGAGATTTATTTGTGTGTGTATGTGCGCGCATGTACACATATGAAAGAGAGGAGGTGTATGTCTGTGTGTGCATGCATGTTTACACACTTATGTGTATACACATTTTAGTGAGGAGGAAAACACCTGCATACATATGCATACAGAGGCTAGGAGTTAATGTTTGGTGTCTTCCTCAGCTGCTCTCCACCTGATATTTTGAACCATAATCTCTCACTGAATCTGGTGTTCATCCAGTCAGCTAGTCTAGCCAGCCAATGAGCTCTGGGGAAGGCTTTGTCTCTGACTCTCTACCCTAGAAGTCACAGTGTGTGCCACTGTGCAAGTGACGAGACCCCAGGGTCTCCAACCGTGGTTTCTGATGCGTGCACAGCGTGCATTTTACCTGCTGTGCTGTCTTAGAGCCCACAGTGAGGTTTTATACATAATTACAAGTTGAAGACAGTGCAATAGAAATAGTCGGGGGTGGCCTTTAGATCAGATGACCCTGGGCTCTGGTTCTGCTATTCGTAAGCAGAGACCCTGGCCAGTATATTTAACCTTTTGCAACCTGCATTTCCTGTGAGTTGTGCCCATTTTTATAAGATTGTACTAAATAAAATGTAAATGCCTTAAGCCTAAGAATTTGACATCTACTCCAGAAACATTAATAAATGGAAAAATGTCAAAATACACCTTTTAAATGCATATTGCTTTTAAAGATCTCACTAATATAAACAAGCTATTTTTTTATTACCTGACCTAAAAGATTGTTATTACAATAGTGATGGTCAGAAAATAATTTTTGATCAATGCTATAGTTCTCCACAATTACACCATGCAACATGGAATATTTTGGACAAAATATTTGGACAGAACAAAACAGGAAAATTAGAAAATTCACCATGCCATGCAGAATTCTGATCCAACATTCTATTAAAACAGGCTATCAACAGGAACCAGGAGTCTGTTTTTATCTTAACACAATTAAGGAAGCTAAAGACTTGTAAGTGTAAAGGGGAGTGTTATTTTTTAATAACCAAACAAGAATCTTTGAATATTAATGAGATGCCTATCGTGCGAAGGAGAATGTCTGGAAATCAATGTAATTGTAAACAATGCTGAGTAAAAAGGTTGACTAAGCCTTTCCAGGTCTCCCCATAGGGTCCCTACCTTAGGTGGTAAAATGATATCTTTTTACAGAAAAAGGCAAACAGGACTCAGCCCCATTGGGGCCCAACGTGATTCAGAGCATGCACGGGCAAAATACATTCTTTAAAGGCCTGAGTGTGTATCTAAATCGTCTGTCAATGCAGGAATTCTGGGATGTGAGGAGGGTCTAAGCTTACATGACAATTAACACAGACTGGAATAATCTTGAAGAGAGATAGCTATCTTCTTATTACCTCCAGCGCCATTATTACCTTCAGCGCTAAAGGCGCAGGAGCTCCCAAACCGAACTCCTACTGACCTGTACAGTTTTACATTCTTCCTTCAAGTCACTAAGTCAGGACAGTGTCACTGCCAGGCCAGTGCTTCTTCACGAATCTTCCCATACCACGACAGATTAGGACCATCTCTGATAGAAATCAGCACCTTAGAGGGTGGTTCACACACGAAAAGACAAGTTTCCTGCGCTGCATGCTCTTGACAGTTGGTGCGAGATGAGCCTGCGGATTGCATGCGCTGAGAATTACAGCTTGTTCAGATGCATTTTCAATCGCACTGAATAAACAGCATGGGATGTTTGATGAGTGTTAATATGCAAGATGCTACAATTAGGTATGATTGTTCTTTTAAATTACTATGCTCATTTTTTTGTATTCTTCCTTTGATCTCTCACAGACAGTGAGAACAAAATTTGTAATTTAAAACATATTGACTTTGACTCAGAAATTCATTTGCACGTTGCAAACCTATTGTGAACTGAAACATATAGTTAGATAAGAAAATATCTTTAGTCTGAAGAAAAGGTGCCAATTCTTTCTCTCGTGCATGTGTTTTCTCTTAGCACTTGCCACCCTCAGTTTTTTACCCTAGGTTTAAAGTAAGTTTCTCTAAGTTATATATCCTGTACCACTGAGATGTTCCCAGGAACCAGAACTCATGAGGGAGTAGGTTAAAATACATTAGTTTTGTGTTCACTATAAATATTGGTTTGGATAGTTCCTTTTACTTATTTTTTAATATGTACAATCATCCCTAGAAATTGATCTTCCATTACACACTAACTCTTTGGGAAAAAAGGTTTTCTCTTCATGGGATTCTAATTGTAGGGTTGTCGATCAGTTCTCTATTTAGTTGAAATTATTAAAATATTCATGAAGAGGAAATTTTTACTTATAACCTGCAGTGCTGATGAAAAAAAAATCTTTGTACTGTACAATGTTCCCAAAGTATGTGTTTGACAAAGCCTGTTTCTATGTTAGCACATGCAGAGTCGGCGGGCAAGTTGCTCAATGATCTAATTATCAATCACTTCACCTTTAGTCTTAGATCGAGTCATTATCTTCTCTTCGTGGTGTTCAACTTGCCCAGCTCTAGCCACTCTTAATGTATTTCTACACCCTGTAAAGGATCTAGGTATCACCGTGTCTGCTAATTTGTCTTACTAATGATTTCTTTTAATTTTTTTCCTCTAGAATATAGACCTACGGTTAACTGGATTTGATTGATAAGAGGGAAATCTACAGTCAATGGCCACTCCCACCACACTGCTGCTATGGAAAGCAGACCGGTCAATAGGAGATGGTCTGATGAGTAGTGAGAATTGAAGATGCCGCTTCAACCTGTGGGAAATCAATGGGAGATCTTTGCTGCATGAAGGGTACCTTGAGTTTTCCTCCCCAAGCTAACATTTGAGAAGCTGGAGGTGTATTCTACCATCGTTTCAAGGTTCCCAAGTGGATACAGATATATTTGCCTCACTGTACCAGAGAGCTAGACAACTAATGTGGGACCATGGCGCGTCCCAGAAGCATGTGGCCAAATTATGTTTGGAGAGCCATGATGGCTTGTGTGGTACACAGGGGGTTGGGCGCCCCGTTGACTCTCTGTTTGTTGGGATGTTTGCTGCAGACTGTCCACGTGCTCTCTCAAAAATTGGATGATGTAGACCCATTGGTTACCACTAACTTTGGCAAGATAAGAGGAATTAAGAAAGAACTCAATAATGAAATTTTGGGGCCTGTCATTCAGTTTCTTGGCGTTCCATATGCTGCTCCACCAACAGGTGAACATCGTTTTCAGCCTCCAGAACCACCGTCTCCCTGGTCTGATATCCGGAATGCTACTCAATTTGCTCCTGTGTGTCCCCAGAATATCATTGATGGCAGATTGCCTGAAGTTATGCTTCCTGTTTGGTTCACTAATAACTTGGATGTGGTATCATCATATGTACAAGACCAGAGTGAAGACTGCCTATACTTAAACATCTATGTCCCAACTGAAGATGGTGAGTTAACTGCAGGAACACAGGGAGATACGTTTATTTTCTATCCTAAGTTTGAATAATGTTAATTCATGTGTACCGGTAGCATGCATGGCTTTTCCTGTTGGCATGTAGACATATTTTACATGCTTGCATGCCGCTCTTTTTGTTTCTGTGTGTCTGTGTATTTGTTCTTTTTTCACTGTGCCTACTCATTTTCTTTCCTCCACAGCACGTACACTTAGGTAGAAATGGGCTCCAAATTTCCATTTCCTACCAAATGACGTCTGAGAAGACGCATCAGCGTTTCCTCATTGCATGTGCAGGCTCAGCGAATTGGGGCTCTTTGGAACTCAGTAAAAGCAGGAGCGCACTAAGTTAGACAGTGGTGTTGCATGTTCCGGCGGTCTGTGATGGGGCGCCATGTTATTTTCTAGTCTTCTATTCATTTTTCAGTAAAAAGAATATCCAAGGAATGTGCCAGAAAACCCGGCAAGAAAATATGTAGAAAAGGAGGTATGTATAAAAGTGAAAATGAAAACGATGTAAACGTTTATAGAGGGAGAATCAGATCTTCTCCCAGAAGATGATTAGCTGATGCTGGGGAGTGAGTCAGGAGAGCTCAGGCTGAGCAGACCATACTGGGAAAACTCATTGCTGGTGCCTGTGTTCTCCTATAGGTAGTGCTCTTATGGATGCAATTTCTGCCTTCTCTTTCCTTATAAAAAAAAAAAAAAAAAAAAAAAAAAAAAAAAGGTTTCCTCACTCTTACGCTACCTAAGAAACCCAAACAGCACTGCCTTAACAGCCGGTCTCTTACTGAACATGTACAGATGTGTGTCCCTATTCACAATGATTAGTTAAGCAAAAACTTTGTTTTATGTTGGTATAGTCTTAGATCCTTCTGCACACTGGCCACAACTATGAGGCGGTTTCCATTATGACGTAATAGTGATATTTTCCCCAAGAGTTGCTTTTATTTTCAGTTACTCTCCTAGAAGAAAATGAGATATTTTATTCTTTATGTGAAATATTTACAGTCTCAAAGTGCCTTTAGCATTTATATATTTATGTTAAACAATTTAAAACATGGGGAGAACGTGATTCAGAAGCTACAATTAAATCAACCTTCAAATCATCCTCTAGCCAGATTGAGCAAATCTAGACACTGACAGCTGCAAGCTCGCATCTGAATGCGGCATGACCATGCTCCATTTTTATATAACATTCAGGAAATCTCTCATAGGAGTCTATGATTTTCTATAGCAGTAAATATTCTAAGTGTTATTTTGACCTTGCTCATAGCTTGGTAGACTTTTCAGTCTTCCTACAGAAGTCGTATTAATATTCCAGTGTTGTACGTTCCATCGCTCTTTGCACTTCCAATCTGGCTGGAACAGGTCAGATTTCATCATGGCATCTTTGTGTAAAAGGAGTGTCCAAACACTCTGTTTTATGAGATTGGATTATATGGAAGACACTTGGAATAACAAAATCATCAACTCTCCATTATAAATATTTGCATTAAGTCGACTATTATTGTTTCTCTTATTTGTTGGGTAAAGTAGAGTTGAACCTCGACTTATAAAAGTTAAGGTCATAGTCTGGGTCAGATTCGTAATATGCTTAAGAAGATGTGTGGCAGAAGCAGGGAGTGCTCAGAAACAACTAAAGAAAATTCATTCTTTTATTTTCAAAGGAGAAAAGCGGCAGTGACTTACAGGCTGTCAGCTAATGGAGAATGCTGCAGAGGGGTTATTATACTGCTTATCAAGAATGTGTAATTAGCTAAGTGACTTTAGCCTCCTATCACAAAGTTGTTGATTTACAAAGTCATAAATAAAGATGCCGTTCAAGAATGCATAAATAAAGCATAACGCAGGAGAAAGGTGTGATTAAGAAAAAGGATAAGGGCACCAAAAGATAAGATAGTAAGCAAGAAAAATGACCTTTCTTCGCATAGAACTCCGTCAAGAGGAAAAGACTCAGCAGAATTTCTTTTTTGTTATTCTGTGGCTTGTTGGCTCTACATGCTTCATACGAGAATTGGTGAAGAGCTGTGTAGGCTGGACTGTTTACTTTGGCAACCTTTAAGCTAATTTATAATTAGATTGGGACAATGTCTACAGATGCCCACTGACTGTGTATAGTCAACTATTGTGCTTTTTTTTTTTTGCAGCGCTAATTAAGCACTATTTAAAAATCCTCTTGTTTGAGAACTTAACATATCTTACTATAATTAGAGAAGGCCTGCTCCCTCTTAGTTGATTGTCTATTACCCTAAAACTGAATAACTAATAATTTAAGTGTAATATTCTAAGCTACTATTTCATGAAAATAAAAACTAAAAACCAACATTTACATTTGACTATTGAATGACGGAGAAGAAAAGTTCCTAATCTTTAAATTTATATATATTCTCTACAATGAAAGGTTTATTTTCATCAATTCAAGAAAATATGAATGTACACATAGCGACAAGCACCTTCCATTCTAACATTTGCGAGGCAAAGGCAGGTGGCTATACATTTCAAAGCCAGCTACGGCTACACAGTGAGGTGGAAGCTAATCTGCTTTATATGTTCACTGCTCCAAGATCAAAAAAGAAAGAAAAGAAGAAACAATGAAGGAGACAGAAAAAAAGAAAGCATTATCCTGTTCCAAAAAATTATTATCAATTTCATAACCATTTATGTATACATTAAGTATATACTACACATGGACTATGAGTTGTTAAGCAGCTTTGTCCTAGAGGCTCTTAAAAACCGAGGTAATAGCAGTGCTGTGCTTGGTCCAGATGCTGATTTTTGGCTTGTCATTATTTACCTCTTTTCTTTTTAATGTATACAGTCACTTGCAGAGGCAGATGGGCCCTGTTTCTGTGCCAAGCCCCCTATAGTCTGGGCCTACTATATCCACCCAGAATTCCTTCTTAATTGCCAATTATAAACATGTAGTAATCAAGTGAGTTAGTAATAAATGAAGCAGACGAGGAACTCTCTTCTGAGAGAGCGTACATTCAAATGACTTTGTGAAGAACAACACATTTTCTGTTCTTTGATCTGTACAAATGGAAGAAAAATTTCTCCCTCCAGGAGATGCCAGATTATATTTTAAAAATACCCTTTGCAATACTTTCCTCTGTATTTGAAGTTAGAAAACACATTTTAAAAAATAACATCAAAGGACGAACTTTTATTTGAAGACAGGTCCCAGTTGCACATTTGAATCTGTCTGTTCGTAGCTCCCATGAGAGTTTTAGCCACATGCCAGTTGTCTTCTAGATAGTCTTCAGGCTTCTGTCCATTGAAGAGAGAAATGAATGGTTAAAATGAGGTGCTGCTGTTGAACACTCGGACCTGTAAGTAACATAGAAGCTGGAGTTTTACATGTGCAGAGTAGCAGGGGTTCTTCCTTATTTATCTGTTTCATAATTGCAGCAATCTTATGAGAAAAATTAAACTACAAAAATCTCGACAAGTTTTAAAATACTTGTTTTTTTTTTTTCATCCAATATCCATTGCTAGTAAAGGCAGAAGCAGATATGGCCAAAGTTCTAGCCCACGGAGACTATTAGATAGAGCTCTATTAGGTTAAATTACTCCATGCAGGGAAGATGGCTTATTCAGTAAAGCAATACCAGCACAAGGACCTGGATCAGGCATGTCTATAACCCATAATCCATGTCTATAACTCATTACCAGAAAGGCAGACAAAGGAAAATCTGCTGAACTCATTGGCTAATGAGTCCAGCCTGTGGGAGATCCTGCCTCAAAACGAAACAACACAACAGCAACAAAATTATAATGTAAGATGGTTGAGGAAGATACTTGCTGTTGACCTCTGGCCACTATAAACATGCACACACACATAACTGACACATTCAAGCACACGCATGCACCCAGAAATGCACAGGCACATGTGCATATACAAAATGCAAGCACAGACATCACACTTGCACACATGCACACATACATGGGCACACGCACATACGCACACACAATACAACATATAAGTGGCCTCTTCCAGATGATCCTTAGCAGTCACTGAGCCAGCTATCTACTTTGGCTTCCTTCCTTTTCTGTTTCCTTTCTTTTTTCATGCTTTTCTTTTTTGCATATTCAAACATAGTCCCAAAGTTTTAAATTCTATGCATTGACAATATTTTTGATAAATTTAGATCTTAACTCAATTTGATCAAGCCAGTATAAACAACTTTTTTCAAAAGCATGTGCACAGTCCACTTTACTAGCTTCTGTTGTTGCTGTTATTTTCCAGAGATCTTTTAATTATTAAATTTTGTTCTTTCACACTTTTGTACATGTACCACAACACATTTGCTCTCTCTCCCACTTCCCCTTCCCAGCTACCCCCACTCTTACTCTTATCAATATCCCATTTAGCCTACTCTGTCATCTGTTTACTAATTTGAGTTTAGTTTGCTGCCTCACAGAATTTAATAGGTGTTAACAGTATGCAGGTATTTACTGCCCAGACTAAGACTTCAGTATATTCCCCTAGGAAGCGATCAAGGAGTAGAATTTTTTTTTTAAAAATTCTTCTTCCATACATTATATTCCAACACAGCTTCTCCTCCCTCCACTTCTCTCAGTGCCTCCTAGTCCCTCCTCCTTCCCCTCTTCCCCTCATACATTCCTTCATTCCCCCCCCCACCAACAAAAAGGCTGCCCATCCAGGATATCCACCGAACTAGGCAGAACAAGTTACAATAAGACACTATATCATTGCTGGATAAGGCAAGAAGTAGTTTGATTCACTTCTGCGTTCCTTTGTTTCTCTAGGTTTCTGCCTTATGTGACTTGTGAATAGACAGGAAGGTGGCCAAATATTAGCAGTAATCACAAGTAGGAGGAGCAAGGGGGCAGAGGGACCCACAAGCATATCCGTTAGTTCCGAGTCTGTGGTTAGTTCTGCAGTCTTGCGTTCCTCCAGAAGGCTGACTGCTATTTGCATAGCTCTTTGGAAATGAATACAGAGTTTTCATTTTTCTAGTTGTGAGATTGTGTGAACCCATTTCTTCATATTCCCTCATTTTTATTACATAGACACCTTTGTAGAGGACTCTGTTGTAAAACATTACTACTTAAGTATGTTTCTGATTTTCAAAAGTATTTGACTTACTGTACCTAATAGTGTTCAGTAGAGGTCATCTAGCATTCCTTCAAAAATATTTCTAGCCGGGCGATGGTGGCGCACGCCTTTAATCCCAGCACTCGGGAGGCAGAGGGAGGCGGATCTCTGTGAGTTCGAGACCAGCCTGGTCTACAGAGCTAGTTCCAGGACAGGCTCCAAAGCCACAGAGAAACCCTGTCTCAAAAAAACAAAAAAAAAATATTTCTAACAGCTTTAGTTTATTTGGTTGGTTGTTTAGTGTGGGGAATAAATTGAGCTTTTAATCTATTTAATCTATTTAATCTATTTATCACTGTTGATGTCTTCAGGATCTTAATAAGGGATCATATTCCAGAATCATATTCCTTCTGGCTCAACATTTCTCAGTCCTTCATTCATTTAACAGATATGTATTTATTGCTGGCTGTGTATGAATTATTATCCCAAGTTCCATGAAATCATTAGTAGACAGAAAAACATTTTCTGCTTCTGAGATTTAATGAAAGCAGCAAGTGAAAATTCTTAGTTTAAGTTAAAAGGAGTTGAGGGGAAAATGAGTGAACAGAGTTATAGGGGAAAGGTCTGTGGATGTGTAGGATGAAGGGGATTTTGCAGAGATGCCCCATTGTTTTTATTTGACCTAAAGCTAGGGCTCTATTTGTATATTTCCCAAACAGCTAAGAGAGCACATAGGAGAGAAAGGGTAATAGAGAAAATATTGAGATTCAAAAAGTTTTGAATTAAGTTTTAAAAGACAGATTGTTGACATGAGGGTGGTGAGAGAGCATAGAAACATAGAGAGAGCAAACTTCTATAGTCCACCGAGACCTGAGTGTTATTTAGACTCAGAACAGGGGAATAGCATGGAAATTGTAGTTTCTTTGTGTTTTGATGATCATATTTATGAATCAATTTCTTATAGGTTGTGCTCAAATCCTGATCTGAAATCATAGAATAATGTATTTTCATCAATTAAGATGGAAAGGGAAGAATATAGAATGGTTTGGGCCCATAGCATAGTAGAAAGATGCTATTTAGTTTTGGCCATGATAAATTAGAGGCATCCACTACTGATGAAGAAACTACTGTTCTGAGCCAACAGCATGGCTCACGTTCAGAAATGAGCTCTGCGGAGATAGTTTAGCATTACTGTACTAGAGATGGTAAAGGAACCTGATGAAAATAGAGAAATGAAGGTTCTGAGTTCTAATCTACAGGAAAGCCCCAACATTAAGGAGACTGAAACAAGAATACATGTTGCGTGGGAGATGTGTTAGTCAACTTTCTATTGCTATAACAAATAATCACATATTCACCTTTAAGAGGAAAGTTCTTATTTTGGCTCATGGTTTTAGAAGTTTTGATCCATGGTTGTTTGGTTCCTCTACTTTTGGCCTGTGGTGAGGTGGAACATGATAGACGTGTGTGAAAGAGGAAACCTGCACACCTCAAGGCCAGGGCTGCGGAGAAACAATGCCAGTCTTTCCTTCATGAGTATGCTCCCCTTTACCAAACTCCAGCCCCTAAAACATTTATTACCCGATGACAGTACTTCAGGTTGATGGACATGCCTTTAACAGATGGTTTTGGGAAGCCTTTAAGACACAGACCATAAGAAGTGGATCAAGACTGTGTTGTTGTTGCTGGCCTCAAGCTAAGATGTATGAGCATGGACACAGCCATCAGCCCCACAAAGGAGTGTCATGGGGTGATGCTATCTTACACTGAGCACCGGACTAGGAGAGTAGGAGGAAGATACAAGTGCTTGAGCCAAAGTGATTGTCTTAAGGAGCTTTGAAACAGAATTAGTTTTGTAACTCTAGATTAAAATGGAGAAATAAAGGAATATTTGGACGTGCGTCAGTAACTGTGGACAGATGCAGATAAATTCTCTGAAAGTTGAACGGCTCAGTTGGAACTCTGATGTGAGGTCTCCGGAGAACAGTATCACTCGTCCCACTGTGTACTGACAGGCGTGCCAGGCTTTCTGAAGCAGGTGATTAAAGGCCCTTCATTGGTATCTACATCCTTTCTTTTGGAGAAGAAATGCCTTTTAATTTTATAGAATCTGGGCTTGAAATTTAAAACATTTGAGACTTACATCACCAGAAATAAAGAGTATGCTCCAAAATAAATCCTTTAAAGATACTGCCTACGTCCTCTCTCCACTTTTCCAGTCAGCTCTGAGCCTCACCGCTATGAACATGCTTGCTTTAGTTTACATCTGCAACCACCCCTGTATATTTGGTTGGTGCTTTAGCCTTTTGGGTTTCTCTTGTGTCTATTGTTCCCTTTCTTCCTCTCTGAAGTGGTAAATGCTGAACAAATGGAGGACAAGACTAACTTCAGAAACACTGATGCTCCCATTCCAGGCTCCATAAACTTAAGCTCTAAACTAAAAGAGAAGCAAAGTTCTTTCAGTTTTCATTTTTTAATTTAAATTTTTTATATAATCTATTTTGATCATAGTTCCCTTCCCTCCCCAGGGTGTCCCAGATCTTCCTCCCTTCCCTACCCATGCAACTTCATATTCTTCATCTCTCAAAGCAAAAACAAAAGTGAAACAAAAATGAAAATAAAAACAAACAAAAGGCCAATATGATAAAAAAACTGGAAACAAAACAAATATGTATTGTTTATTTGCAAACATACTTTTAATAAAAATTAAAATCCTATAAATTTAGAAGTGTAGTGATATTAATTTAATTCTGTTTCATTCATCAAGATTGGACAAATGGAAAAATTTCTTTGAAAGTAATTTTAATTTAGGAACTATTTCTTTGTTTACTATCTTACTCACATAGCTTGTGAGTGATGATAGTGTTGGAGAAATCTAATTATGGGCAATAATTTTCATTAAAGCATGTAGAGTGTTACAAAAATCATATTGAAGCAATAATAATAAGAAATAGCAACAGAAAGGTCTGGAGTCACTGCAGCAGTCATTGCAGTTTTCAGGAGCAGAATTCTGACGAATCAACAGAGACCGTAATTGGCTGCACCTCAGCCCTTGAATGAAAGAGGAGTCTCAGTCTTGTGTTGTTTCCTCTAGACAGAGCTCTTCAAACAGAAAGGCTGAAAAGGAATTGTCAGGTCTCCTGTGCTCAGGACAATGATGAAGACAGTTTTCCTTCCTGTCTCTTACAGAAAGCCCTGATCCGACTTTCTCAAGTCTTCAGGGGACTCTTTTTCAAGGCATTCCCAGAGCATGCCCCTGCGGGTGTGTGTGCAAAGAAGAGCAGGAATAGCAAGCACAGTCTCTCCCTCACAACTAAGCTCTCCTCAGCACCTCCCTGACTCAGCATCTTTCCTGGCAAGGGGAAGGTAAGGTCTGCAGACCTGAGGCACGGATCTAAGCCTTCCTTGAGAAGATCTCATGCGCTGGGTGACACCCTAATTTACAAGCTGTGCAGAGCCCGAGGCTTCTGAACTGTTCCGCCTGGGGCAGCCATGTGTTTTTTTCTTGATCTACCCCTTAGTTCCTGCCATCAAAGACATCCACATTCAGCCACACTTTGAAAATATCAGGACATCAGCAAGCATCCCTTCACGTGAACAGAGATTTTTCTCCAATGACAAGCTGTCTTTTCTTTCTTCTGTTTCCAAAGAACACTAAAGTAGATTATGTGTCTTAAAAAATTTGAAAGTCATTTATTTCGGAAATTGACTTCACTTAATGAAAACTAGAATATCTATAAATTTCGATTCTGATCTTTTAAAAAAATGTAATATTGTTTGTTAACTGGATTTGGAAATACCGAGATGAGATTCTTACCTTGCTTTATTTTGTGGAGATTTCTGGTCTTTCTACAGTTTAGCAAAGAACCTTCTACAAAGGAAGATACAAACATGAGAACCTGTAGGATATTTACTGGGATCTCAGGTTGTCATTCATTGGAGAGCTTTTAAATTTGTTTTTTATTACATTTTTTCATAGAATATATTTCGATCATATTCTTTCCCCTCCCCCAACTCTGCCTATCCTCTCTCCGTTGGAGAAAACTGATTGTTGTAGCAAGCTGTTTGTTCATTTCCCGGCCATCCGGACTCCTGAAATAACCACACAGAAACTTTATTAATTAAATCAGCGCTTAGCCAACCACTATAGCATATTCCTAACAAGTTCTTACATATTAAATTAACCAATTTCTATATCTTATATTTTACCACAAGCTTCGTGGCCCACTGACAAGGTTCCAGCTGGCAGTTCACATCTGTTCCCTCTGCTGGCTACATAACATCTCCTGATTCTGCCTTAGTTCTCCAGTATTCAGTTTTGTTTTCCCAACCTAGCTCTGTTCTGCTAAGCCACTGGCTAAAACAGCTTCTTTATTCATTAACCAATAAAAACAACACATATACAGAAGGACTTCCTACACCAACTGATTTTCCTTTCCTAGCAAGTGTACTGTAAATAGCCCCTTACCAAGGAAAGAGAATTTGTGTCCATCTCCCCTTGTCAGTGCAAGCACGTTGTCTGATTGGAACCTGTGCAGGGCCTGTGCATGCTCTTGCTGTCCGTGTGAGCTGTTGTGACCGAATGCTGTGATCCCCCTGGAATCAGCTATATTCTGGCTTTTACATTCTTTTACCTGCCTCTTCTGCATAGGTCCCTCATACTTGAGTGGAGGGATTTAATAAGGACATCTCATTTTCTGAGGGGTCCAAAGTTTCTCACACTATGCAGTTTGCTCATTTGTGAGTCTCTGTGTTAATTATTGCCTGTTGCGGGAAGAAGCTTTTCTGATGAAGGCCCAACAGTGTTCTGATTCAGGGGTATATTGATATGTCATTGGGAGTCATTTCATTGCTATGATTCTTTTGCAGAATAATAGTAGTAGATTTTCTGCTAGGCCTATGATTTATCTATTCCCAGGTTCTTTTCCACTTTAGCAATGCCAGGTATGAGTTCGATCTCACAGAATGGACCTACAGTATAACCTGAGATTGGTCATTACTTCTGTAATATTTGTGCCAATATATCTTGTGGCAGGTCACTGTAAGTCACAGGGTTTGCACCTGAATCATATTGATGATTACTTTTCTACTTCTTGCAGTAGAGTACAAAGCACCTTCCAGAATCAGGAGGCTGAGGCAGCAGGGGTGAAGCTACTGGTAGGGCATCAACTCGAATTCTCCATCTTCAATAGCTTACACAATTGACTCTTCAGCAATAGAGCCTTACGTCAGGTTGTGGAGGGTAACAGATAATCTTGGGTATAGCTGATGCTGATTGATGGTGGTAGTTGTGGGGCTTCTATAGGACCCACTTGACCAGTGACATAACAATATACAACTCATTTCTGGCAAAGAAGGTTTTACTTGGTGCCTCAAGATTTCTAGTTAGGGCATTTCCACCCCAATCATATGGCAATCCCATTTAGATACCCTTTATATGTGTGTATATTTTAAGAAGCTTCTACAGTATGATCTGTCCATATGGCTTTTCAGAAGGCCATTAGTGTTAGCTGTCCCTCCCCATATTCCATCCTTTACCCTTCTCTCTCATCCCCTTCCTTAATTAATCCTCTGAGTCTGGTTTCCTCTTTAGTTCTCTATTACACTGTATTTTCTTTCATCTTCTTTGGAAGATCTGGTTCCTTACTAACTACCTGACGTCTATAGTTGTTTGGATTGAGATACACATACCTAAAGCTTAAATTTAGCACCCATGAATTGAAAAGAAAGCAGGTACTATTTTTCTTTTGGGGTCTGAGTTACCTCACTGAGGATGATTGTTTCTCGCTCTCCCCATTTACAAGAAAATTTTATATTTTATTATACTTAACTGCCGAATGGTATTCCACTGCGTTAACATATCATATTTCATTAACCATTCATCACTGGGTGGACATCTGGACGGTGTTCAGTTCCAGCTCTAGGAATAAAGCAGTGATGACTATGGGAGCACAGTTGTCTCTGTAACTGGATGTGCTGGAAGGTTTGACAGTCACCAGAGAGCTTCTATTTGTTGCCTTCCACTTTGGAGCAGGGCCTTGGATCCCATACCTCCACTCTCCGTGTTTCTCTCTTAGCGGGATCCTCTTGTGACCAAGGTCATAGGTTACCATTGTTGGAGATTCTGAAAGTCCTCAGAAAATAATTAATTTATAGACAGAAAGTATTATTGTCCCCTTGCATCATACATTGCAACGACCTTAGCACACGTGTTGATGCCCATATCAGTATTTCCAAGGAAAGTCATCTTGTTATGCATTAAAATATCAAAATCAGATGAGGGTAGAACAGCACTTCTGAAGAAGGGAAAAATAAAAAGTAATGATGCTGATATTTGGCCCCATGTTCCCTATAATAAAACATTAATTTTAAATCTTTAAATGTGTATGGAGCACAAAATACGTACAGAAGAATAAAACACATCAGGCAGAAACGAAACTGCAATTGTGCCGACCCTGCTGCCTGAGCCCACCTTAGCTGCTGTGCCCAGGGGTCCACAGCTTTTCATCTGATTGGGAGACCCTCTCCATGCCTGAGCCCATCTTAACTGCTGTGCACAGGAGTCCACAGTTTTCCATCTGATTGGGAGACCCTTTCCATGCCTGAGCCCACCTTAGCTGCTGTGCCCTGAGGTCCACGGCCTTCCATCTGATTGGGAGACCCTCTTCATGCCTATGGCTGCCCTTGCAAAGCCCAAGGATACCTCGGCTGCTGAAGGCACAGCTGCCACTGTATGGTAAGCTGTGACTTCCAGAGGCGAATTTCCAGCTGTTGCTCTCCAGTTCCCGTTTTACCTGTACAGATGCCTGGGGTAGACCAGCAAAAACAGTGAGATAAAAGAGCCTCCATCAGCTCCCCCGGGACAAGAGCTGTCTCTTTCTGGTTGGGGGAGGGGAGTGGAGAAGCACAGAGAGAACTAATACCCAGCAGATAAGAGGAATGGGGAGGGGGACAAGCGGCCATCACAGGCTCAGAAGAAAGTAGTCCTGGAGTGTGTGGTGTGTGTGTGTGTGTGTGTGTGTGTGTGTGTGTGTGTGTGTAGGTGTCTGCATCCACGGACACATATGTGTGTGCACTCATGTCTGTGATGAGGCCACAGATAAACCTTAGACCCCTTTATTTTTAGGCTGTCTCTCATAGACCTGGAACTTGCCCTCCAACCCTCAGTTACAGTCATCTCTCTGCCTCTGCGCCTCCCCACCCCCTACCAGCTCCAGTGATCTGTCTATCTGCTATCCTTCCCCGCCATCAGCTTCAGTGATCCATCTGCCTGTCTCCTGGCCACAGAAGAAGGATTACAAGCTCACACCACCACAGTTTTCTCAACCTGGTTCTGGGGCTCTAACTTAAACTCTCACATTTACAAGACAGCCACTTACCACTGAGCTTTCTCCCAGCTCCCAGGTATTCCCACACTAGATCACCCAGGACAAAGCTGCTGTAAGATGGACAACCTAGTCCTCTCTGTTTGAAAAGGCTAGCAGGTTATGTGGGACCACTGCACTGAGTAACTTCATATAAAAATATTTTAAACATTCACTAGATACAGATATTTGCTTCATTGCATATGTGCACAGGGACACACGTAATCAAGTCCCGGTCCCTTCATTGTGTATGTGCACAGGGACACACGTAATCAAGTCCCGGTCCCTTCATTGTGTATGTGCACAGGGACACACATAATCAAGTCCCAGTCCCTTCATTGTGTATGTGTATAGGGTCAGTTGTAAGTGAGTTCCCTTCCCTTTTGTCCAATATGTTTCTCCTCTTTAGTGATCTCTTTTAGCAGACTGTAACAGGATTGTCTAGCCTTTCTGAAGAGCAGATCTGATGTGCACTTGGAACAATAACTTTGTAATGTCTGGGAATAAGAGATTCCACAGCAAACAGTTCGCAGAAAGTCAACTAAATCCACTTTGCTAATAGGCACACTCCTTCTAGTGCTGTGTTCTGAATGACTGAGAGTGTCCAAGTATGCCTCTTTATGTTCCCCTCTCATGGGCTGTCTTCTAGTTTCCTTGCCTGTGCATACATTCACTCGCACCTAAATGCACATATGTAGAAATTAGAATCCCATATCCCCACATAAAAAAGAATGGGAAGCCGGGCTGTGGTGGCGCATGCCTTATTCCCAGCACTCGGGAGGCAGAGGCAGGTGGATCTCTGTGAGTTCGAGGCCAGCCTGTTCTAGAAGAGCTAGTTCCAGGACAGGAACCAAAAAGCTATGGAGAAACCCTGTCTCGAAAAAAAAAATACAAAAGAATGGGAAATGTTGCCCTTCTGATCCTGGATGACCTCATTCAATGTAATATTTTCCAGTTCCATCCATTTCCTGCAAATTTCATTTGTTACAGCTGAATAAATTTCCATTGTTTATACACACCAAATTTTCATTATCCATTCAACTGTTGATGGATACATAGACTTATTTCATTTCTTTGCTGTTCTGAACACAACAGCAATATGTACGGCCTCCTGCAATCCATCCTCCATAAAGAATCCGGTGTGAGCTTTATTTAAAACTATAAAATCAATCATAATTTTCTTGCTTGAATTCTTTTGAGGTTCCATGCTGCTTTTAAAATAACTGATAAACTTCTCTCTAGGTCTCTAAGACCTGGCAGGGTGACTTCTGCATACCTTTGAAGTCTGTTCCCATGTACTTTCCCTTCTAGCTACATTTTTACCTTGCTTATTTTCTTTATTTTTATTTTTCCATAATTAATTTTATTTTTTTATATTTTATATACCAATCCAGTTCCACCTTCCTCCTCTCCTCCTGCTCCCCTCTTCCTGTAATCCAAGCCCCATCTGCTCCTCAGAGAGGGTAAGGCCTCCCCTGGGAAGTCTAAGTGTGACCCATCACCTCTTTGGGGCAGGACCAAGGCGCACCCCCCCATGTCTAGGTTGAGCAAGGTATCTCTCCATAGAAAATATGCTCCACAAAGTCAGTTTATGCATTAGAGTTACTTCCTGCTCCCACTGCCTGTGGCCCCATATACTGCCCAAGCCACACGAATGTCATCTATACTCAGGGGTACTAATTGGGCCCTATGCAGGTTCTCCATTTGTCAGTCCGGAGTCAGTGATCTCCCACTAGTTTGGGTCAGTTGTTTACATGGGTTTCCCTATCACAGTCTTCACCCCTTTGCTAGTATTATTGCTCCCCCTCATTTTGTTTGTATTCCGGGAACTCTGCCCAGTGGTTAGTTGTGGATCTCGGCTTCTGTTTCCATCTGTTTCTAGAAGAGGGTTCTAGTTTCTCTGGAGTTGTGAACTGTAGGCTGGTTATCCTTTCCTTTATATCTGGTATCTATTTATGAGTGAGTACATACTATATTTGTCTTTCTGAATCTGGGTTACCTCACTCAGGATGGTTTTTCCTAGTTCCATCCATTTACCTGCAAATTTTAAAACGTCATTGCTTTTTACTGCTAACCGGTACTCTATTGTGTAAATGTATCACATTTTCTTTATCCATTCTTCAGTTGAGGGGCATCTGGTTTGTTTCCAGGTTCCAGCTATTATTAATAATGCTACTGTGAACATAGTTGAGCAAATATCCTTACCCAATCTTCCTCCTACAGTGGTTCTTTGCACATATTTTTCACTAAAGTGCACATTTACCTTTTCCATGGCTTCCTGAGTCTTGGCAAGCTTTCTGCCTTGTTGAAGCAGCTTTTACTGTTTATTAACCTTGCTCTCTTGGTCCATATTTCTTTTATATCTCCTTTGCTACATTTTATTTTCTATATGCAATTACCTTGTTTACTTATGTGCTTACATATTTATTCTATTTACTTCAGAACTTTTCTTTTGTTCACTGTTAGATACCCAGCACTCAGAAGGGATTCATTCAATTCACAACATTAAAAAAAAAAAAAAAAACACTGTACTTTATTGGAAAGAACCTTAAAGTTCTGGCATCAGAATTTATTTCTGCAATCCTATGCCTGCTTTCATTCCCCACCAGATACAGTGGGTCTTAGTACTTTCTACTTTGTAATCACTGTTTGTTTATGGTACAGTGCCTCCCAAACGAAGATTTCAAATCCAACACCAGGGTCCTTAACTAAGAAGTAACAGTGCTCAATGGCTTAGTGTCTGACAAATAGAACCTGGTCTCCATTGTAGAGACCCTTGGGGCCTAGTGACTGCCAACAGCAGAGGCTCTTGGCTCTCTGCCTGTGTGTGTGAGAGCCAGCCTACTGCCACTACTCTGAATTTATATTTTAATACAGGATACAAAAAAATACATTTATTTAGTAGGTGCAGCCATTCTGCAATTCCTGTACTTGGCTAGACACTTCACTTTTTCTTCTGACCCACTATTTTAATTCTCTTTCATCTCACCCAATATGAATGCTCTCTTCTGAAAAATGTAGCTTTCTGCAACAGGGTTTGCTGCCATTTCAACAAGCCATTTTAGTTTAGGGTGCAGTGCAGGCAGGACCTGATGCTGTTCTAGATGACCCAAGAAGAGTTCAGCTCAACACATCAAAGGGACTTTCCTTTTTTAATATATATTGAATTTTAGTGTGTGCATGCATGCATCTGTGTGTGTGTGTTTGTGCATGCATATGACTGTGTGCCTATATGTGTGTGTGCATGCATGTGTGAGTATGTGTGTTTGTGAATATGTGTGCATGGTGTGCATGTATGTTCATGTATGAATCTGTGTGTATGTACATGAGTGTGCATGTATTAGTGTGTGTGTGTGCATGTGTGTGTGCATGTATGTGAATGTCTCAGTATGTGAGTGTAGGTGTGTGCAGGTGCACATGGTACAGCCAGCTTATAGATGCCAGAGGACCATGAGGAGACTTGGTTCTGTCTTTCCACCATTGGTGTCACCAGGATCTGATTCTAGTCTTGGCTTGATGACACGTGTCTCTACCTGCCAAGCCATCTTGGTGTCTCAGAAGGGCTTTCTGTCCAGTGTGATATAGCTTAGCTGCTGAACTGTGGTGGATCGCATTCTGTAAAACGGCCTTCGATTGGTCCATTCACCATGAGCTTCTAGACAGGATCATTGTGCTATTTATCTTATTAGTACATAATTATTATCAAGTTTTCCCAGAAAAGTCAGATTTCACTCCATAAACAGAAGATTTTACTGTAAGCAGAGCACTCTAGGCAGGGGTCAGAAACCATCAGTCATTCAGGACATGCTAAGCAGTGGTCAGCTTAGATTCCAGAGAAAAAAATGGAAATGCCAGTGAGGTGTTTTTGTTTTTGTTTTTTTTTTTTATTTTTTTATTTTTTTTTAATGTTTACAACTGAGTTCTGGGAACCTGTGGCTGGAGAGGCATGAGAGGACAGTGCTGACCTCGGGAGCACTCAATAAGGAGGCACAGCAGACTCGGATGTAATGGACTGGAGGCGTGTCTGGGAGCCTTTGCTGAGCTGTCAGAGAACACGGCACTGCATGCCTCAAAGGCTGGTTTCATGGGCCGGGTATCTGTGCAGTCATGTGGCTCCCCACTGTGAAATAGCCAGTCACTTAAACAGTCCACAGCCACCATCTCAAAGTCCATAATAGATCTGAACAAGGGATCCTTTGTTTTTATTTTTGCACTGGCTGCTACCAAGTAAGCAGCCTTTTCCATTTCCTGTTTTGAACGGTGGCATTTCTTTCATTGTTCCCTTTAGAGGAGACAGGAGTTGTAGGGATAGAAACAGCAGTGATTATGCTGTTGTAGTTGGAAGTTTTAATATTATCGTCGTACCGACACAGACTGTCGGCTGTCTCTAAGGAGTCTGCTAGCGTTCTCAGGTATGCAGCGGAGGGAGATGCTGCGGTAACTTGGGGGAGGCAAAAAGTTTGCTTTAACATTTTGCCAATTTTAATTTATTTCTTCATTTTTGAGCAGTTATTGAGTGTCTATTCCTAAACACAAGATACACACAGCAAGGGGAGGTAACTGACATATGGAAGAATTCATCAAGGTTTTATGAAAATAGCAGCCACAGCTTCTACTTGCCCTGCACTGGTCATACTCCAGGCATTGTTCTATAGGCTCTATTTGAGATTACTTCATTCTCGAACGGAATCTGTAAGAGTTATGATTAGGACCTGCTCTTCACTGTGTAGGGATGCAAAGCACAGATAACTCAGCAGCTGGAAAAGAGAGTCGCCAGGGCTCGAAGCCAGGCAGTTTAGCTTTATTGACTGCCCTTAGCCACTAAGTGTAACAAATGTTAGCAGTGCTGAGAAGGAAAGTAAGTAAGGCTTATATGTGATAGGATGCTGCCCCAGGGATGGAGTGCCAGCTGTGCTTGGGATGGGAGCTGATGAGAAAAGCCATTGTCACAGTTATCCTGCTGGCAATACTCTATGAAAGAAGAGAAAGATGTCCATGCATTAAGAGACCTTTGCATGGGACAAAGGACAGGGCTATGCTGGTTTGAGAACAGCAAGTGATCAGAGAGGGGTTGAGATAGAACCCAGCAGGTCTACCAAGCATCTGGCCTTTTGTTTTATATATACATGGAGTATTTCATGTGACAGAAAGGGTTTCTGCCAAGGTTTTGGAGGATAAAATGTGTATCTTAGTATGTTCCCTCTAGTAACGGTATAAATGGTGGATAACCAATAAAGAGACTCTTTAGAATTTACTAGAAAAGTGTGTTAGTTACAATGATTCTTGGGAAATGGGTTACTCTAAATATATACTAGTTTCATCAGAGGGTAGAGGAGAGAAGTGAGGTTTGAGTCTCATACAGGGCACTAACTCCAGGGGAGATGAAAAACGTGGAAAAGGTGAGCTGTGTACTGGCAGTTTGCTAGAGTTCAGGGAATGACTGTTACTGGAGACAACAGAGAGAGCATGTAACCCAGCAAGAGTCTAGGATGTTCTGCTGCCTTTCCTGCTGACTGACTATCCCTCTTGGCTCCCGTTGCTTTCCCTAAGGACCTCTTGTTTTATGATAAAGCAAGGTTCCATGAGAACAAGAAAAGAAGTTGGAAAAGACACATGGGTTTATAACATACAGTGCAGAGAGAGCTGGTGTGTGTGAGGAGGAGGAGAAAGAGGAGAGGAGAAGAGAATAGAGAAGGGGGCAGGAGAGGAGGAGAAGGGAAGAGGAGAAGAGAAGAGAGGAGAGGGAAGGGAAAGGGAGGGAAGGGAAGAAGAGAGGAGATGAAAGGAGAGGGAAAAAGAGGAGAGGAGAGAAGGGAAGGAAAGGAAAGGGAAGGGAAGGGAAGGGAAGGGAAGGGAAGGGAAGGGAAGAGAAGAGAAGAGAAGAGAAGAGAAGAGAAGAGAAGAGAAGAGAAGAGAAGAGAAGAGAAGAGAAGAGAAGAGAAGAGAAGAGAGGAGAAGAAGTGGTGAGGGGGGAAATGCACCTGGGGTTGATATCCAGGAGCCAGGGGTGAAGGGTAAGGAATTGGGGATGAGCAGAAAGAGGAGGAGGAATCCTGCTCTGGTAGCATTACCACCACAACAACTATGTTCAAACGTGGAGCAAGGAAAGACTTCAGAAGACAAACAGAAAGACAAAATTGAACAATAATCAAATGTCATTTTTCCTGTATTGGTAAAAATGCAGTTTTCAGAAAGTAGATATTGTGTGTGTGTGTGTGTGTGTGTGTGTGTGTGTGTAGGTAGACAGAAAGTGTGTTAAATAAAGCAGAAACATGTCAGGGAAGGTTATGAAAAGAAAAAAAGGAGTTATCACTATGGCCTACACACACTTGGACAAGTTTGCAAAGGAGAAAGGTATGCAGATTCAGAAAACCACCAATGTGAAAGACATGAAGGTCAAATGGTGAAATGTAAGTGTAAATGCCTAGACAAAAGAAAATAGTTTTTCCAGAACATGAGCAGCTCATAGAAAATATATAGAGTAAATTTAACATGCATCTTATGAAAACATTGACTGTATTGGTGGGATTTTTGCTGGGTACTAAGCTACAAATTAGGCTTTCACAGAAGAGTGGGATATAGCTTCATAACAATTCCATAACTCAAAAGGTAAATCATGGAATCTTCTTATAGGAATGATATTTGGATCAACTTTGAAGGAAGGAAGACCTGTAACAAGAGATGATTGAGAAATTCAGTCCAGCAAATACTGGCACTGAAGCTCAAAAATTTTGAAGACAGTACATTCAACTGGTTAGATGCTGGGAAATATGGAATTGTGATGTAGCAGAGGATGTGTTCAAATAGCAAAATGCTGTAGAATATCAAGAATAGGGTGTCAGTCCAGCTAAGTATGAACTGATGGTCTTTTGAAAGAAGACATGGAAGAACTATAGTCCAGCAGAAGATGGCAAGAAATGGCAAGGGTAGATCTGTACTGCAGGAAAGGAGAATGGGCAGGAACTAATGGTATTCATGGTTGACACAAAAATTACCAAGAGTGGAAACAAAATATGATGGTATTTGAGGTAGTTTACAGAGTCACAGATCTGGAGAGTGGAGTGGCTGGATAGTGGGAGGTTGTGAGCAAGAAGCACTGGCCGCATTGATAGCAGGATGGGACCAGAATGGCTGGGATGAAAATCATGCATCTAGTTGACTGAATTTCTCAGTCTGTGCCAGAAGCTGATGAGTTTATACAATTTTTAGCAAAATTGATTATGCAAATGAATTTGCCAGCATAATGTGATGGTACAAGGGAAGGTACTTATTCTTTTATCATATATTTGAATAAAATATTAATCTTCACAATGCAAAAGATGCTGAGAGAAATCCCGTGTTTATTTCTACCAAGGAAGGGGATGAATAGATGATGCAGCTTCTGCACGATTGTCCTCTTTGGTGAGCACTGCAGATCTGTGCAGCTCTAGATTGTCTAAGGATAAATGAATAGCTACATAACACTACTTTCCACAAAGGCCACGCTCTGCCTTGAGCTAAATGAGCATGATTCTCATCGACAAGCCATGACTGAGGAACGTGTGCAGAGCCAACTGTACTACTCAGCCTGTTTTTCCAGCTATTCAACTGTTCTCATCAGTGCTGTTTATTTATGCGGAAGTAGAATGGACCCCACGAACCTGAAAACAATCCCAATGTAAGTCTTGCTGAAAAAGTACAAGTGGGACTTGGAAAATTCCTTGAGACAGAGATCATAGAGTCCATGTATCTGTGGGAGAAACATGATAAATAGAGAATGTGGTGCATGAACTAGAAATTTATCACAAGCACTGGAGGGACCATCTGGGAAAGCCAGAAGACAACAGGATGCTTAGTTCAACTCTGGCCTTTTGGAGGAGGGAGAAGAAAAGACATAATAGTAAAAGGGAGGGGTAGGGGTGAAAGCTTGAAATCACTTCTTGGTTATAGGAAAACAAATTTAAGTATGCATGACTTAGGTGGCCGTGTTGACGCCACAGGAATGTTCATTTAATTGGTTGATTTGGCACAGTGTAGTCTTACAGGGTGCTTACAACATTCTTGGATGCAGAATTATTGAGAATTATCCTTGAAGCACCAATAGTGAAAAGATGTCATCAAGTGTTATAAATATGATTCAACTGGGATAATTATCTTTATTGCTTCATTTTTGAAAAATAAATTTAAAAAAAGACCAAAGTTACTAACTGACCCAATTAGTAAACACGACAAGTTACCACATTTCCTGCCCAGTAACAGATGCAGGCCTTAGGGAAGCTGCACACTGCCTTCCAGATCGTTGAACAATTGACTTCTTCAGTGCACTAATTATGCTGAAAGAGTTAATAGAGCTTCTTAATGCGTTTCCTACCCCAGGGAGTGGGAGTCCCAGAGAACCTTGGCTGAATGGAGAAGGATGCTCTGATTGTCCTGGGAAGCCCCCACAGCAGCTTCCTGTTCTCCAAGTCTCCTCCTCTGTCTATGCTCTGTGTCGTACATTGTGTGATGAGCTGTCCCTATGATGGCCTCCATGTACACACTGTGCAAGTTGACTTTAGTGAAAGTGAAGTAAGTCATTCTTGTTTGCCTGTCCTAAAAACTCTTACATGCAGTTTAATAATACTAGGGATTCTAAGGACACTGGGGTCCACCAACTGTATTCTCAAAATGCTGAGACTAGGAAGAAAGTAAGCTGGGATTATACTAATCATATGCCTGGGAGCCTGTGTGATGTTTTACAAAAGTATAAATATTAAGACCAGATTCTTACTGAGTTCCAAAGAAAGAGAGGTGATACCTAACTGAGAATTCACTTTTTTTTTTTTTTGGCTTTTCCTAATGATCAAATGAACCTGGTTTTATTTATGTGAAAATATATTGAATTTCTTTTTTTTTGAATTTTATTCTTTCTTTTTTTTCACTTTTTTTTAATTGAGAAAAGGAAAAAAAATTCCGCTTCCTCCCAGCCTCTCATTTCCCTCCCCCTCCTCCCACCCTTCTCCCCCTCCCCCCACTCCTCTCCCCCTCCCCCTCCAATCCAGAGAGCAGTCAGGGTTCCCTGCCCTGTGGAAAGTCCAAGGTCCTCCCCCCTCCGTCCATGTCTAGGAAGGTGAACATCCAAACTGGCTAGGCTCCCACCAAGCCAGAACCTTGCCATTGTCCTTGACTTCTCATCAGCCCTCATTGTTTGCCATGATCAGAGAGTCCGGTTTTATCCCATGCTTTTTCAGTCACAGTCCAGCTGGCCTTGGTGAGCTCCCAATAGATCAGCCCCACTCTCTCAGTGGGTGGGTGCATCCCTCGAGGTCCTGACATCCTTGCTCATGTTCTCCCTCCTTCCGCTCCTTATTGGGACCTTGGGAGCTCAGTCCAGTGCTCCAGTGTGGGTCTCTGTCTCTATCTCCATCCATCACCAGATGAAGGTTCTATGGTGATATGGAAGATATTCGTCAGTATTGCTATAGGATAGGGTCATTTCAGGTTCCCTATCCTCAGCTTCCCAAGGGACTAACTGGGGACATCGCCTTGGGCTCCTGGGAGCCACTCTAGGTTCAAGTCTCTTGCCAACCCTAAGGTGGCTCCCTTAACTAAGATATGTGCTTCCCTGCTCCCCTATCCAACCTTCCTTTATCCCAATCTTCCTGTTTCCCCAAGTTCCCCCAATCCTCCCCTTCTCACTTTTCTCTCCCCGTCCCCCCTTATCCCCAACCCACCCCACCCCCAAGATCCCAATTTTCTCCCCGGCAATTTTATCTACTTCCCTTAGCCAAGAGGATAACTATATGTTTTTTCTTGGGTTCACCTTCTTCTTTAGCTTCTTTAGGTTCACCAGGTATACACTCCGTGACCTTTATTTATGGCTAGAAACCAATTATGAGTGAATACATCCCATGTTCATCTTTTTGGGTCTGGGTTACCTCGCTCAGGATAGTGTTTTCTATTTCCATCCATTTGCATGCAAAATTCGAGAAGTCATTGTTTTTTACCGCAGCATAATACTCTAATGTGTATATATTCCACACTTTCTTCATCCATTCTTCCATTGAAGGGCATCTAGGTTGTTTCCAGGTTCTGGCTATTACAAATAATGCTGCTATGAACATAGTTGAACAAATGCTTTTGTCATATGATAGGGCATCTCTTGGGTATATTCCCAAGAGTGGTATTGCTGGGTCCAGGGGTAGGTTGATCCCGAATTTCCTGAGAAACCGAAACACTGATTTCCAAAGTGGTTGCACAAGATTGCATTCCCACCAGCAATGGATGAGGGTACCCCTTCCTCCACAGCCTCTCCAGCAAAGGCTATCATCGGTGCTTTTGATTTTAGCCATTCTGACAGGTGTGAGATGATATCTCAAAGTTGTTTTGATTTGCATTTCCCTGATTGCTAATGAGGTTGAGCATGACCTTAGGTGTCTTTTGGCCATTTGAACTTCTTCTTTTGAGAATTCTCTGTTCAGTTCAGTGCCCCATTTTTTAATTGGGTTAATTAGCATTTTAGAGTCTAGTTTCTTGAGTTCTCTATATATTTTGGAGATCAGACCTTTGTCTGTTGCGGGGTTGGTGAAGATCTTCTCCCAGTCAGTAGGTTGCCTTTTTGTCTTAGTGACAGTGTCCTTTGCTTTACAGAAGCTTCTCAGCTTTAGTAGGTCCCATTTATTCAATGTTGTCCTTAGTGTCTGTGCTGCTGGGGTTATACTTAAGAAGCGATCTCCTGTGCCCATCTGTTGTAGGGTACTTCCCACTTTCTCTTCTATCAGGTTCAGTGTGTTCGGACTGATATTGAGGTCTTTGATCCATTTGGACTTGAGTTTTGTGCAAGGTGATAGATATGGGTCTAATTTCAATCTTCTACAGGTTGACATCCAGTTGTGCCAGCACCATTTGTTGAAGATGCTTTCTTTCTTCCATTGTATACTTTTAGCTCCTTTGTCGAAAATGAGGTGTTCATAGGTTTGGGGATTAAATTCCGGGTCTTCTATGCGATTCCATTGGTCGACTTCTCTGTTTTTATGCCAATACCACACTGTTTTCATTACTGTAGCTCTGTGATAGAGTTTGAAGTCAGGGATGGTAATGCCTCCAGAAGATCCTTTATTGTATAGGATTGTTTTGGCTATCCTGGGTTTTTTATTTTTCCATATAAAATTGATTATTGTCCTCTCAAGATCCGTGAAGAATTTTGATGGGACCTTGATAGGAATTGCATTGAATCTATAAATTGCCTTTGGTAGAATTGCCATTTTTACTATGTTGATCCTCCCAATCCAAGAGCAAGGGAGGTCCTTCCATTTTCTGGTATCCTCTTCAATTTCTTTCTTCAATGCCTTAAAGTTCTTGTCAAATAGATCTTTATGCCTTTTTAGTTTTGAGAAGGTAGGAAAGCATGTTTGTTTCAGATTGCAAGTCATTTCAATGCTTGGAAGCGTGTTGTGAATTAGCTCATTTATGTGGGGGTTACAGATAACCCAAAAGGAAGTAAGAACTAAAGAAGCAGAGTCACTAAAGATCCATCACTCCGTTTGGATCTATTTACCAGAATCTGCCTAGAAAACTTAGAATGTTTAATGCAATTAAATCATTTTCAAGAGCCTATCAGTGTAAACCAACTGGCTTTTTTAAGTCATTTTTTTTCTGGTTTGAAGAATTCAGGACAAAATTGAAATAAACTTACCATTAGGTCTTTCACTTTATTATAATATGAAGGTGATAGAAATATCTTTGAAATTTAGTATGATTGATTTTTCTTCTCACTCGAGAAATGGCTTTGCTAACTCAATTTCTGTTACAAATTCATAATGCATTCAACTGTGCAGTGCCACCTCTGTTTATAATGTGTAGGTCGCTGCTATCCAACAGCATCTTTGTAATCCTGGGATTGTTTTGTGTCAGCTACGACAAATATGGTAACCTATAACTAAACTGACTTTTTCTGGCTAAGCCACCATCAATTAATTTTTATTACTATAAGCTAGGATGAAAATCAAAATACTTCCCTAAAATGAATTGCTACCATTTAGGAAAACACAGCCAGAAATTAATATTCATGGGACCAGGAAGAAAAAGACAAAAATAATTAAGGATTTTCAAATGTAAATACAAACCCAGCTTTTCATTCTGATATATATTTATATTTCATTTAGAATATAGTGCCTATAAGCACTTGTACAGTCAGATAATGCCAAGCATGGTTTATTCTATTTTTGGCCATTTGTAGAATAGACCAATATGACATTTATTTCTTCTAGATATGTATAGTTGAGCGGGCCACATGACTGAAGGATTTCACTGCTTGTCAGACTGGGGGCTGTGAGTGTGGGGGCCATGCCATGCGTATGGAGATCAGAGGGCAGGCACAGGTGTTGGCCTGTGTCTCTCACTTCTTTGAGACAGGTCTCTTGCTGAAGCAGGCTTCCAGCTCTCAGACTTTCTGGGGTGTACCTGTCTCTGCCTCCCATCTGTCTGCAGCTTTGGGTGATAGATGCACTTATGTCTGGCTTTATGTGGCTTCTGGGTATCCCAACTCAGGCTCTCACACCTGGGAGACAGGCACTTTGCCAGCTGAGCCATTTGCTCAGTCCTGTGAGCTGTTCTCAGTGCTTACAGACTTGTTCCAGCTCTTGTGCGCTGAGATTTTAAGTTGGGCATTGTAACGGCTCACTTTTCATGTGATTTCCTGGGCCTGTGCCGGTGAGACATACCCTGATGTTGGTTTTGTAAACTATTGTCAATACATGCCACTCAGAGGGAAAGGTGGGGTTCTCTTGGGATCTTTCCAAAGTCACGGACCAGAAAACAGATGTCTTCATAAGGCTATTCATGCATAAAACAATGTTCTTGCCATTTTTTGTTTTATTTTGATTTGCTGTGAACTGTTTGTTCATAGTTTATTTGGTTTTTATCTTTGCTGATATATGGTTGACAAATAAACTGTCACTATATTAAAATACATTTTTAAAGATATATGTGGTTGGGGCGCTTACTCTATGGCTCAGGTTTTCTTAAACCCACTATGTAGCTTGACCGGGCCTATAACTCATAGCACTCCTCCTGTTCCAGCCACTTGAATAGTGGGATTAGAGGGTGACCCAGCCCACCTGGCTGTGTTGTGACCTTCTGATGTCTACTATGCGTTGAGAAGTTACTACCAGAATAAAGCAGGTCAATATCCATCACCTCATTTAGTTACCTTTGTGTTTCATGGGAGAGAGAAAACTCACTTAGTGCTACTGTCTCATCAAGGTTCAAGTACTCAGGCCAGTATTAGCTGACATACACAGGACTGTATTAACTGACGGACATAGGATGGTGTTAGCTGACAGAAAAGACGGTATTAGCGGATGGACACAGGACAGTGTTAGCTGACGGACACAGGACAGTGTTAGTTGACAGACAGGACGGTGTTAGCTGACAGACACAGGGCAGTGTTAACAGTATTCATCTGTTCCCACTGAAAATAGATAAACTTTGACCAGTGTGGATCAGGTTGTCTCATCTCCCAGCCCCTGGCAACCACATTCCACTCACTGCTTCTGGGAGACTGATTTCCAAAACTCTCACATAGAAGTGAAGTCAGGCAGCATTTGTCTTTCTGGGCTTGCCTTTTTTTTTTCCTCTCAAAAATCACACATTTTCTGTATTCATCCAAGTAGCTGTAGTTGACAGGGATTCCTACTTTTTAATTTTTTGTAATTTCCCTCTCTCCTTTCTTCCTCCCTTTTCCCCTCCTCACCCCTCCCTCCCTCTGTCCTTCTTTTTCTGTCTCTCCTTTATTCAATCATCCATTAATGGAGAATGTGGTTGATTCCTGCCGGGGTCGCAGGTAGGTGATGAAGAGGCTAGAATATTCCACTCTGTGCTTGGGTCGTTTCATTCACTCATTTACTCAGCATGTGCACGGACACATATGGAATTGCTGGATCATATGGCACTTCTATTTTTAAGTTTTTGAAGAAGAATCTGCCATGGTTTCTGAGTTGAACATATTTTATGGCAACATTTGCAATTCTTTTCTTTTTCTATTTTTCTTTTGGTTTTTTCAAGACAGCAAGACAGGGTTTCTTGTTTCTCTGTGTAACTTTGGAACCTGTCCTGGAACTCACTCTGTAGAACATTCTGGTGTTGAACTCACAGAGATCTACCTACCTCTGTCTTCCAAGTACTGGGATTAAAAGTATGCACCACTACTGCCCCACAAAATTTGCAGTTTTTTATCATATTCCCTTAGAGCACAAATTCTTTCATTTTCATCGAGGTACTATCGTTTGGTTTGCTTTGCTTTTTGCTGTTGTCCGTTTATAGTGGAATTTCCCTTTGAGGCCACACAATGATATGTCTTACACTTGAGGACTGTATTTATTGTTTAACTCTCGACTTTTTTAATAGCAATTTTAGCTTTTTCTAATCTTTAGGATACCCGCGAATCATTTTGCACACTGCACCCTCTAGCACTCACGTTTTATGCTCTTCAGGCAGCTAACTGCGTATCTCAAGCAGGTGAGAATTTGACTTTTCATTCATAGCTGTGCAGAAAGGGAAGTCTTCCTTAAACACACAAGCATCATTTGAACTCTTCTGCTGTCTTCTCGGATGCCCCTCTGAGTGGCCATCTTACCTGACCCCACTGTGGTCCCAGTGAATCTGCCCCTTCTGTGATGTAGGGGCTTGCTTCTCTTCCTGGCAGGGCTGCTTTGCTCTTTTGTCATTCCCATAGCCAGCAATTAAGCTCAGAAAAGAAAATGGTCCGAACTAAGTTGGGCCTGGCTAGCCCCCACCAGGAAGCTCTGAGGTCATGGGAAAGGGTTCAGATTCTTCACTTCCAGATGACCTTGATCTCTTGGGCTCTCCTTGGTAGAGATTGTTTTCTGTTCTTCTTCAGAGGCAAGAAAATGTCATTTGACATTAACCTTAGGGTGAGATCACTTAGCTGGAATTGGAAGAGTGGCCACAGAGCTTGTCTTATTCTTTGTTAGTGATGGTTTTGTGCTTATAATGCATGTCAAAAGGCTTCAACTTTTACCTTTAACCATAGCCGTCAAATATCTGAGTATATAGAGCGATGTGTACTGACCTTGTTATTGGCTAAACGTGAAGATTTTCATGTAAATGCATAGAAATATGAGTTGGAGGATACTACAAATTAGTCATAGACATATGTATATGTATGTATGTATGTATGTATGTGAATGACTCTGTGTGTGTTTGTGTGTAATGCAAAGCTGCTAGTTAACATAACAAAACTAAAGAATTTGGAGATGCTTCAAGTTTATCCTTAATTTTTTTATGCTGAAACTTATTTGTAGTTTCTTGTAACTTTGAAATGTTATGCTAAGAAGCTGAATGCAATATTTTAATTGCTTATCACAATGAAGCCAAAGAAATTTTTACATTACACAAATGCCTATTTCATGTGTAAGTAGTTTTAAGGTACTTTCAATTAATTGTTTTACTTCAGTTTTCTTACAGTGAGGAAATAGCACCCCCGAGTTTAAACACAGTGCTGAAAAGACACCCTGAGTTTTACAATATTCTGCTGATTTCTTTATTGATGAAGTGTCTAGGCTGAAGGCTCTCAGATTTTCATATACTTGTGCATGCTGTATGTCATCATATTTACCTGGAGACTTTAGTTACTACTCAAAATAAAAAATATATTTTGAGAAACCACCTTTAATAAAATATTATAAAATTCCCTATCTATCTATCTATCTATCTATCTATCTATCTATCTATCTATCTATCTATCTATCATCTAGCGTAGAGACAGTCATGAGTCTCTCATTGGTTTTGAACTCATGAAGTAGCCTAAGCGGGCTTTGCTATCCATAGTTGATCCCTGTAGATTCAACTGTCTCAGTTTTCTCAGCAGTGGGATGGCAAATGCGTGCCACCATGCTTATATGTGTGACTTTGGCAAATCAACCCATCAGGCTTGAAATCCAGGATCCTTACAGACTGAGCCATCCCCCTCCCCAGGCTTGGGTATTTATCAGTAAGATAATGAATGCTAATGCCTATACTACCTGACTGAATCAGTTACAGTAAATCTGCTGGAGGATCCTAATGAACACAAGAAACAAAGCATGTTTCAAAACAGTATAAACATAACCTAGGAGTGACAAACAGTACAGGAATCTGAAAGCTTGCCTCCAAGATGAGAGCATGGTAGTCCTCTGCGGTTCTTTGGAAATCACTGGTCTTCCAGTGTTCTTCCAGGTGAATCTAAGTAGCCTTTTAAAATTACACCCCACGCCCCAATAACTCATTTTTATTTATTTATTTATTTATTTTTTTATTTTCGAGACAGGGTTTCTCTGTAGCTTTTTTGGTTCCTGTCCTGGAACTAGCTCTTCTAGACCAGGCTGGCCTCGAACTCACAGAGATCCGCCTGCCTCTGCCTCCCGAATGCTGGGATTAAAGGCGTGCGCCGCCACCACCACCCGGCTAAATAACTCATTTTTAACATCATTCCTATTTAATGTTACTATCCTTGCCAATGTTGATAGTAAGGCAAGCCCTATTACTCTGGTTATTGTCTCTGCCAGGGTATTTTTTTCCCAGTTACTAGCATTTTCTCCAGGTCACATCCTTCACAATTGTATGTGGAAGTCAATTGGTTTTACTTACTCCACTTGCATTTTCCCTTCAGTGCCACAAACATCTTCAGTTTTCTGACCTAATCAGCATTGAGTACAAATATTAGGTACCTAGTAGGACTGGGTGGTGCTTTAGGAGGAGCTGAAATTTTAGAATTGTGGACTAAAGGTTGTGGAGCGCTCAGAAGCAGGGCATGGTGGAAGCTGGAAAGGATGCATTTGAAGACTGCACATGCGTGTGGGGTGTGTGTGTGTCGTGTGTGCGGGCGTGCCCCCGAAGAGGCTGGAAGAGGGCATCAGATCCCTTGGAGCTGGAGTTACAGGTGGCCGTAGCCGTGAGCCACCCAGTGTGGGCACTAGGAACTGCCCTTTAGAAGGGCAGCCTCCAGCCTCAGGGATTTCTTCGTTGTTATTGTGAGCTGTTGTAGGGAGTTTTAGCTCCAAATGATGGAGAGAAGAGTGTATAGAGAAAGTGTTTATGTTAAACTTTCTGGTTTCAATCACTTCCATTATCAATTACGTGTTATTGTTCCTCAAACATGGAGAGTTTTGAGAGGCAGGCAGAGGGCGGTTCTCACCATGTGTGGCATACAATGGGGACATTGTTTACAATTCTTGTTTGGGAGGACATTGTTACCTTTCTTGTTTTGGGGGGGACACTGTTTACACTTCTCTGTGCCCCTTTTTAATGTACAGTCAATTATACAATCTTTAGGACTTAACATTTCTTTTCCTTATTCTTTCTCTGAATTTTAACTTTCCCTTTACACCGTAACATTTGTCAGTGTGTATTAGTATATGTGTGTGTGTATTATTGGAGAGGAAAGAAAGGCAAGCATGTGTGAATTTGTTTACACATGCAAGAAAGGAATGAAGGAAGGAGGGAAGGAGGGGAAGAAGAAAAAAGGGAGGGAAAAGGAAGGGAGGAGCAAGGAAGGAAGGACAGATGGAAGGAACGAAGGAAGGAAGTCTGGTTACTCAGATCAACATTTGTACTTTTTTCTTTGTACTTTGTAAATGCAGTATTTTTCCCCCAGAGTTATTTTTAAGTATAACATCCTTTGACACCTCAGCAAGTTTAGATATTCATGATAATATATAATTATTATTATAAAACATAATTTATTTGAGTGATATATAAATTTTTCTGGATTCATGTGTTTGTCGCCTTGAAGTTATTTTGCAAAATAGATTAACCATAGGTTGAAATGAATTTCATTCCCATGTATTTCTAATCCTGATTTTTCTTGTATTATTTATAACAACAATAATTGTGGCATAAAGAGTACAGAAAATATTTCTTATAATTTATAGTTTCAAGTGTACTTCATTTCATTCATAATGACATTTTTTAATTTTTATCCTTCCTCACACTGCCAAAATTTGATCTCGAATCAGACTTTTTTCAGCTGGGTAATAAAGTCTTGGAAAAGGATGTTTATAATAAAAGTGCTTCTGTAACATTAACTATAGCAGAGTTGGGAGGCATCCTTCAATCTTGGTGATTTGCTGACAACATGGAAGTGTGCTTTCAGATATATCTGCAATATCGGTTTTGAGAGCTCCAGACTGTAAGGAATGAAGTGTCTTCCTACAGTAGAGAACATATTCATTCCTGTTGTCACAGGGAACATCGATAGGAATGGAATGAAGGATGCTTTGTTACACTGTCTTCCTGTTTAGAGATTTGTGTTACAACCCAATCAGTGTTTATGCAAACAGTGCTGTGTTTTATGCCCCTCCATCCCTACCCCGGCCCTGAAACAGGGCAAAATAGCTATGAAATTTTCAGGAAAGCAAAAAAGAGTTTTCTTCTTCTATTGTAACGAGTTTCTTCTTATCTTAAAAAAACATAGTGCATCAGATTTCATGCAAAAAAATGCCTGAAATAACTGGAAGTTTATTTTATCTGCAGGGATTCCAGTGTTCTGTGGTCAAATATGTACATGTTCAAAGAAAGGTATAAACTAAGTCCAGCAAAAAAGAATGAATTTAGTTTGATGTTAGTTCTAAGGACTTTATGTTGATCTGAAGTCTAGAGGATTTAATCAATAAATCAATCATGAAACAATTGGTTGCCATTGAGGTACTCAGACTTTAAAGAGGCATGAATTCTTACAAGAGACTAGAATGTGTACTCTTTCCTTCATAAGAGAGACAACTAAGAACAATATCTAGACATTTGTAGTTCTCTACCATTATGTATGTGTGAGAAACACAGTAAAGATTTCAGGGATGTCCACTTTGAGCACAACTCCTCATAAATGCCTTCTAAAGAAAACATGGAAGGATCTCTTCAGAGTTTTCTGATAGCAGTACAACTTCTTCAAGAAATCTATTTCAGTGTACAAGTATTTGTAGTTAGCTATCAAAACAGTTTTTACTTTTGAAACCATCAGGAATTCATTGTGTAGAAGAAATATTGGGGTTGGGTCTAGTAATATTTCATTTATATCTTGGTAAACAAAGCTTGCCTGAAGTTCAGAGAGTAAAACAGCAGCACTGATCAGCCTTACAGACCAGGCAGTGGTGATACATCCTTTTTATCCCAGTAGCCACACTAGTTTGCCATAGAAACCAGGCAGTAGTGGTACATGCCTTTAATTCCAGCACTAGAGAGGAATATAAGATGGGAGGAGACATCTCTCACTCACGGTCTCATTCTGAGATTCCTGGAGGCAGGATCACCATTTTGGACTGAGATAGAGAGGTAAGAGCCAGAGGCTGGCTGTTTTGCTTTTCTGACTGTCAAACTGAACCCAAATTTTTGTTTCTGGGTTTTTATTAATCGTGCTACAGTTGAAGATGCCTGAAGTCTGGTACTTTGTGCAAAAGCAAATGATAGTACTATAAAACACATGGTTTTAGCTATTCGTGTATTTGAGATGGTTAGTCTTTGCATGATTACAAACTAAGAACTTGCATGAGTTGACTTTTGTTGAGCATTCTTTGTCTGTTACTAACACTGTAGACAGAATTGATGTCATGATTCTTGTTATTTTGCTATCTTGCAGCTCTATCAGTTAAGCATCCTACTGTGGCACATTCTGTTGCTATTCATAGAAGCTCCTCTGTGGCTTGGCTACTGGAGACTTTCTGACATTGTGTGATTCCACTGTCCCTCTTGCTGTCTGCTGAAGTCTCTTTAACTATCCTTTAGAAAGGGACCCAGATGTGGGTGGTGTATGTCACTGCATGCTCTTGGCTACATCTAGCTGTCCTTCCAGTGATATTCACCACCAAGCTGAGGGTTTATAACTCATCTGATAGGAAAAGAGAGGTTTCCTAAAAAGAGGAACTTGGTAGCTGAACTCAAGTGCAGACTCTTAGAGATATCTTCTTCAGACATTCTACCACAGTGCTAAAAGTGGCCATGTAGATGCCTCCTGGGCCAAGCAGGATAGTATGCTTGCCACTTGTATAAAGTGTGAACTACTTGGAATGCCAGTGTCTGGGAGAAACGAATTTTCAGTGAAGCCAATCAGAGGAAGATTGGACTAGTAGCACCAGCAAAGCTCCTCAACTTCCTGCTTCTTCTTAGTGTCTAATTCTCACATAGCAACACAGTATTTACAGCAAAAAAGAATGTACTGGGCTGAATTTCCTCTGCTGATCCCCATGGCTTGTTAAACCTCTTATGGATAATCCACTTATGCAAGCTTATATCCACAACACCACAAGCCATTGTTCTGCTCTCCGTTTTAATAGAATTCTGAGATGATGTGATAATTGACAACTTTCAGAAGTGTTTTCTACAAGAATAAAACCAATCCACTCAAGGCCATAAAGCTAGCCTTGCCCGAATCCAAGTTGTAATTAAAAACACGAACTGGTAAAATGTTCAAAATACTAAGAAAATGTATGCTCATAGTTTGTACTAAAATAAAAGGCTGAAACGTCTGTGTTGATTTGAAAATCAAAAATTTATTGTGAGTATGCATGGAAATATAGTCAAAATTCAAGGATAAAACTCAAGAAAGGTCTAGTGCATTCCCATAAAAGAGATAAATCAGTAAGTGGAAGCTTTTTCTTCTGTTTCCTAAGCCTCCATGGAAAATGATAGTCACTATAAACAAACCCACAGCTTTTACATCCATATGTATACATATATGTGTACATATATATCACTATAATCCAATCGTGAAGACATCAGTGATTTATATATTTCATAAATATTCCACGCACACATATAATTGTTTATTTTACTTTTTCATAAAATGAAGTAATGTAATAGTTATAATCTGAAAATTTGTTTTCTTTCAGTTACCAGTGAGTAGTAAGCCATTCATATATGACCCACTGATGCCTATGGAAGCTGACCTTTCACACATACAGATTAGCAAGAAAGGACTGTCATCCAATTGACCATTCTCATCTTGGAAATGAATTTCAAAATCCACATTAAATGTTTCTTTTTGGCAATACTCACAGTCGTATTGAGGGGTTATGGGAAGTAGATTTCAGTATAGCTTTCTCAGAGGCACATGTGAAATTTGTGTTTGGGAAAAGCCGTTAGATATTTTATTCCTGAGGGGACCTAGATGGGGAGATAGAGAGAGGTGGGCCATGAATGGAGAGAGAAGGAGTGGGCCAAGAGCTGGGAGGCTGGCACACAGTAGAAGGGTCTAAAGGGAGCAACTAGGGTCCAGGCAGACTTGAAGAAGACCAAGGAGCCTTGTGCCATACAGTGTAGAATTTTTGTCACGTCAGTAAGTTAATTTTGATCTTTTCTAAAATTCATCACTCTTTAAAACAAAATAGCTAATAAAATTCTATCTTATTTCTCTAGGACTAGTAACATCTATTTTGCCTAAAGATAGAGCTTACTTATGCAAGGACACGAACGCTAACAAAACGTGTATAGGTTATTGCATGAGCCTACCTCTCATGGCTTCTGAACAAACTCCACTCACTTCCACAAAGCTACGTGAGGCAGCTACTCATATCTCTGCCTTCTTTATTCATGTTCCGTGGAGTTATTAAGTCTATTCTATGGAGCTATCTCTGGAATTAAACTGCTTCTGCAGATAATGCAAGGAAGCTTTCATTTACTGTCTGGACTCTAACCAAATCTCAAATAAATATGAAATAAACTATAATGGCTGAAGAAGCAGAGTGGGCCCTTTGCTTTTAAATAACTATTATTCTTTTATTATATTTTGAATAAAAATTTATCTATTCTCTTTATCCCAAGAGGAAAACTATCACACATATATATCATGTATTAACTATATTTATAATGGGAGTACACACAATTATTTTTTAAAAAGGCTATTTCCTAATAACACTCTCTGAAAAATAAATGCTCACCAAGTAACTCAAGTAACTAAAATTTTAATTCTTTTCCTTTGGTGCTTAGAATGACTTTACTTCTGTTATATCAGTTTTCTTAGTATTATTATTAATTGTCAGAGTATACATCAATGAAAATCCCTTCCTTCTTCATCCTGATTAGAGAATTTGTCTGTAAAGACTTAATTTAAAAAAAAAAAACTGTTTATGAAAGGAGCAAGTTTATGTCCAGTAAAATGAAGCACACATTTTAAAGTTGAGCTAGTTAAAAGAACATAAATGGAGGAAAACTGTGGTCCTTAATGCTGGCCGGGCTTTCACCTTACTGTCCTGTAGCGCAGAACCATAGTGCATGGATTGGCCAGGCCTACAAAAGTGGCAGGATTTTGTTTCTGGTTGAAAGTGATTGTAGCTGTTGACACTGGTTTCTATTTTCCTACAAAAAAGTGAAAGAAAACAAACAGAAAACACAACAATGGTTAGCCTTGATTTGTTGTTTAGTAGAATGCAGCTTGCTGGTGCAAGGAGGAAAACACTGTAATGGCAATTAAACCCGTGATTCTTCCCCTGCATTCCTGCCCAGAACTCTGGCATTTGGTAATTTCCTGTGGGTATTTCGAGTGCCAAAGAGAAAGGAACTGTACAGGGAAAAATGTGTACTCTTGTCAACTACTTTTCAACTGTGCGTACAACACACTGGTAAATGATTCTGTTCATTCGAGTGAACTATGACCATTGCACAGGCTTAGAGGCTCTGAAGCAAGGAATGTTCTCAGTGCTTGTTGTGACATTTCTTCTACCTCTTTCTATTTTATTTTTTAGTTATTTCTTGTAAATGGAAGTTTCTCTGTCCTGCCCCATCCTGCAGCCGCTTCTAAATAATCATTCAAAGACTTAATATTAATTTCAAAATGTTTAACCTATAGCTCTGGCTTATTATTAATCAGTTCTCACATTTAAGCTAAAACATTTCTATTAATCTATCTATTGACAGTGGTTGTGGCTTTTACTAGTCTACTGGTATCTTGTTTCTTGGGCGTCTGCTCACATCTCTCTCAACTCTGCCCTTCTTTCTCCCTGTATTCAGTTTGGATTTCCCACTTAGATATATTTTGACTTGTTATAAGCCAAAGCACCTTTTAAGATCAACCAATGAGAGCATGAGAGTGCTCTCCTTGTACAGTGTATAGAAGGGTTATCCTACAACTTGTTCTGTTCTATTTATCAGAGCACCCCACATCCTCCCTTACTGTACACTTTCTTTTGCCCTTCATGTTGGAACAATTGTGTGTCATACTATAGCCAAATTTACCATATCAAGAGAATTCGGCTCACGGACTAGAACTTCTGCATGTTGTACACTCTGGAGATTAGCTGGGAAATGGTTTGATTCTTAAATCTATTGACTTAATACCCACTTAACCCATTGTTGGGGATGGAAAGTAGAATTGTCTTATCAATAATATGATGACTTCCACATTTCCCTAAGAGTCATATAATTAGGGCCATTAGACATCAAAGGTAATAGATATTATAAAACTGAACCAGGAGATATTGTAAAGAATTAGGAGGGAACTGGCTGAGAAGACTGAGAGAGCTTGTCTTCTGGCAGCTGTCAGACCAGCGCCCCACCACAGTCGTCTTGGTCGACTTGAACAGAAGTACATTAGGGAAGTTTGACATCTTTGCATTAGTTTACAGACATGGAAGAGAAATTATTACGGATGTGGAGCTTTGAATAAAGAACAAGCTGTGGGCAATGCTGATGTTCTTTATTCCCCTGAAAAGAAAAAGACTTGATTGTATAAAGATACTTTAGATTTTAAAATGGAAGATCAAAGGAAAGAATTAAGGATGCCTTGAGAGTTCTACTAGTGGAGTGATTAGGCCACTTTCCCTATGTGCTTGGTTTTTCATAGACATGTCTTTGGGTGGACATGAGGTGAGAAATACTGCAAATGCTCTTAGCTGCCCTTTCTGTTTGAATTGTCTTGCTACAGTTATATATGAAGCAGACAGTGGGCCACAAACTCTTTGATTTTATACAAATACTATTCAAAATGAATGACCCTTAGTATGCACCTTATAGAGATTACTTTTACCCCACTCCTTCATGGATAAGCTTTTAAAACTATCTTGTTACTATAGGAAGGTAAAAAAAATCAGGAAGTCATCAGATAAGGGGATATTTATTTAAGACCACAAAAGTAACCAGGATTTGATGACTCTATCCTTAGTTGCTTTCCAGAATATAGAAACTTGTCTGATATTGTAAAACACAAAATTGAGTTATGGCTATGATGATAAAGGAGACATTACCTGGGCCATCATGAACTACTATGCAAAACTATGATGATGCCTTCCTTTGTCCTGGTTTACCAAAGCACAGCAGAAATTACCTATGAAATAGATATAAGGGAATATTTGTATTTCTCTATGTATTTGTTCTGAATTTGGGCTTTTCAATAATAAAAATTGTCAGTGATATTTCATTCTTTACCTCCAATATTTGGAAGCTGACAGTTGGGAGGCCATGTGGTCTGTCACTCACTCTAGGTACATGGGATTGAGTGGGTGTTAGATCATAGCAAACACATTGGCCTCCTAGACATTCCCTGGGGTCGAAATTTTGTGACACGTTATTTTTCCACCCAGGCTAAAACTGGCCTTCTGCCACTTCTCTTTGACAAATACAGTTCTTTTCTTTTAGTTGATGAATAGATAAGGGAGTGTGTTTGTTAGATTATTACTTTTAAAATCAGAAAGGTGACAAGGCTTGGCTGTAGCTCTGTTTTGTTGTTCTAGGCTGAGAAAATGTAGCTGTAGCTGTGAAATGAAGTGGCTGTAAAACGAGTCGATGGTTTACTCAATTTTAGTCAACAGATGTTGGCTTTATCCTTTAATGGGAAAAGGTTATTACAAAAACCACATTGCACAATAGAAAATAAAGTGTTCTGAGAATGTGAGATGTAAAAGAAGATTACATGGTGAATTTTAAAATGAAAGTGAAGATAATAGGCCTTAAGTATTTTTTTAATATTTTAACAGGTTCTTCCTATCACCCACGCAGTACATTTGGCCCCTTAATTGCTCTGAGATTTTACACTTTCTTTTGTGCAACAAAGATAATAATTGAAGAAAATACAAAAGATTTCATGGATAATTTGATAAAAAATGTAAATAAATTAACTTTAAGAATCTTTTAATATGATGGATTGTTTTCTTGTATAAAAGATACACTCACCAAGAGGGAAATACACTTCATTGAAAATATGGTTTTAGCGTCTCAGGGATATGCAATATTTTGTTCCTATAAGATGTTTGTGAGGAATATTCAGATTACATTTGAATGGGGATACTTTTCCATGTTAACTTGTCATGTGTTCTTTGTGTTTATTGTTCTGAGGTCAAGATGTAAACCTGTAGAATAGGGAATTGTTGCCCCACTGCAGGTTAGTTGCATATATTCCAAAAGCATATTGATAATATTAAGTACTTAGCAAGTGAAAACCAAGGGAATAAATCTAAATTAGCTCCAGGTTAGATGCAGTTAAACATTTCCATTGTAGCATACACACATGTACTGTTGCCAAAGGTGTACTACCCATGATAAATAGTAATTACGGGACTTAATTTTCTTGAATAGACAAAGGTTGGATGTCTATAAAACTATAAAATAATTACAGAAAATTTAAAAGAAATGCTGAAACAGTATTTTGATCAGTTTGGGGTGGTGACAAATGAAAATGAAGAAGGATGAGGAGAATATTGCTGGCCTTCTCTCTGAGATGTACAACGACTCCTTTCCTAGCAATGTATCTTACCACGTTCCACATGTCACTCTAGACACGAATGGAGTCAACTCTCATACAGTTAACATTCGAGTATGGAGTGGGAAGGGGTTCAGGGCCCCCACCCCAACTCAGTAGCTCTGAACAGTTCATAGTGATTGGAAGAGGGAGACTCAGTTAGTTATCATTCAAAACGTATCTCCTGGTCGGATGACCACTCTCCTCTGTTGAATGGTTCTTGCTACCAGAAGCATATAGATAGCACAAATCAGAATTTATAGCTTATTAAACAGAAAAAAGTAATGTTGGGGTGGATTATGGAAAATGAATTTTGGAGGAGTTTGAAAAGAACATGATTAAAATTATATAGTATGTAAAATTTTCAAAAATCAATAAAACATTTGTTCAAATGAAATAGCTTGTCATTAACTCATTTTCTTGGTGGAATGTTCATTTTTTGTACCCTACTTGGGGCCTTACCCTATAGAAAAATGACACTGCTTAGAATAAGACAAACAATAATGATGAAGTGGTCATGAAAGATGCTCCAGTCTGGAACTTCAAGTAGGCAAGGAGCTAGTTTAGATTGGAGAAGTGGGATCAAAGGAGCAGACCTTGGATTTGCAACCAGATACCAGGCAAGGAAAAGGGAAAACTGGCCTTTGGGCATGGAGAATGATTGTGTGGGCCTTCTAAATACAGCTAGATATGAAGGACTGTTATGGGATTCAGTTAGGGAAAACTAAATCTAGCTTTGGAAAACCAGTTATTATATCAGTTATTAATAATATTAATGCAGCAGTACATGGCCAACATAAAATTACCTCCATCCTATGTTTATAGACTTTTCTGTCTTTTTTGCTTTGTGCAGTTTCGGTCCTCACAGTGTGGGTGTCTTGAGCCACTAAGTAATTTAAAGCATCTCAGAACAAGACCAGGTTGATGCTAGAAGAGGAGCCGAATGAGTCCAGAGTCCAAAGGCCATGGTTTAGGTAGAGGGTTCTGGGGAGAGCTGTATACAGTGCATGATGTCTATCATCAATGTGTCCATTTTTTCTTCCTTCCTCTTGCTTATACTGTCTTTTTCCTTTCTACTTCTCTTTTAAGTTTCCTCTCTCCTCCCTAATTGTTCATTCTACTCTCTATTTTTCCTCTCTCTCTCTCTCTCTCTCTCTCTCTCTCTCTCTCTCTCTCTCTCTCTCTTTCTCTCTCTCTTCCTTCTTTCTCCTATTTGGTCTTTAGTTGTAAGCTAGACTCTCTAATATCCTCATTCATTCTTGAAAACATTCAACGGATTCTATAATCATCTATATGTTCATGTCCCATCATTTGTCTCTAAAAAACACAGCAATTATCTTCTGTGCACCAAATATTATACATATAAAGGATTATTTACAAATTACTCCCAAATTGTTTTTCAGTCAATTTATTTAGTAGAAAAACCTGTGATCAAATAAGAGCTTATAATCCATTGATATGAGCCTGTTTTCATCTACTTATTAGAGAAGACATTTTGTATTTTATTTGAAAGGTTTGCATTCTCCCATAAATTCAACTTTCAGTATTCCAAACATTATATACACACATGTGTGTATGTGTGTGTCTCCCTGCTGCTAAGAATAAAGACATGCATCATCATACGAAGTCAGTGCTTTATATTTTTCAAGTAAATTTTCCATTTCTTTGAAATCTGAATTTCTTTAGAAATCAGATCTATTTCTATCTAGAAATCTCCATAGGAAGCTCTGTAGGGGCCTTTGCAGTTTGAACTCTCAACAGTAGTAAATAATGGCTTCATTTTGTCCTTTCCTTGCCAGCAATAGTTGTTGTGTCCTTTTATATTGATATTGTTTGAAATTAAAATTAATTACATAATGTCTCCCTTCCTTTTCTACTCTTCAACCTTTTGGATTTCTCTCTCTCTCTCTCTCTCTCTCTCTCTCTCTCTCTCTCTCTCTCTCTCTCTCAGATTCTCACAGTCTTTATTTTGTTATTGTTTTACACACACACACACACACACACACACACACACACACACACACACCACTCCTAACTCTCTAATCAAGACCTGCTCAGGCTGTATGAAGTCAGTTGCCTGCTTCTGGTTTCAGGGCTAAGCACTGGTGCAGGAGGATGACGATGATACCAATAGGCATGCCACCATGAAAGGGGAAACCTCTTGGGACTCTAACTCTGGGCAAAGAGCTGTAGACAGCTAAGGAAGGCTCAGAGTAGACACTATTTGTTTTCTTAATGACTGTCATCCTAACTGGGAATTACAAAGTTTATCAATGTAATTTGAATTTGAATTGCTCTGATGGCTGGTAAAATTTAATATTTGTTCATATGTTTATTGGCAATTTGTATTTATTTCACTTTGAGCACTATCATTATATTTTATTAGCCTATTTATTGATTGAGATTTTTCTTCTTTAATTTCTGAGGCTTTTGTATATTATGTACAATAATGCTCGGTCATATGGTAGCTTGCAAAAGTTTTATACCATTTTTTAGGGACGTGAGTTGATCTTCATAGGATTAACTGATTCTTTTGTTGAACAGACCTTTTTTAATTTCATGAACTGTAGTTGTGAATTGTTAGAATTATTTCCTGCTCAACTGGAGTCCTATTCAGAGAGTTCTTGCCTTGCCCACACCTTGAGGTATTTTCCTTAAACATTTAAACTTTGAGTCTTAAGAACTTTGATCTCCTTGTAGTTGATTTTGGGCTGTGTGAGAGGTCAGTATCTAGTTTTATTCTTCTGCATGTGGGTCTTCGGTTTCTTAGCACCATTTTTGAAGAGGCTATTTTTCCTTCAGGGTGTAATTTTGGCATTTTTGTTAAAATTAGGTGGCTGTAGCTGTGTGACTTTAGAAGTGAATCCTCTTAAGTTTCATTGATCACCATGTCTGATTTGGTGCCCCCGCCATGTTGTTTTTGTTACTATGACTCTGTGTTGTGGCTTGAAGTCAGGTGTGGTGAAAGTTCCAGCATTGCCCTTTTGCCTGGAACTGATTGGTCACCCGCACACAGTTTTTGTCCTCCCAGATAATTACTGAGACCGTGTTCACTATTTTTTTGAAGAGTGACATTTCACCTTTGATAGAGATTTCATTATTTATAAGTATTTATGTATTTATACTTTTGAATCATTTTAAATTTCATAGCAGAAATTAGAATATTTCAGAACAAATATTCCAGTTCACTTCTGTTAAGAATAATTACTTATACCACAAATATATTATCATATCCAAGATAAGCATATGAATTTGATAAAAGAAACACCTACTATACTCTATATAAATTAGTTTGGTTAGCACAATGTCTTTATAAATTTAGTGTTTCAAAGTGTTTATCAGGAGCCATTCACAGTCGATGGACAATGTAGTTAATATGGCTTAATTTAATGGATCTGCATTATAGCTTCTTATTTTTATTTGTTTTTATTTTCCATGTCAGTGGATAGCTAATGGTCTACTCTCTGTGTGGCACAAAATACCAAGTTTTGGGATTACAGTGTCTTCTCACTGATTAGGTTAAACATTTTGAAAGCATTGCCATTATGCATGGCTTATGTTTACTAGATAGTGGCATAGCTAGTGTTTCCCGTTTCTGATGCTCCTCTGTAATTGAGCACGCACTTAGAACATCATCCATCATAACTCACAGCCAGAACAGCACTGTTTTTCTGTTTTTCAACATCAATAAAACTGGGGAGTGAAATGTTCGGGCTAGGGATGTTTTAAAAGGGTTCAATACTTCTTTTCAACATCCTTAAAAGTCCTGGAGGGAATAAATAATTGCACAGTAAACACGATATTATTTTCTTGAGTTTCTTTTTAAAGTCAGTCAAAACTGTTTTGGTAAATTAATATTACCACTCCATTTTTGTGCTAGAATTTCTAAAATTGGCCACCTAAAGCTTTTTTATCAGCTCCTGTATGTTCGTCTGGTTCCATTATCTTTGAGTACTTCTGGTACAGCCCATGCTTTCAGGCTCACTTCATATTTTCCATGTATTTGGTCATTCATAGCTATGGCCTCCATCAGGACCAGGATATTAATGGCACTACATATAGGCCATGCCTAGTGTGCCTCTTAGTTCTGTGCATCCTGTGTCATTTACCAACCATCCTCAGTCCGCTCTGGGAATCTGTTGTTGTCTCCAAAGGTGAGTCTTTGCAGATTTCTTAGTTAGATCTTCTAGTTGACTTTTGTTGGTTCACTTTATTTTAAAAAAAAAAAAATCATTTTTCTTCTGACCAAATGGAGTAACAGAGACTAAATGACCTGAAAAGCACAAAGAACAAAATTAGACTAAACTATTTATCACAGCATGTTAAAAAAATGGGTTTGAGGATAATAGATTGCATGCTGTTAAGATGAAAGAGAACACTGAGAAATAGAAAGTAAGCAGATGAGTCCAACACTCTCCCTTTATCACCTTAGAAGAATCTCTAGACCACAAACAGGGAACAGACTAGGATGCAGTCTAGGGACTCTCAGATTTGGAGTTGTTACATTCTACACAAGAAGGTAACTATCTACACTTTGGGTGCGTGCACATGTGTATATGCCTGTTCACATGTCCAGCTCTGCAAACATGTATGTACCTCCTGCTCAGGAGGTTACAGGATTGCTGCCCCACCAGCCTGGCTTTACTTGTAGGTGTCGAGGACTCAAAAACTCAGGTCCTCACCCCTGTGCCACACCCTCTTGCCATCTCAGCTTCGGATTATTTCTTTTAAATACTTTTTACCCAAATCAGTTTTCCATGAATGACATAATTTTGCATTTGAAAACAATGTCAGAATGAATAAATTTGGCAACCTTTTTTTTTAGAGATTTGGCATTTGGGAGGATACGTGTGTATCACTGTTTTATTGAAGTCGAGTACCCTTTAATATGTTTAAGACAACTGATATCGTTTCTCTGCTTGATGACACATCTCTGCCGCTGTTGGGTTTTTGAAGATCTATTTCCATATCAGAGCGGCTGATATTCTGTGACATAGATTGCAAGTGTTGTCTCAGAGCTCTTGATTTGCATTTGCATCCTGTCTTTGCGTGTGGTTTATTTTAGAATATGAGATTTTTTTTTTGTAGTTGAACTTCTTAACATCTTATTTCTTCTAGATATTTAGTCAGAATTTAGAAAACTTTCCCCATTTACAGTTTATAAAGGAGTTCTTCTATTGTATTATATGGCTTATTGTTTTTCTCTTAAATTCATATGTTTTGGCATTTATTGTGGTGAGAGATGTTATTTATGGAATAGCCAGTGTGTTCTTTCCCATGATAGTTCTTTTGCCAGGCAACTATATTTCCATATATTCTTAAGGTTGTTTCTGAACTTCAGTGCTGTTCTGTAGGAAAGTATAAAGGCTTTATTTGCCTGGAATGCTTTTATATCTGGCAGGGTAGGTTTCTCCCTTGTTATTATTTTCTAGTGATCATTTTTTATTTTCATATGTAATTTTGACATCACCTTTTGTAGCTTCAGAAAATTAAAAGGACATTTTAATAAACACCAGACACTCATTGAAATGGGTGGCAAGTAATAGCTGCAAATCCCTCATGACCATCTCTGAGGCAGTCTCTAATTTCATTCCTTGGAATCTGGACTGAACTTGATGAGTTACATGTCCATTAGTAGGGAGAAGCCAGGACAGGCTACCGCCACCTTTTGGAGAAAAGACAGTCTCCTGAATGAACGATGACACTGTCTCAGAAGAATGAAATTTTACTCTCTCTTGAGCCTCACAGACATGCTCCAGAACCTCTTGCAATTCACTCTCTACAGAGAAGCTCAGCAACTCCAGAGGGAACTGCCTTGACAAGAACAAAGACTTCTGTTCAGTAATCCTGGTCATTCCTGATTGTCAGTCACATGACCTTAGACTTCTGAGAAGTCTTCCCTGAAGGTCCAAGCATGGTATCCAGGACTGTGATGAGGTGAACTGCTCAATCATCCTTGTGGATCCCTAATCCAGTTGTAGGTTTATGAAAAAGGTGTACAATCATTGCTGCCTTGGGTTATAATAACAGTGTGGGAAGAATTCAAACAGCTCATTTAACTCTTTTCTGTGCACTAAGATGCCATTGTGAACTTTATATACTTTAATCTTCCTGTCCCTTCCCATTTCAGCAGAATAAGGATTTTAGTATCATATGTTTAAATAGACATCTTACAATACATATACTAAGTCTACTGGCAATGTCCTAAACACAACTTCACTAGACATGACTTAAGAAAATTTATTATTTTATTCTATATACTTCAAATAAAAATCGACCTATACACCAGGTTCTGTTTGTCACACAACAGAATATGAAGACTTCGAAGATAAAAGGCTAAATTATTGCGCTACTTTCTTTAGTATGTTTTATTTTCTTAACATTTAATATTTCTCAACTGCATTTCTCCTTCTCTCAAAACCTATTATCAAATTAATGAGATGTCTCAACCTAGAGAAACTGTGTGTATCTTGAAGTATTTTGCATTTCTATATGAGAGAAAATTAGCATGTATAGCTATTTAATTACTGCTAGAAAATTCTTTAGGCATTTTTAAGTGGCTAGTGTAGACATAAAGATAGATGAATTTGCAGAGAATATAGGGAATGAATGGATAGCCTTGTTCAAATTCATCTGTGAAAGTGTTGACTTTTTCCTATTTTCTGTTTCTCTCTCTCTCTCTCTCTCTCTCTCTCTGTGTGTGTGTGTATGTGTATATATATTCTGCACATGTGGAGGACAGAAATTCCATGTTGGTGTCACCTTCAATAGCTCCCTATCTTGCCTTTTGGGATAGGGTCTCTCACTGAACCTGGAGCTCACTGCAAGCAGACCTAGGTGGATGGCAGGCTGTGGCTCTGCTAGTGATTGACTGTCCCCTGAAGGAGGAGGTTACAAATGTGTAACAACATCTAAATTTCTTGTGTGGATTCTGGGGATCCAAGCGCAGGTCCTCATGTTTGTGCTGTAGGCGCTTTCATTACAAAGACATCTCCCCAGCTCCAACTTTTCAATATTGGACCAGTGGAGTCTATGGAGTTACAATGCTCACAAATACTGAAGGCAGACTTCATGGCTACAAATCCTGACTTTTCCATGGCTTTGAGAACTGTCCATACTGAAGGTTTATGAGAATAGTAAATGTTCTAGTATTCTCCAAGCATGCAGGAAAGCCATACAAGGCAGTAAACAGCATGCAAAATTTCATCACATTAAATAAAATTAAATTGAAAAGGTGCCAAATTATTGTTTTAGTAGTTCCGGTATATGATCTATATGCCTGTGGTAGGTCTCATTAAAACAATCCTCACGCATTCAGCCAGTTTCTTGCTCCCTGCCCATAGCATTTCCGTGGCAAATGTGGAAGGTGCTTCTGCAAGGATTTGAGTCTGTAGAAAGTTCTGAAGCCTAAAAATATCTGAACCTGCGTGTGCTACAGCAAGCCGTCCTGTTGCATACACACTTGAGCACAGATGGCTATTTTGAGAAAGTGTAAGCAAAACTGGTTATAACAAATGAATTTCATATTTCTGGGATTTGTTTTTCTCTCAGTATGTTATCATTCTGAGCTACATTTTTGGAAGCATATATGACAGGTGTACTTAGCAACTGTGCCTGAAAGAATTAGATCTTGAAAAAAATATCTAACACTGCCAACCTTTGGCTCCCAACCCTTCTTCATGCTGAATTTCTTTTCTTGCATCAATTTGTTTACTTCCAATCTCTCAGAGGCTATGCATTTATAATTTATGCCCTGCCAATGTCACAAATGATGTTAAGATAGCTTCCCAACACTCATGCATAATAAGACAATTAAAATAAAAATAGCTCAATGTGCATGTATATGAGTTATACGTATAATCAGTGAACTTCCCAGTGGAAACATATTTGTCTAAAAATTGGAAATAAGTTTAGCTTTGAAATTTCTAGTGACCGAAGTAAATGTGAGCACAAATTAAAGGAATTAGTCAAACTTGATTGGTATTGATGACATTTTTTTCATTATTCTGAGTCCTGAAAATATTAGTTGGTGATTTCCTAGCTACTCAGGAAGAATGTCCTCCTGTGGAGCTTTTGCCAAAGATGCATGGATATCCCTTATCTCCCACCCTATGCTTGATAAATCCAAAGGGACCTTACTGAGGTCACTCAGTAAGAATGTGTCTTGATCTTTGATTTGAGGCTGTTTAGTCTCTCTGTATCTGCTGTCAGTGGATGTGGCCTAGCTTCTGTTCTAGGCAGTTAGATTAGACAACTAGAGTACTGAATGATGGCTTTTATATAGCCATCAGTACACCCCTGCCTAGCTCACACATACATATGTAATGAATTTTTGTGTCTTACACACAACCCTCTCTCATTCCATTGCCCTCCCACTAAACTTTTCCTTCTACCAAGGATGCTCCTGATTTCTTGCCTTCCTGCCTGGGTTGTCTTTGAGTTGAATTGGAGTGTTTACAGGAGTGTGGGAAGGAGATTATTTCCTGGAAGTTGATGGGCATATATCAGTAACTATAGTAACTATTGTGCTGAAGAGAAAGATACTCCCCCCCCCCCCTGAAGTCCATTGTCAATAGCCGGAGGACTCATGATCTTTTTTTCCCTTCCCTGAAGAAGTGTTGACAGATCCAGTCTTGTGTAGGTCTTGTGCAAACCATTCTTGTGTAGGTCTTGTGCAAATGATCACAGCTTCAGTGAGTTCATGTATGCAGCAGCTGTGACAAGTTCAGAAGATGTCCAGGATGGTCCCTGGGCCTTGGAGTGATAGATGTCTCCTTTAGGGCTGAGGACTCCACTGTTCCTTACTCTATGGACTTTGGCCAGTTCTGATTCAGCATTAGGCACCAGCCAGTGCAGTATGAAATTTCTCTGATCAAGTCTGAGAGGAGCTGTGAACCTTACAAGCCACAGTAATGCCCTGGCAGGTAAGATATACAGGTTGATGCACTATTGCCAAACCACTATAGGGATAATCAATTGCTTTCTATTCATTCCTGGAATAGAAGACTGGGTTGAGAAACATGGGCTTTTGTGGCCAAACTTAATCTGGTATTTTCTTGAATAGAAGTGATCAAACTTCTTTCTAATAAGGTATCTTTCATGATGTTTCCCTCCCATGTGCCCGAAATTCACCTGAATGTTATAACGCACATTTCGGTATTTCATCTTAGTTTTTCACAAGAGTGTTTGGGAGAAGATTGCTTTAGGCTGAGCTCTGAGGTGCTACAGAATTCTAGAGAGTTGAGCTAAGTGCGAGGAGCAATGGGTTGTCTCAGCTGCAAGGAATTTGAAGTTTTTGTAGGTCAGACTTCAGATACAATCACTTATGTTCTCACACTTTTAAATCAGTAACTTCAGTGAAGTGAATATTCTAAAACATGTTTCTTCATTAAAATAAAACTCATGTTTTAAATATGATACATATATTATGCCTTCAAAGTCTTCCTTCTTTACAAATGTTTTATCCAAAAGAGAGAGGTGTGAGATTACATTCTAAAAAATAACTAAACATGCTTTGAAAACTAAAAAATGGAAAATTTATAATTATTAAAATATGTATTCCATAATCTAGCCCTGGTATAAACACTGTCCTGTACAGGAATCATGGTCTTCATGCTAGTTGGCTCCTGACTTGTGTTTTCTAGGAAGCCTAAGTTCAGTCTTTTTACATTCTGGAGCTAATGGAAGGTGGACATCATTTTGCTTAATTAGACCTTGAAGCAATGGGCTTTCTACAGACCTCTACCCATTATCAGCTGTGAAGTCCATACCTGGACATCTGGAGTTTCATGGTGCAAACTTAATTGGTTCTGGCTTTTTCTACTGTCAATTGAGGTGCCTTCTTTCTCTTTCTCTCTTTGTTTCTCTTTCTTTCTTTCTTTCTTTCTTTCTTTCTTTCTTTCTTTCTTTCTTTCTTTCTTTCTTTTTGGATTTTCAAGACAAGGATTCTTTGTAGGTTTGGTGCCTATCATGGAACTAGTTCTTGCAGACCAGGCTGGCCTCAAACTCATGGAGATCTTCCTGTGTCTGCCTCCCTAGTGCTGGGATTAAAGGCGTGCACCACCACCACCTAGCAAATGAAGTACTTTGCTCTTGCCTTTCTGCAGTCTAACATCTAAAACATGTCATGGCTTGCTTTTCTTCCTTTTGTTATTCTGAGCGTTTTGCCTTACTTAAAGTCTCCTTGCTGTGACTTTAAGGATGACAGGCATTAAGTATGAGATTCTGTCAATCTGAAATTTATGCTGTGAATCTATTATTCTAAACATAAATGGTTACTTTTCAGAAAAAAAAAAATTATTGACAACTCAGCTCACACTCACATTGTAGGCTGATCTATAATATGATGCATACAAGTTGACTTAAGCTTACAAGAACTAAGAATCATCTCTACCAAAATACCTATGCATTTTTTGTTCATACTCAACAACACAAAACAACCAAACAAGCAAAGCTTCCAGGCTTGAGAGCCCTGAGTAATGGAGATTGTTTGTTGAAACGACCTGTCCAGTGATTTCTTATGACTTCCCTGTTTACTTACACAGAGTTGGTTAATGAGACACTAGATCTGTCTGATTGTATCATGAGGATAATAAAATCAAGTTTTTAAGTTTATTGAGATTCATCAAAATCTTTAAAGTAGCTTGAAAAAGAATTAGGATTCAACATTCCTGCCAATAAAACGTAGAGTGAAGGAAAGGAAAATGGCCTCTCCTGTACATTAAAGATAGGGTCATTGCATGAACAGTGTCACAGAATATATTATCAGTAAATACTGTGTCCATTTACCTGCAAACCATAAATCCAACGTGTCTTATAATGCAGCCATTAGTAATAAGGACTGTCTCGGGCCTTTGCAGTCACAGGTCATAAATGCTTCTCATTTTCTGTGGGTCTGTTGCTAACAAGCATATGATTAAGAAGCCCCGGGAACCAAAATTGCTCTTTTATAGACTATTGACTATAATACAATTAATGGTTTTATAGGCTAGAAAAACATTTCCAATGCAGACAGCTTCTTTAAGAATCAGAACAGCAATCTTTGTTTCAGGTGGAATTCAGGACAATGACATCTAAGAACTACAATTGAAATTTGTCATGTAGTAGGGGATTTTTATTTCTAATCACATTGAAGTTTATGTCTATGCTGCCTGTAAACTGGAGCTAGGAAAGAGCTCCCTGTTTTTAACCAATGATTGTGTGAGTCCTATCTATACAAGCTCCTGCAGAGTTTGTGTGCTAATTATACCACATCTGATATGAAAACCCTCTTTGTTGGGACTTAAAGATAAAAAGCAAAATCATTCCTCTGCATTAATTTTGCTTTTCCTACAATCTCTTGAGGGTATATGGACATGGTGGTCTTTCCACAACTATAAACAGTGGTATCTAGTAGACTCCTTAAGTGATCTACTGTGCCAACATTTTGATTTTTATACTTGGCATAAATTGCAATCTATACATATACTTCTGTGTCAATATGAGTTTTATAAGCGCTTATTTAAAAGTGCAGCCTCACAATAGTGGTAAAATTACCCTATAATATGTGAAGGATTCAAAGAGAAGGATCTGTTACATAGCTGTATTTGGTGCCTCTGTGAAAACAAGGAGGCTGTTATTGTCATACTCATTCTCCAGTGGAACTTGACAATCACTGAATGACCTGTCTACCTGGTAGTGTATATAGACTATGTCAGAAATATTAACCATATGGGAGCCATTTAAAAAGCAAGTAACTATGTCCAAAGTCATTTAACATTTATAAAACTCCAAGGCAGCAGTTTAAAAAATAGACTTGGGCCACAGGGTCTCCTTTGCCAGATAACACATCAGGTTTATTACAGGAAAGGAGCACTGTTATGCCTTAGACCCTGATTCTCAAATGTTAGAGAATTACTGCCTTCAGACATTGTGTGCCTTTTTGTGGTTTGTTCTGTAGAGCTTCTTTGTGTGTGGCTGACAGCTGTATTTGTATTCTTGTGTCTGGTTTGGAGTTAGAATTGTCATTATAGATTTTGTCAGATCTTTTTTCTTATTATCCTCCACACCAATATCCATCTTGTCTACTAAGATTGATGCCTAAAACTCATACATGTTTTTGTGATGAACTTATAAAATTGATGTCCCACCTTGGTAGATGAAGAGGTATCTCTCAATCCTGTGTTCCTTAGGTTGCATGGCTCTCCTATCCCAAGAAGAGAGAACTTGTGCTATAATCCTAGCAAAAGGAATGGTTCTTCCCACAGCTCTGTAGAAACCTCCATGAAAGACAAAGGAGCCAGGTGAACTGTGTTTCATTATCAAACCCACAGCTAAATAGAGCTTCCTCTTCCCACATAGAGAAGTACCTAGAGGAGATGCAGAGATGTTCCCACCATACGATGACTCATTAGCATCACCTGACGTCATGGAAGAGTTGTTTGAAGTATCATAATTATTGGGAGGAGGAAGCTGGTTATTAAAGAAAAGCAGACCATCACACCAGACCTATATCTCTTTTGTTTACTTTCTAAGATGCAACTCCCCACCACAAATATAGTCAGGAGTGCACTACGTCCACCTGCAGGATAGATACATTGAAATTCATAACCTTCAACGTCCCAATGTTATTTTATAAAGTCTCAACATATTTGCATCATTATAATCTCTAAAATGTTATTAAAACTGTTAAGTTTCCTGGATAATTGAAGATCAAAAGACTGATAATCAATTAATATGAGACTGACATTTTGAGTGCTCTTCGAGCATATTTTATATACTAATTCAGCCTTATAATCTACAGGGTGGAAAACAAGCAATTACATGGGGCAAAGTCGGCTTTGATGAGTTATTTCATCCATAAGACCCTGATAAAATGTTCAGTTCTTCGAGCAAGTGTATAATGAGGACTATGAGGCAGAATCCATGTGATTTCCAACTCAGGGTCTCTGAGAAGAAAACACTGTTTCAGATTTTTCTTAGTGTCCCCAACTTTGCCTCATCACATCACTTGGAGATACCCAGATATGCTGGACAGAAGTTCTGTTTAATTTCAGTCACTTAACCTTTGAATAACTGCAGGATAATGGCCTGTCCCACCTGTAAAGCAGGGGAGCTTATAAACAATGGAGCATCACGGGGAACTGTAGAAAAGTATGGCTGGGGGCTGTCAGTCAAGTGTCTCACAACAGTGTACGTCACAGTTCTTATGTCTTTCACACATGAGTAACAGTGGACATGGGGTCTGGGTGTGAGGTTACTAAATGGATACTTATACAAATATAGCCAGGGATCTCAACTTAGCAAATGAATTAAAAATAACAAACAGACAAATAGCACTGGTCTGACATTCGTAGAGAAGAAATGTAGCTGAGGATTCTTGGGAGCTATGCTTTCTGAACTTGTCTGAAGGCTGAGTTGCTACAATCTGCCTTGCGAAAAGGTCAAGTGTCCTCCTTCTTAGAGGAAGACCCTGGAGCAGAAAAGTTAAGTGCTTTCCATACTAGTACATAAGTCACATGGATTTGATGCCGTTTGTAGAGTTTTCCAGAGAAACAAACCAATGCACTGAATTTGAATGAACACAGAAAGTTTATTAGGTTGGCTTGGCAGTGCTTCTCAAATTCCTAATGTTTTTATCCTTTAATACAATTCCTCATGCCGTGGTGACCTCCAACTGTAAAATTGTTTTAGTTGCTACTTTATAACTACAATTTTCCTACTGGTATGAATCGTACTGTAAATATTTTTGGAAACAGAGATTAGCCGAAGGGGTCATGACCTACCTGTTGAGAACTGAGGCTTGCAGGATTAGGCTGGATCACCAACAATGGCTGTTTACCTGCTGGAGAAGCTGAGAACCTGATAGCTACTCAGTCTACTTGGTTATTTGCCTCTGCTGTCTGAGTCTGGTGCCTACAGCCTGGAGGGTTCCCAGAGAGCCACTGGACTTCCATGTATGGCAGAAATGTGAAGTTCCAGTGTCAGGGAAGAATGGCAGAGTGAGTGCACACACTGACAGGGGACAAAGGCAAGAAGGCCAAAAACTGTGGCCAATTTTTTTCTCCTCAGACTTCTTAATATCTGGGCTGCAACCATAATGTGTTACCCTCTCTGGGATAGGATCTTCTCTATTTTCATCATCTGAAGAAATAACTGTACACACCATCTTAGAGATGTGCCTCTTATCTGATACAGGATCTAGTGAAGCTGACAACCAAGGTACCCGGCAGACAATTTTACTTCAAATTCCAAGTTGACATCATTTGCCCTTAAAATGAAAAGTAAACGTATGCTTTCGGAATGGCAGATGCTTAGTGAGGTTATATGTCGGGAGAATAGGAGTTAGCTCCCATCATTAGAGGAATAAATTTCTCTTATGAACTGTTGGCGTTGGTGTTATTGAAACTACATTTCCTCAATTATCAGTGTTTTTCCGTGTGTGCTTAGAGAAATGGCTACTATTCTTTGTCTTAAGCATCTCCAAACGCAGTGACAATTGATGATTATAAATTATCTAGAGTCATTAAGTAAATAGCATCGTCCAACATTTTTGGTTACTTAGTGGAAGGTATTAGAATACCATCTCACTGATTAAAAGAGAAGTTTACCAATACACTTAACATAAAAAGTGCTCTGTTTATGCCAAGCATCTGGAACAGTGTAGATCAGGGCAGGAGCAGTACCAGCAGTCACACTAGGGACCTGACTGATCACACGACAATCACCTTTTAAAATTAAGTTGCATTGGCTTCATTGGCTGAGGAGTTGGCCTTTCAGAAGTAATGTGCAAGATTCAAATGAATGCCTTTGAGTAGTGAATTCTGTAATTTTTTTGCTTTTGTTGCAACACTTATAATCTTGCCACTTTCTCCCTGAAATATAACAAGTTCTCATCCCCATTTGCCCTGGTGGCTAAAGATTTTACAGCTCACACACACTCATGAAAAAGAACATTATGGAATCTGAGGAAAAGAAACACTAACTGTCCATTCCATTCTTAAATGGGCCCTTGAAGGGGAGTTATAAAATTCTAAACTTAATGCATAAAATAGAATGGACTGAGACTGAGAAGTCTGCCTCTAGGCATAGTTCTTTTATCATATGATTATTTTTTTTAAAAAAAAAATTCAAGCTTAGTTTTCTGACATAAAAGAAGAGAATAGCTTAAGGAGTCCTTCAGCCATGAAATCCTAAAATCTCATCTAACTCTGCTTAATTGTGTAAAATATATTAATGTCCAGGGATAACCTGTGCTTAACTGTGCAAAATACCTCAGTGTCCTGGGATAACCTGTGCTTAATTGTGTGGAAGACCTTAGCGTCTTGGAATAACCCAGTGCTTAATTGTGTGAAAGACCTTAATGTCCTGAGATAACCTGGACAGCTCAGGCTGATTCAGATTCTGCTGGTTTAGAGTATCTATTTCTCTGTTCTATCCTATCTGGGTTTATTTCCTATGATATAACATGTTTGATTTTCTGTGAAGAATTGAAATTCTCTTAGCCATTACAATATGATTTCACTAATATCCTTGAACTTAACCTCAACTATTTGCAAATATGCAGAAGTGTATTTGACCATTAAAATTGTTTTCTTGGTATCAATAGGTAGAGGAGAAATGATAACTTTCAACCTGCAATGAAAAGCATTGCAGCTTGATACTCCCAGTGAGTTACCTTGTTCCATATGTCAATGAGAGGCAGGAAGGGAGGAAGAAAGTGTGGTGGGGGAGGGGGAGAGAGAGAGAGAGAGAGAGAGAGAGAGAGAGAGAGAGAGAGAGAGAGAACTAGGTTATTGGTTATTATTTTTGTACCACATATGGGGAATGTCCTAGTTTGCTTTCTGTTGATGTAGTAAACACCATAACCAAACAAAGGGAAGAAAACGGCTTACTTCATCTTCCACTTCTAGGCCATAATTCATTATGGCCGGAAGTCAGGACAACAATGAAAGTTAGGCTCTTGAAGCAGAGGACACTGAAAGTGCTGGCCTACTTCTTCTGACCTGTGCCCAGTTAACTTTATTATGCCACCTACGGCCACATGTCTATGGATTGCAGGGCCATCTCTCTCTCATTCATCAAATATCAAGATGATTCCTCACAGATATAGCCACAGACTATCTGATTTTGGGAAGTTCACCAATTGATACTCCCTTCGATGACTCTAGGCTGTGTTATGTTGATGGCTGAAATGATTTAAGATAGGTACTATGTAAACTATATCATCATATTTCATATTTTAATCATCCAGTAATATTTGTAAATAGTTACTTTCAATTTCCATGGAAGAGTTTCAAAGGTCAAAGAACCAAATATTATGAGCACGCATTCTTTATTAGGGATTTTAAAATTAATTCATTAACTAAAAAACTATTTTTTCTCATTTTACATAGCAATTCCAGTTCCCACTCCTTCGTCTTCTTCCATCCCTTCCACCTTTCTGGCAACCCACCCCCCATCCACTCTTCAGAGATGGTAAGGCTTCCCATAGGGAGTCAACAAAGTCTAGCACATGGTTTTGAGATAGAAACTAGCCCCCCGCCCTATTACATCTAGGCTGAGCAAAGTATCCCTCCAAAGAGAATGGGTTAAAAAAACGCCAGTACAAGCAATAGGGATAAATCCTGGTGCCAATGCCAGTGGCCCTTCAGTCTTCCCCAGCCATACAACTGTCACCCACATTAAGAGGGCCAAGTTTGCTCCTGTGCGGATTCCCTCACTGGCAGGCTGAATTTGGTGGGCTTCCACTAGCTCAGGTAAGCTGTTTCAGTGGGTAGCTCCATCATTCTCTTGACCTCTTCGCTCATATTCTCACTCCTACTCTTTGATTGGACTTTGGAAGCTTAGCCCAGTGCTCTGCTGTGAATCTCTGCCTCTGTTTCCATCAGTGGCTAGATGAAGATTCTATGATGGCAATTAAGATAGTCAGTACAGGGCAAGGCCAGTTCAAGTACCATCTCCATTACTGCTTAGGGACTTAGCTGGGGTCATCCTTGTAGATTCTTGGGAATTTTCTAGTGTCAGGTTTCTTTCTAGCTCTCAAATGGCTCCCTCAATCAAGATATCTCTTGGGTTTATATTATCATTTCATAGTCACAGGACTTGGACAATGTATTTCTCTTATGTAATGTTCAATTTAATCATTAAGAGATATTTAATGACATCTTTTATTGCTGTGAGAACTGAAATAGAATATTAAGTTCCTTTACCTGAAATCTGTTCAAAACTATCTCATGATAATGGTTAGTAATGGTTTTGATGGATGTATGAGCTTGTCAACTAATTTACTAAAATATGTAGATCAAAGTTTTCCTTACCAAAAGTTGCTGAACTTATTTAATATTTTACAACAGAGAAAAAAATATTGAGATATAGTTTGCTTGAAAATGAAAAAAAATAGGACAAACAACTTCTAAAGTTGTTTTAGAACTTTTTTATATTTAAAAAATATATGGAAAAAACCAATTTCATATGCTATAAAAAAGAAAGTACTTGCATATAATGAAGTTGGTGCCAAAATAATAAATAGCACTGGGAAGGAGTGTAAAGAGCTATGCTGAGCAAGAGAGGCTCCTGAAGATATTAAAGCCACCCACAAATGAATCAGAAAGGAGCTACAGAAATTTGTGAATTCCACTGGTAGAAAGAAGACTAGAAATAAATTGATAGCTGAGCTGGAAACAGTTTCCAACAGGCATTGATGCAAAACCACCCATCTTTTGTGCACTGACATGCAGAAAAGAGTCAATGACTACAGAAAATGACCGCATGAAGAGTGAAGAATTCATGGAGGCTTGAAAGACAAACTACACAAAAATAATTAGTTTATGATAATCAATTTATTACTTTTTCCACCATGGGCAGAATTTCCCCAGAGGAATCATGTCTGGTGGCTAGGAGTGCATTGCTTGAAGGAGCTGAAGAAGTACTTCTTGGGTATTTTTCCCTTCAGCAAACTGTTTGGAAAGATGGAGGAGTGTTCACCATGAGGCATGCTGTCATTATATTTATTCTGGGCCTTTCAGCACTGTAATTTATCTCTGTGCCAAAACAATATGAATTGTTAAAAAATGTGCTTCTCCACAAAATGAAACAATTGGACTAGATCCCCACTGGATTATGCACATATCTTAGCTAAAAGAATGACACTTTCTGAGTGATAAAAAAGCTCACACCCTTGTTCAAGAGCAAAACACTACTTAAAATCCTTATCATGCATTTTAAGGACCATTCCCTCAGTTAAAGCTAAAATAAACTTTTGAAAAACATCCATGGTTCTCTGAAAGCCCACATTCATGAGAAAGAGACTGCGTTCAGTCACTTTTTCTTCTATTGAGATGGGGCTTCTAGAAATGAACAACTAAATGGAACCAGGGTCTTATTTTTAGGAATAGAAGAACACCTTGCAAGTGAAAATTCTTCAGGAATTACTGCAGCCACATGCCTCTATAAGCTTAGAAGTATGCCAGTTAGGTGGGGGGAAAATTCAAAGTGATAAAAGTAAATGAACATGAAGCTAATAGTAGTGGTACACACCTGTCATCCCAGTACCTAGTACCTAAGCTTCTATGGTGGAAGGATCAGAAGTTCAAGGCCATCCTTGACTACATAAGGTTGAGTTAAGCCCAGGCTATATTAATGTATCAAACAGGAAAGAAAAGATTTGTCCTAAGGAAAGGTTTTCCATGCACCAATGGCCCATGATGTGTAAAGTATTCTTGTTCTACCATTACACATGTTCAGAAGCAACCTGCAGTGCCTCCTAGCAGGGGGATTGAGCTCCATGACATGTATGTTGTGGATAAGAATGCCAAGCCATTCATCTAGTGGGTAAGAATTCTGAGTTCCAATCTATTTGTTACGATTGTAATGTAAATAATCTTTCCTTTATATCACAGTAAGAATTATTCAATTATTTTATGTTTCTCCTTTAACATTTTAAGACTTATATTCATTCGTTCATTCTTTCATTCATTCATTGTACGTGTGTGTGTGTGTGTGTGTGTGTGTGTCTGTGTGTGCAGGTGCACACGTGGGCACATGTGGAGAACAGAGGAAAAATTAGGAGAGCGTTATTTTTTTTCTTCTTCTATGCAGATTCAGGGGTTTAGCTCAGGTCATCAGACTTGACACCAAATGCCTTTAAGTCACCGAGCCATCTTGCTAAGCTTCTCTTTAAATAATTCTCAGAGCATTTCAACCGTCCACTGATGGATGAGCTCTTCAGCATCAGGGTGACAAGTTGCCTGTTTCTGTTTATATTGAGTGGCATATGGTTGATGCTTATTATAAATATTTGTTTAAAATGATGTCAATACTGAAACGTCACCAGGAATGTGTCTACCTCTGTTTGTCAAACAGCGGTGGTGAGATGGTATATCCGCCACACCATTTAGAGCTTCAGAAGATTGAAATTGCATAAATGCACAGTTATATTGATGCAGAAGTAACAAGGTTTACAAAATTGACACTGAGGATGGCACTGTGTGTAAACAGTCTTTAACTTCCATCTATTTGAATGACAGTACCAAAAATAACCTTTGGTTGAATGCTCAGGAAGGGTTATCTATCTATGGCAACCTCTGAAATTAAGAATGCATGTATTTCAATGGCAGCATTTCTATTTTGCCCAGGTGGGAGTGTGCATTTCTTAAAGTGAAGAGAAAAAAAAAGAAACTCACAGAAAGACTGAAAACAGCAGGAAGCAAAAGCATTTGACAACTTGCTTCATTAATATGATGATCGTTATAATGAATCAGGCCTGTGGAGCTATGTTATCAGTTTCTCTCCTCAACTGGTATTAAAATGAAATGCTTCCCAATGTACATTGTTATGCACTGACCTCTTCTGTGTACACTGAAAAATATCCCTACATATACCAGAAATTCCGGTAAGTGCTACATATAGTATATTTATATGCATACATACAAGTACCATACATGTCCATGTACTTAGACACTCATGTAAATGAGACCCTGATAAGTGATATCTCAGTGTTGTTAAAGATGTGTGTAAACATGTGTTTATGTGTATGTGTATTCCTGTACATACAAATTAATGCTGTGTCACAATTCCATGTCCCGCTTCCACCTTCAGAAGAATAAGAAATGTTGCCACAGATTAACAGATGCATTTGGATCCCCTTTTAAAAGATTGTACTCTATTAAAAGATGCAATTACTTTTTAAAATAAATTGTAGGTTTTGGTACTTTTGTTACCAAGGCTATGTCACAAAATGCATTTGTTTTGGTGGGAGAAAAAAAAAAAACAAACTAAGCAATGAGTTGGGATCTTGGGACAGACACATGGATTGTTTTTCAGGACAAATCCTATGGGTGAGACTCTGGGATTCTCATCTGATCAGAAGGTGCCTGGTTAAAAATGTTTCCTCCTGCACAGATGTGTGATTCACAGACCCATCACCCCTAACAGAGGCTCCCTTGATGATGTCCTCACTGTCGGACTGTGAATCCAGTTCCTCTTGCATGGGTCATACATGCATCGCTGTCCTGAGGGTGAACAATGCTTCAGTGACAAATTTTAAAAAAAAATTATTTGATTGACTACTACCTAAAGTCATAATATAAATGAGAAACTTGGGCTTTAATGGAATCCCAATAGCAAACGTAGTGTATTCTGCAAAAGGCTATCATTTAACTACACTACCAGAACTACTAAATATACAGATCAATAAGCAGAATGCTTGTGTACTGACCTCCCTAAAAACATTTTTCTGTATAGTGCTCAAAATTGACTCATTTAAACATATTCAGAAACTGAATCATTTATAATTTTAAATATGTAAAGTAACAAAATGCATGCATGTAAAATGATAAGTAGAATGCACTTTATTATTCTTTTTAATCATGAAGATGGACTGCAGACATTCACAAACATCGACAAATCAAAATGCCTGGCGTGATCTTCAGAAGTGGATGTAGTTTTATGAAAAATAAATGGGAATTATTTGTTTGACATTTTGGTTATTTCCAATTCATTTTCAAGACCTTTTCATAACAAATACACTGATAAGTAATTATAGATTCAGGGGCTTTTCTCTTCTCATAGGGTATATTTCATCAGGTAAATTAATGGAACTAACATATATGAACTCTTGTATTTTAAAACTAAGTTCATGTTTATACATATATGACACAAGTAATGGAGATTCTTACAGCCATCCCCAACACATTTCCCCTGATGACAACAAGTAGCACTCCTTCGGTTACAGCAACAGAAACTTACTATGGTTAAGCTACTATGCTCATAGAGTAAAACCCAATGAAATCTCACCATTTGTTTTATGTTTTCTTTCTGTACTTGGATTCTCCACATACCAGGTAGTAGCCAGTTATGTTTTATTTAGTAGGTAATTTCCTAGGCCTCTTCCTAACTGAAAATACAGCATTCTTTCTATTTCTCTGAAAAAAAATGACATTTTGAAAGAGTACTAGCCATTTCTTTTATATTCTTTCACTTCAAGGTTGTCTGATAGTTTCTACTGAGTTGAATTGGGATTGCATTTTGGTCTAGAAAGCAGACCACTTCTTACACACTCAGAATGCGGAGAATTGGAGATTTCCCTGTTAATAGGGAAGTTGGTAACTACCACATTTCTATCCATGAAGTTGTTGCTGTCTTTTCCTATGTCTTGAGAAGGAACTTGACACTTTAGAGTGTTATTTTACTTTCACCTTCTATCCACCTTCCTTCCTTCCTTCCTTCCTTCCTTCCTTCCTTCCTTCCTTCCTTCCTTCCTTCCTTTCTTTCTTTCTCTCTCTCTTTCTTTCTCTCATCCTTCTTTCTTTCCTCCTTTCCCCTTCCTCCTCCTCCTCCTCCTCCTCCTCCTCCTCCTCCTCCTCCTCCTTCTTCTATATTTTCAAGACACAGTTTCTCTTTGTTAACAGTGTTAGCTGTCCTGGAGCTAGCTCTTGTAGATCAGGCTGGCATCTAACTCAAACAGATCCATCTGCCTCTGCCTCTTGGGTGCTGGGATCAAAGGTGTGCACCACCACCACTCGGCTTTGTCCACTCTTTTCTTATGCTCACACAGATCTTTATTGGAATAGTCATTGCCCACTCTAATGGCCATTTCCCTATTTCTTCCTTTACCTCTATGCTCATTCCACCTTTGGGAACCTATTTGTTTATAATTTAATCCTAACATGTAATTCTATAATTTCTATTTTCTAATAGTAGAAATGTTTAGAGAACAAACAAGAAAAATATCCACTAATGCATTCCCTGTTTCTGTAAAATAGGCAACCTCCTGCATATTAACTTTAAATCTTTTGTTGTACATTTGATATTTTACTTTTTAAAAAAGAAATAATAATAACAACAAGAAAGAGCCAGTGGATTTAAATTCCCCTGCCCATATCAGTTTCCTTTCTGGGAAATTTGTGTTTATCACCTTATGAATTTTTAATCACACCATATATAAGAATGCATGTGGAAATGTTTTAAATATGCATTATTTCTAATATAAATCATATTTTTCTGCATGTATACCATTTTCATACTTTTTATATAAGTTAACTTTATTTATTTTATATTTATCATTATTGCTAAATTTAACCCATTTATTTTTAACTTCAAAACAATATTTCATTGAGTCAAAGAAATATGCTGAATTTTTAGACTTTATCCAACACATTTACTGGTTAGCTATAATACAGCTAGTGGATTCTTTATTCTTTGACTTTATAGATTTCCTACTAGAGAAAATAAGGATCTATTCTTTAATTAATTAAAAGCATAGGTTAGAACTCCCTGAGTGATAGAAGACTTGTTATCTCAGTAATGGGGTACATATAATTTATTCACTCTTATAAGTCACCATGTTTCCTATCTATTGTAGGCATTAAGGATTCAGCATAAGCTTCACAGATACGTGGTCTAGAGGCAGAGATACATGTGAATAATGTGGTTGTCTAAATGCTGCTATTAGTTTATCGGGCACTCGGAAGGAAGCCTGTGATCCAATTTTCCCTAGGGTCAGTATAACTGGACTTCACAGGACCAAGGGGAGTTGTCAAATCTCAAATGAAGGTTATAGTTTGAACTTTCAAAAGGAAAATATGTTAGCAGAACTACTGAGCAGGAAAAAAATGCAGCAAAACGAAGTCCTCACCCTTAAAAATGGTTGTATTTGACAGAGCAGGGCAGGGCAGAGCAGAGGTTACCCTAAAATGAAGCCTTTACACATAACAACTTAGGTCCCTGGAAGCACTTGCAGGTAAGCCCTTTTCACCTGACAGTTGTGTTTCCTAGTAAACAGCCTCAGGTGAAGTCCAGGCTCTGCTACCTTTCGGGGTTGCTCCTTCCAATAACTAACCTCATTATATCCTTTTCATTTGGTTTTGAAAAGACAATATTGTATTAAGTACTTCACATGGATTTCATGAGGATATAATAGATGGGGCTGTGTTGTGCATAGCTCATAGCAGGTGACCATAAGCATCAAAGGGGCAATTGATACGTTCACATATAAGACGAATCATTTTTATTTATTATTTGAAGCCCTCATGAAATTCTTCCCTTCTATGTTAACATATCTATTGCTTTTCTTCTTCAGGTCTTGTTGAGGAAGCCATGTTGTTGAGACTACATAGTAGAAGAAGCGTAGACACAATTTAATAGCTGAGAAACAGGAATTCTGCTGTCACAAGGTTGACTCACTTCTCATAGATACTGGAAAATCATGGCAGGTATTTTAGTAGTCAGAAGTCTGCATTCTTAGTTTAAGGGATAACAGCATGATAATAATTGGACCAATAAGAGAAGAAAAGCAAGGCTAGTGAGGCTTCAGAGAAGGAATTCAGCTCGAGAGAGTGGTAGAGAGCAAAGTAGCACCATCTTCTTACCTACTGTTCGTACTTGATTTGGCGGAGAGGTGGTGATAAAGTACCACAAATAAGGTTTGCAAAAACAATGCAAATTCATTGTTCACGATTCTGGGGGTCTAGAATTCCACTATCAGGTGTTCAGGGCTGAGCTCTCTCTGAGGCTTTTAGGAAAGGCTTAGCCCAGGCCTTTCTTCCGTCTTCTGATAGTTTCTTGGCTTTGAGCAGCACAACGTCAACCTTTATGTAGCATCATCTTATCTTTATCCATCTCACTGTCTCTCTACATGCCTCCTCCCATTCCCTCCACACACCCTGCCACCCTCTCTAATCCTAAGAGAGGGTAAGGAAGGCACTTTGCTTGTGGAAGGTCCGGGGCCCTTCCTACTATATCTAGGCTGAGCAAGGTATATAAAAAAAGAGAATAGGTTCCCAAAAAGCCAGTACATGCAGTAGAGACAAATCCCAGTGCCACTGCCAGTGGCCCACCAGCCATACTGCATTCAGAGGGACTAGTTTGGTTCTATGCTTGTTCCTTTCCAGTCTAGCTGGAGTTGGTGAGCTCCCATTAGCGCAGGTAAACTGTTTCAGTAGATGAATCCTTTATCGTTTTGACCACTATGCTCATATTTTCATTCCTTTACTCTTCAACTGGACCTTGGGAGCTCTGTACAGTGCTCCAATGTGGGTCTCTGCCTCTGTTTCCATCTGTTGTTGGGCAAAGTTTCTATGGTGATATTTAAGATAATCATCAGTCTGAATACAGGGCAAGGCCAGTTCGGGCACCCTCTCCTTTATTGCATTGGGTCTTAGCTGGAGTCATCCTCGTGGATTCCTGGGAATTTCTCTAGAACCAGGTTTCTTGCTAACCCCATAATGGCTCCCTCAATCAAGACATCACTTTTCTTGCTCTCATAACTTTCCTTCTATCTCGACTATCCCATTTTCTCAAGTTCTCCTCAACCCTCCCCTTTTCCCCTCTTCTTCCCTTTCTCCCCTTTTTTTCTATCCACTGTCGCATGCTACCAATTTTGTCAGATTCTTATCTGTTTCCAATTTCCAGGTGGGTCTATATATCTTTTTCTTTGGGTTCACTGTATTACTTAGCTTCTCTAGGATCATGAACTATAGGCTCAATGTCCTTAGTTTATAGCTAGTATATACTTATGAGTGATTACATACATTTACACATTAGAGTACTACTCAGCAGTAAAAACCAATGACATCTTGAATTTTGCGTATAAATGGATGGAATTAGAAAACACTATCCTGAGCGAGGTAACCCAGACCCCCCCAAAAAATATCGATTACATTTTCAATAATCCTGTTTCCAAATAAATTCATCTCTGAGGTGCTTGTACTTTGCCATATGGATTTAAGGGACAAAACTCAACCCACCCCACAGTTCTTTTTGACTGCAATGTTTGTTTGTCTTCTGTAGATGCACCATAGCACTGCACTAATTCTTAATTAATTTTTAGGGATAATATAAGTTTTGTATTAGCACTAGATGCCTCTATTATTTGGTGCCAATAAATCAGATATTTCCCCAAGTAAATACTGAGCAATTATATGGTGCTTTTGCAAAACATCTATTCCCCGTTGTATGTACTTTTTGGAAATTCAGCTTAAAGCTATCAATTGAAACAATGTTTAAGAGCAAAATACAAAGTCCTGCATATGGACTGATGAAAACAGCATTGATGGCACAACTGCAGATCTAGATAAGAGACTCGGTATACTAAAAGAAAATATCAGTTTTATTATGGTGTTATAATTGTGAGTCTTTTTCAAAACTCTCTTGGTTTATTTTTCTATATCAATAGAAAGATATATTTATCATATTATATATATTTATTAGAGCTGGAGACTGAGTCTTAGATCTTGGCTTCTATTCATTTTTGAAAACTGTTATCATAACTCTGAAAGCATAGAAATAACAGAACAAGAGCTTGCTGCCTTGATAAGTTTATTGATATCATACTTCAGATCAACATGAATGCTACCAAATTAATTCCAGTTTTTACTCCAATCAGTGGCCCATTGCTTGTTGCTTGGAGGGGACGTTAATCTTCTTTAGCCAATTTTAAATTCTGAGTAAAGACGAAAGTGTGCTGCATGTGTCTCATTCATCTGAGAAGGATTGTGAGGTGTCAGGTAATATATATTCAAGTGCACTGAAGCATATGCATTGCTGGAAAAGCAATTTAGAACTCAGAATGAAAACGAAATGTTTTTAATTGCAATGGAATTAGAAATGGAGTTGAGCCATTTGCTAATGATGAATTATTGGCAATTTGCAACATTTCTGTAAGTACCTCTATTTTTTAAAGTGAACAAAATATAAGAGGATATTTTAGGAACAAAATTTCATTACTTAAGGTGTACCTTTTCATATATTAAACTAATAAATAGTCCAGAAATCCTTGTGCAAATTTATCAAAATGTCATCTTCAAGTACTGGGTTGGAAAATTAGTAACTGCTGGAGTGTGTGATTGTTGAGAGTGTCTCTACAGGAAGGGTTCTATCTGCTTTTAGTTCCTGGCATAAAGCAAAGATGTAATTCACTAATTTTATTTTAAATATGAAGATTTTTAAAATAAAATATTAGAATTTGTAAGCATAAATTAAAGGCAAAAATTTAAGTAACTATTGTGCCTTAAATCCAAATATACAAAAAGAAAGCACCCTGTTAAATAAAGTACTTGGAATGTTTCGAAAGAGAATGAAATAGGTTTCAGACAGCTCCGCAGCTTCCTGGTGCACCCCCTTGTTTACTAGTGATAAGATGATTTGTGCTGGCTTTCACTTACTGTAGAACAAAGAGCAGCATATATACTGCAAGCATCTACTATTCACTCCTTAATAATACACGGCTATTGATAGCTCTCTAATGAATTGTTTGAAGTGGAGGAAGCAGCAAGGACCTTCATGGATTATCTTGCCTTAACGTTGGGAACCATCAGAAAGGAGAGAGAGATGAAATAACTCTGTGCCTCACTCTATCTGTACTAGAAGCAAGCTTGCCAACTCTTTATATATTGTTCTTGGTTCAACTTTCCAATGCTTCCTTTTATACTCTTTTTCTTCTTCTGTGGTACTGATGAGGAAGTAAAGAGATAGACGAAGAAACTGAAGTTCTTCCCTCTAGTGTGTGATGCAAGGACGAGCACACCCTTAACGCTCAACAGATGTGGATTGGGAATGGAGTCTCCTAGATATTATTGCTTCACTGCACAGCTGTGTGTGTGTGTGTGTGTGTGTGTGTGTGTGTGTGAGAGAGAGAGAGAGAGAGAGAGAGAGAGAGAGAGAGAGAGAGAGAGAGAGAGAGAAAACACGTTTACCTGTGTTAAGGTATATGTAGAAGCCATAGGTCAACTTTATATGTCTTTCTCTATGGTTTTTCACTTCATTTTCTGAGACATAGTTTTTCATTGAACCTAGAACTTAATGACTGACTGATTGGTGGGCTGGGGTGGGCTGGGAAACTACAGGGACTCTCCTGGCTCCACATCCTCGTTGCTGAGACTATGGGCTTGTGCTGCCATGCTCAGCTTCTTATGTAGATATGTGGGTAGTGAACTCAAGTCCTTATACTTGGTGGCAAGGACTTTACTAACTAGGCATTTGTTCACCCCAGCATTATATATTCAGTGCTGATTAAAGAGATTAAGTTAATCACAGTTACAATGAGATAGTAGGCCTTTATCTGTTTTTTAAGAGTTTAGCATAGTATTGCTTGTCATTTCTGGGGTACCTTCCTTTCAAAGATAGTGCGAGACTTTTCTAAATGACCTAAAAGTCTATGACACAGTAGATTGTGGCTATGATGGCAGATGAAGATCACTCTTAATGTTTTTGAATCTGCATTATGTCAGTATTCACATCTGTTCTGATACTAAGTCATGCTGAAACACTCTTGCTGATTCTTAGAGTCTTTGGATATGTTATTGGATTTCTGTGGGCCTCTGTGTTTTATTGGTAATGTGGGGAGTTGACAAAATAATTAAATTTAAAAGAAAATAACCTGTGGATTCTGATACAATCAAGAGAACACAGTCCTTTCTTTTTGTCTTCCTACCTCATTAGATGGTTCTCTATCACTTCAGTGTACAACATTGTCATGTTTATACATTTGATAGTTGTTCTTGAGTTGAAGACTGTACTGCAATATACTTATTTCAGCTCTATTATTACTTTGTTTGTATTGTTGAAAAAGTAGAGGTCATTTTTACCTCAACTTAAAATGCTGTTTTAGCAGGGTATCTTCTAGATAGCCACTGTAGATTTGCATTACCTTTAGTCTTCTTTCTGGTCAATGTCAAATTGTTCTCTCAGAATAAAGGAGTTAGAGATGAGTAATGTGTATTTTTGAAAACAATAAAGATAGCATAACTAGTTTATGACAAGTGTTATGTGTTTTTAAATGTAAAATCGAGAACTACAGGGAATACATGATCAAGATTTATTTCATCACTATCAACTCTTTGATTTGTTTTTTGTTTTTTTTATAGTGGATAATCTGGGATACCTACACACACCTATGTTGACCTGAATGTTATTTTCTTGATATTGTGACATTCAGTGGTGGTAAAACAGTCAAATCCAAATGTACTTTGAAAATGATTTACTTGCCATCACCGTCCCACTAGTAGTACAGCTTGATATCAGCTGAAATGGCTCGTCAATAGTGATGAACACTTTATCTTCCAAAAACACAGGGCCTTCCCACACTCTGTAGCAGGAAGCAGTGTCAGAGCCTCAGGTTTCCATAAGTAATAAGGCATAAGACAGAGCCTGCCTTAATCTTTGAAAGACTGTCTGGTCTGTTATAAAAAAAAAAAATCTCTGCTGCTGACCATGAGTTTTCTAGTGATGATAACATGCAAATATTGAAGGAATGCATGAGAGTGTCGAATCTGATGCCAAGTATCTTACAAGCACAACTGCACTTAGTTTTTAAATAACTGATTAGCTCAGTGGTAATATCATATTTTGTACACCACAAAGCTGGAACACGGAAGAGGCTAAGTTTCTTGATAGTATTATACAAATAGGCAAACATTCAGATCAACTCTCCAGGTAAGCACTTCATAAAAACACTTGTTTTTCATTGTTTCTTCCTTTTGTTTAATTACCTGTGGTCACTGTTCATCATTAGTGTCTGGAGGGCCAGAGCTTTGAGCTCAGTGGAAATTCAGCAAAAGTAGTCACTTATTTTGATAGACCTCTGTGAAAGAAGAAAGAAAATATAAGAAGTGTCAAGAGCAAAGAGACTTTCCTCATATTATTTGTGGTGTGTGTTATTAGCCATTGAACCAACACAGCTCCTTGCATTTTTGGATGGTATCTCAGCTGTGTAGATGTGGCATCAGAAACCTTGAAGTTTAATTCACTTCTCCAAGGAAAAATCAAAAGAAGTCAGTAATGGAGGAAGCACAGTGCACATCTTTAGTAATGGAGGAAGCACAGTGCACTTCTTTAGTAATGGAGGAAGCACAGTGCACATCTTTAGTAATGGAGGAAGCACAGTGCACATCTTTAGTAATG
>NW_026067923.1:2678211-2773970 GCF_014885135.2 Alexandromys fortis
ACAAAGCCAATAGGTGCAGTAGGATCAAAAACCCATTGCCATTGTTCTTGGGGTCTCAGTAGTCCTCATTGTCCGCTATGTTCAGCAAGACCGGTTTTAGCCCAGGCTTTTTCAGACCCAGGCCAGTTGGCCTTGGTGAGTTCCCGATAGGACATCCCCATTGTCTCAGTGTGTGGGTGCACCCCTCGCGGTCCTGAGTTTTTTGCTCGTGCTCTCTCTCCTGGTGCTCCTGATTTGGACCTTGAGATTTCAGTCCGGTGCTCCATTGTGGGTCTCTGTCTCTGTCTCCTTTCATCGCCTGATGAAGGTTAATATTCAGGAGGATGCCTACAGGTTTTTCTTTGGGTTCTCCTTATTTAGCTACTCTAAGAACCCGAATTATAGGCTCAATGTCCTTTATATAAGATAGACTTTCTTTTCCAGGAATCTGGAGCTTCAGTACTAATTACTTAAGATCACTTTGATTGGTTCAGAATTCTAATGTATTCTATAGTCAATTTATTTAGGCTAAGTAAATTTGTTTTTCTCTAAATATATAAACTAACATAGTAGAATCATTATTTCTATGCTAACCAGGCATTTTATTGATAGTTGTATACTTTTAACTTTGTGTGAGTGTGTGTATATGTGTGTGAGCATGTGTGAGTGTGTGGGTTATACTTTTAATTTTAATAATACTATCAGTGAGTGGTGTTTCTCAATGTTTGATAATATGAAGCTGTGAATCTCGGGAGATAGATTAATTGGTAAAGTGCATGCCTATGAGGAATTACTTTCATTGTATTAATTGAGGCTAGAAGCCTCTCCCACTTTGGTTGTGGCTCTTTCTTTGGGGATCAGGAGCTGTGTGAAATAGAGATAAGGAACAGCCACAAGAATCCTTTATCCCAGGACAAAATGTGACAATTCCCTGGAGTTCCTTGCACTGTGGATCTCCTGTTCTGCAGGACTGTAATCTGGGAACAGGGGATCAAATAAGCCTCCTCCATTAATTTGCTTTGGTTGAGATATTTGTCAAAGTAGCAGGAAAAGAAACCAAGGCAGAGTCCTGGGAGTCACTTAGTTCTTCTGTTGGGTTTGAGTTCTGGAGATGGCACATGTGTTAGGCATACACTCTGTGCCAAGCTGCATGTCAGTATTGTTCTCTCCTTCCCTCACCTTCTTCCTCTTCTTCTTTTCTATTACTGGCAGGATTATTATATTGGTGGTAGTGTTATAGAAAACAAGGTAGGGGACATTTTTATTAGAACTTATGAATAAGTCAATCGAAGACACTGAGCTTCTCCTATTTATGTTACTATAGTCCAATGTTCTTAGAAATTTTGCTGATATAGTGTGTCATAATAGTATGCATAACAGGTAAAACTACTGTCTATGTTACCGTTAGCTGTTGAATGACAAAGCTTAGGATCACTAGAAAAAAATTTCTATTGAATAGTTTTCTTTAAGATGTTGATGTGCAGACTTGTCTGTAAGCCATTTTCTTTACTAATAACTAATGGAGGAGAAGACAGAGTTGATCCATGGTTTCTACTTCAAATTTCTGCTTGAGTTTGAGGCCTGGCTTCCCTCAGTGGTGAACCAATAGTTGCCAACTGAAATAAAGCCCTGCATCTCCTACATCAAGTTTCTTTTTGGTCAGAGTGTTGTCCAGCACCAACAGAAGAAAGGTAGAAGAAAATTCTACTGATGGGGGCATTATCAGAAGTACACCTTTAAGCCGGGCGATGGTGGCGCACGCCTTTAATCCCAGCACTCGGGAGGCAGAGGCAGGCGGATCTCTGTGAGTTCGAGACCAGCCTGGTCTACAGAGCTAGTGCCAGGACAGGCTCCACAGCCACAGAGAAACCCTGTCTCGAAAAAAAAAAAAAAAAAAAAAAAAAAAAAAAAAAAAGAAGTACACCTTTAGTCCAAAAACCACTACCAGTCCAGAAATCCAAGAGGAAAATTGGCAGGGTGCCCCACACCTGTGATCTCATTGTGGAGGATGGAGGCTACATAGGGAGTTTGTGGAAGGGGGAGAAGAGAGCGGTGGGAGAAAGAGAAGGAAGCAAGAGAGGAAGGATCCTGAAGCAACAACACACATTAAAAGTAGAAATGTAATTATTGGATCAGGTTTCCATTTACTCAGTCATCTTTTATAACAACATTACAAAGGCAGCAATTTTAAAAATTCTTAAAAAAGCAGTTTACTTTCATTTCTGATTGTCCAGGTGTTCCCCGCCCCCGCCACATCTTAATGTGTTCTTAGGAGCAGCATTTGAGGAGTGTGATTCCAGTCCAGGTTACACTTCAAATGAGCTAATGGACAGTAACAGCAGAGAAAATGGCCTAACAATTAAATGAGACGTCTGTCTCAGGGGACACGGGTACAAAGTGAAAAGGATTTGAGAACCGAATAAAGTGCCGTCAATAAATACTGTGTTGTATTTTAAACGTGTCTAAAAATTGGTTCAAATAATGTTCTGTACAAAGAATGGAAACAAACCCGTACTTTCTACCTTTGCAATCTGGTCACTTGGAATTATATTTTATGACATGATAAACTGAATTAGGTTTTACTTTTGCTTCTGGCTACATTAAAAAACAACTTTAAAGATATTTATCCATTGTTTTATATTAACAATGTCTTTGTCAAGGGTAGGAATTTTCACATCCAGCATTATTTAACAACCAATTACTTGACAACCAATGCATGCAGACAAGATTTCTTGTTCATTGTGTGTTCGCCGGCTTTTCTCAGATGAAGAGCCTTTCACTTTTCCTGTGAGATGAGCTAGAAGACATTGCTCTATGTTCTGAACACAATTTTTAGTAAGAAAAGAGAAACCAGACGTAGAAAGATACCTTATGGGCAGTGTGTGGCTATGAAAGGGAAGGGAGCACAGGAAGATTGATGACTTGATGGATAAGTGACTCAGCTGTTCTCACGTCAGAGGAAAGAATGAATTTGCACTGATGCTTCCTGCTGTCACTCTAAATAATATATTTCTGTGGCGCAAGCTCTTATCAGTAATTGTAAGTCGGTATGTTTGTGACAGGTGGGCCTCGAGAGCCTCAGATGACAAATATGCTCTTGGTTTCTGGACCCTCCCCGGATGGTGTGCTCAAGGTTTGCACCCATGTCTTCTCTATCTCTCAGGGCTAAACCTCTTTTGTGGAGAGCTGTCTAAGTAAGGAGCCTGTTAGTGCTCAGATTAAGTGCTTGGGGGTTAGCCTCTGACACCCACTAGCCACAGCGAGGTATATGACCAGGCAGATCATCAAGATTTTTGGCATTGCTTTCCTCCACTAAGGATTTGAAGGGATTTTGACAGACAGTGCCTGAAAACACAGGAATGCTCTCAAACTGAAGGTGTAAGCATGCAGACTCCTCAGCATGGCGCTATAAATGTCCAGTAAATGCTGGCTATTCTTCTCACTTTGATGCTTTGGGAATTCATTTAACAACCTAGTCAGCTTCCATATTTGAATATTATATTTGTAAGGAGGCTCTTGATTTGAAAAAAAATCACAGAATTATAAATTACAAAGAATCAATGATTGAAACCCTTTTTTTTTTTAGTAAAAAGTCTGGCTAGACATCTGTTTTATCCTATTTGTACTGGGACAAGCTATTTACTAGTATTTATTAGGGGCAATTTGCTTAAACTCTTATTGGCCTACTTTGTTGTTGTTATTCATTTTGTTTTGTTTGTGTTTTCAAATAAAATACTACTGTTCCAGCCTAATGGACAGTTGAAAGAACTAAAACAGTATAAATACACTAGTTCATTCAGTGGCTAACATGATAAAGATGAGAAATTATCATTATTTTTATTATAAATATTCTTCTGCAATTTCCTTTGAGTCAGTGTCTTACACTGTACCTTAGCTTGGCCTCTATCTTGTGGCAATCCTTTTGGTTTAGCCTTTCAAGCGACTAAAATTGAAGGTATGAACCCCCATAATCTCTAGTATTTCTTATTAAAATAATTCCCAATGTAGCTGTCTTTGCTCAAATGTAGTAACAATAGCTATTAATCTATAAGGTAAGTGTTTCTTTCTCTAAGAACGTCACCTTTTCATTTGGTCCTAGAGTGTCAATGGGTTGTGTACTAGGAAGTCAAAGCGTAGAGTCCTCAGGTCTGTATTGACTTTAAACAACACACTAGTTGAATAAAGTGAAAAAAAAGCGAATTAAGGAGTGGGCGCCAGCATGAGAGAATGTGTAGACATTTTTACTAAATTGCCATCTTAGATGTACTACTTTTCTTGCTAGCGCAGACACAGATTAAAGGTGCCTTTAAGGGCTTTCTGTCCATAGAATGCATTTTATGCCTATTTTTCCAGAGATAGATATAAATGTTGCATCCTCCCATATAGTATTAATATGTAGCTGGAATGTATTTATAAATGATATATAAGTAGCAATGTTTTTGCTCCTTTCAAAACACAGAGGTTTGATTATATTTGATTTTCATCAGTTTTTATCCTCCTGTCAACACAGAGAAGGAACTGCATTCCCACACTCTTCAAGTCCTCTTTCTTTCTGTTTTCCCATCCTCTATGACTTGAATGTTGTGTTCTGCATTCTGTGTTGAAAACATCACATTCCCTGAGTGTCACTGTTATCTTGCTGAGAACTAGAGTCTTCATTTTCCTAGATCCCTCTAAGCCCTCTTCAGCCTGCTACTACTGAGGATGTGGGATTGATTTGAAATTGAGGGTGCGATAGAAGAGTAACTGTTCTGAGATGTGGAAATTATAGAAAGGACAAGATCTAATACCACAGAAGCAGAGACTCAAATATAATTGACCTGTCTTTTCTTTCTTGTGCTTTATCTTCATGGTAATCAAAACAAAAATTAAAATTTAATATGACAAGTTAATCACTTAAAGTAGGCAAATCAGTTGCTCTTACATAAATTTCAGGACACAACTCCTACTTCCATTATCACACAAGTGATTCTTCTCCTGTGGCTAATGCAAGCCAGATAGAATCATGCATGTAAAAGCACAAGAGAAACTGCAACTGCGAGGCTGGGGTGATATCTGAAGTGCTGCATTCTGTGCTGGGCTTTGTGTGTGTTTTAAATGCACCTACTATCTCACCTCATGATAAACATTCTGGGGTAAAGAAGCTAAGGTTGAGGGTACGAGCTAGTAAGTAGTTACTGAAATCAAGATCTAGCTGATTCCAAGAAAATAACATATATTTATTTTATCACAATGTGCAAATACAAGATATTTTTACTTAATCATACTTATAACAACTACTCTTTACTCTGTTTAGTGTATTGAAATTCTAGTTTGCTAAAATGGAAAACAATTTGGACCGATTGTAACTCTTCAAAAGAATTATGGGCTTTGACAGATGTAGCAATATCGTCTTGAACAGCTATTTTATTTTCTAGTACAATTAAGATGCAATTTTATTTTTAATGCTTTTTTCCCATATAACTTTCCAAGAAAGTGTGTTTTGAGGGAGACTGGGATATCTGTGCAGTGCCTTTTTACTTTAAACTTGGAAAATAAACAGAGCACATCTGGCTCTGCTGAATATGTAAAATAAAGTCAGAACTTATATAGGCTATTTTTCAAATCTCTGGAATAGTGTAAATCTGATGTACATGTGGATAATGGATGCAAGTGTGTGTATTGTTGCAATTTACTTGCAAACAATTGTCTCTCTGCATCTCTATGCTTTGAAGAACAAGGCCAAAGAAAGCCACCTTTATTATGCCCAAAGAACACAATTTGAAAATGTTCTGGAATGGTCTAGCTAGATCTTGAGTTCCGAGTTGTCCAAGAACCTAGTCTAAGTGTCAGATTGACTGTCTGCTTTTCTTGCTTATTTTAAATATTGTATCTTGAGAAATTTATGTTTAAAATATTTGAAAGTTGGTATTATCTCAAGTGGACATGCATCTCAAAACAGTGTTTTCTTGGCCACAGCAGTTAAAATCATAAGCATATTTTACATTTATAAAATGAATAAAGGTTTATGATTATAGAAGTTTTCTGGTGTAAATATACCTTGACCTCCACAGGATAGTTTGGGAGATATTGTTTTTAGTACAGTTCTTATGTGTTTTAAGTAATGGATCATTCCATGCTGATGTAATTTAATTAATGAAATCATTTTAATCCTCTAGTCCCAGCATGCTGCCAGATGACTGTTACCTTGATGTTAGCCCTCATTATCAGCCCACCCACCTACCTTCTTTAATAATGGAAACTCGTTGAATAATGTATGGCTTCTGTGACATTCCTGAGAGTCACAAGAAATCAAGTGGTGACTTTAGTTGAAAATAAATTTCAGTAAGTTGCTCCCTGTGTAACAATGGATACAAAATGAAGTTTATTGGTAATTACCAATTATGAGACAAAAATCATTTAAAACCCTAAGGACATGGGGAGAACAGATTTGAATAAATTTAATGTATGCTGAGGCATAGTGCCATGTTTTATGAGCAGTGTGGGTTGAGATTACTAATATCTTATGAAAATTAAATGTTAAACATGTTATAAGTGCATCAATAACTTTAAGTACCCAGATCATTATTATAAAAATGCTCCCAAGATTCTTGCACAAACAATATTGCTGAGTAGTTTCTGAAGCCTTAACAATTACCACTGCTGTCCTTCAATTATAGCCCATGACAAGGACATCCATGAAGTCATGAAGCCTAAGGAAAGTCAAGTTTCTTGTTCAGTGACCACAGTGGGCTTGAGACAAGGATTAAAGGGAGTGAGTAGTTCTAAATGGCAGTTAATGCCTCAAATCAAGAAAATTTGGTTAATCAACCCCCAAAAAATTCAGATTGCATATCTAGAGTGGGTTGGAAGTAGGAACAAGGGCTTTCTGGATGTAGTGTGTCATAAAAGTTAGCCAGACCAAAGAGTTAATGTAAGCTACAGATCATTTACTGATCCACCAGCTCCAGTGTTGACATGATTAAATGGAATTAACAGTGCTGGAGAGACAGCTCCCTCAGTGATAAGCTAGCCTTGCGAGCCTAAAGAGTTGGGTATAAAAAAGCTTATTAGTGTGCTACACTTACAAACGTTACAGAAACCAGAACTATAAGACTTCCAGAACTAGAGAGACAGATAGAAGAGTCATTGGGACTTTCTGAGTAGCCAGCCTACTTGTATCTGGAACAGTGAGGGACCTTGTCTCATAAAATCAAGGAGAGGAATGGAGTCATGACTCAGCAATTTAAAGCACACCCGGCTCCTGCAGCATCCACTCCCAGGGGAGTTTACTGCTCGGTTTAGAACTCTAGCTCTAGGTTTTCTGTCCAGTGCTCTCTTCTGGTGTCTGGGGCCTTGCACACACTTAGACTCACAAAGGCTCACACACATACACATAAATTTTAAAAATAATTTTAAACAAGGCAGATAGCTATTGGCACTTGTCTTCGATACACACAAGCACACACATACATATGCACACACACACACACACACACATACTTACCTGTCTTTCAGAATAACACACACAAACCTGAACAAACAAACAAACATCCTAATAAATAAATATTTCTCATGCCTGGTTGAGGGTTGAACCCAGAACTGATGAAGTGCATCCACAGGCATTTAACTGGGAGACGAAGAGAAAAAGGGCAGGTTCTCATAACTTTGACGTCCTCACTTCTGGACTGGGTGAGCAACTATCAGGTTATTTTCAAACTCAAAACAATGTTATAAGCACATCCTCTGAGCTCAATCCTAAAGCAGCGATTTGTTCCTTTTGTCAGACTCAATAGTTGATTTTTCCTAACATAGCTCAGGAGGCTCTTGAGGTAATCGTCCAGTGTATGAGTCACAGCTCTTGCTTAAATTGGTCCAGAGTCCTCTTAAAATTGCTTTGTGAGGTAGCAAACTCAAAGTAGTTGACTCCCCAAACCGAGGTGAGCCTGAGTTAATCCCCTCCACTGCCATGTTCTCAACCTTCCTAACGCCATGGCCCTTCACACAGTTTCTCCTGCTGCTGGGACCCCAACCATAAAGCCATTTTGTTGCTACTTCATAATTAATTTTGCTTATTATAAATCATAATATAAATATATGATATGCAGAATATCTAATATGGAAGCTCCAAAAGGGTTCTGGCTCACAGGTTGAGAAATTCTGTGCTAGGGTTGAATGGGCAAATATCTCCTTAACTTTCTTTTTTTTTTTTTGTCACTTCAAAATGGAATTATAACTTCATTGTATCTCCTCTTTAAATCAGAATTAGCACATCACAGTTGTGAATTCTGAGACAGAATCTGATGGATATAAATGAAGGAAATGATAATTTCTTTGAAATTTCCTCAAATTATGCTTCCTAGGGGGTTTCTTGGAGTGGGTCCTATTTGCTTTTACTATGATGCAAACCATTTCCAATTGCACTTATAGGAAGTTTTACTTCACCCAGCTTTCTGGGGTCATAGAAAGGAATTCTGTACTCCCTCGCACTCTGTTGTTTGTAAGTTGGCCCTGGGAGGTCTCATGTGAAATTTGAATTGTGTGTATTCTGGGGATGTTCAAACTACAAGGGGGGACAGTAGGATGGAAAGCGTCCATGCTGGGTTCTTCAGACGAACCCCAAATCACCAGGTTCGCCCCAGATTTTGCACCCAGTCATTATTTGTAGACCCACAGGGATTCTCCAGAATATGTCCTCCATTCTCATGCACCAGACTCAAAAACACTTTTACTAAGACACTTTGCAGGGCACTCCTGACAAAAATAAAGTCAGAGAGGTTCCTTTGCCCACGCTTGTGATTTTGGAGAGTAATTTAAGAACGATATGCTTTCTTATGTAAATGCCTTGTTTTGACTTCCTTAGTGGGTGGGAGAAGAGACCTAGTCTTGTGCTTTTGCTTTTTCATGGAATTACCAAAAAAAGAAAACTTGAAAGGCAAATGGACGCACTTGTGGGGGTAGGTGAAGGTCAGGGGAAGGTCTGCTGTCTGTCACCTTACCTCAGAGGTGGCAACTGACTGAATAAAGCTGTGAAGTTGTATTGGAACAATAATTGATATTTATATTAAAGCAATGAAAACTTGTTAGACCATTGGAATAATTCTATGTAGTCCCCCCCCACACACACATAATGTATATTGGCTTAGAAACAATGTAAAATCTACAAAAACATCTTACCTCATCGTGTGTGTGTGTGTGTGTGTTTGTGTGCACACACACATGCGTGCCCACTCATATACACATATTGAGATAGCAGAGCAGGGTATGAAAGGGCAGCAAGTGTTATCCCTTATCACTATCAACTTACTGTTTTGAGATATGTCCTTTCATTGAACAGGAAGAGCCCCAGCCCAAGGCTGGTTGGCTAGCAACCTCTTGGAATCTTCTCTTGTCTCTGTGTCAAAGCTGGGGTTATAGCTGGGTGCTGTGGCCATGTCTAGCTTGTAATGTGTATAGGATTCTCTGTGTAAGAGGAAGTACTCATACCCATAGGGTAGCCTCCTCAACTGCATAAGATAATTCTTAATACTACAAGATTTTCCCTTGAATGCCTAACTATCAGCAAGCTATAGTTTAAAAATTATAATGTAAAATAAATGAAAGAGAAAGAAATGAAGAGAGAGAGGTAGAAAGAAAGAGAGAGAGAAAGAGAGAGAGAGAGGAAGGAAGAGAGGACAATGTCTGAGAACTTAATTATTGTCAATGTTATTAAATTCTAGTAAAAAATCATTCTCTAATGAAAGTGTAAAATCATATCAAATATTAGGGAAAGAACTAATAGCTTCTAATACCAAATATTTGATATGGATCACTCTGTACATTATATAAAGTGTATATTTGAATAAACTACACACCTAGATTGGACTAAATTTGACTAGGTTGATGGTTCTAGTTTCATTTCCGTGGCTTTGACAAAATACACCGACAAAAGCAATTAGGTGAGAATAGGTTTCTTTTAGCTCACAGTTCCTGATTATACTCCATCACATCAGAGAAGTACCAATGGCAGGAGCTTGAGGAAACTATCACAAAGGCAACCAAGAACATCACTCCCTCCACTCATAGACCAAACCCAAGGAATTGTCCTGCTCAAACTGGCCTTGGTCTTCATATAGAAATAACTTAACCGTTAAGAAAATTCTCTACAGGCATGCCCATAGGCCAAGGTGATCTACACAATCCCTCACTGAGACTCTCAAGTGTGATTTTGACAAGCTGGCAATAAGAATAACCATCACAATGCTTCTGGCTACATGCCTTGCATTTTCAAAGACCATTCCTTGATTGTTAAGTGCTATTACACATTCTTCCTCTCTGTAATTCCTGTGACAGTGGCATGATTTTCCCGGTTAGCTTCAATTGTCAACTTGGCATGATAATCTAACAGTGGAGCCTCAATTAAGTAATTGCCTAAATAGGATTTCTGTGGATAAACCTTGAGGGATTTTCTTGATTATTAATTGATACTAATTAAGATTGTAGAGCTCAGTATTTTGTGGTTGGGACTGTCCCCAATCAGGTTTTTCTGGTTTGTGCCAGAAATCTACCTAAGTGTGAGCCCATGAGGTAGTCGGTAAGGGCAGCAAATGCCCTTCCTCCAGGTTCCCACATAGTCCCTGCCAGCGGCTGAGTTTCCTCATGAGAGCCAAGGCTGCATGCAGTAAGTAAGCTGTTCCCCTTCTCGCTCCTGCCTTGCATCCCTGCCCCAACTTCTCTCAATGTGACCTGGAAGTGTAGATGAAATAAGCCTTTTCTCCCTGAGATGATATTGCTCCGAGTGTTTTCATCATGGAATAACTCAAAGGTGGTTATATGTGAGCCTTTTTGTAAGCTGCTGTCTAATTATGACTGTCATCCTTGCTGTTCTTTAAAGAGTGACACGGGGACCTGTTAATGGCACCTGAGAAATATTAAAATTAATTTGTTTTATTTTATTTCCAGAAATTTTTATATAATGTAAACTTGGACAAACTGAAGGATAAATTCAGCCTTTATTGTGGACCCAGAGAACTATGCTGCTTTCTTAAAAATATTTTATTTTATTCTGTCTTCTATGTGGCTGGGCAGTGGAGACTAAAAGGTCATTTGTGTGTTTTTTTTAATTAAGGCACTAACTTGCAATTAAAGAATCATAACTGCTTATGGTCCTTAATTATTTTAATCATTAAATTAAAATATGTTTATTAACACTAACTAGATGCCAGACAATGTAGTAATATTTTATTTGTATTTTAATAAATAAAGCTTGCCTGAAGCGCAGAGTAAAGAAGCTGTGCTGGTCAGTCTTACATAGCAGGCAGTGGTGACACACACCTTTAATCACAATAGCCACACTAGTTTGCCATAGAAACCAGGTGGTAGTGGTGAACACCATTAATCCCAGCCCTAGAGAGGAATATAAGATGGGAGGGACAGCTCTCACTCACAGTCTTATTCTGAGATTCCCAGAGGCAGGATCACCATTTTGGACTGAGATAGAGGTAAGAGCCAGTGGCTGGCTGTTTTGCTTTTTTGGCGTTCAAGTTGAACCCCAATTTTTATCTCTGAGTTTTTATTAATTGTGCTACAATATGTGTTATTAAAGATATGGTGGGCCAACCAAATGGTCAAAAAATCTAACTGGCTTTGTAGGAAACCTGAGAATCCAAGTTTAGTGAAACTGATAAAAACTAAACAGCTCTTACAGTCTACGTCCAAGAATATTCCTCAACATTCATGTGCCACTTCTTTTTCCTGCTGAGTTTTCCTATGTCCTGTCTCTCTTGAAGGAAATGCCAGGAAGTGTTTGAGAGGAGGGTTAGCTATTACATTGCAATGAAGACTTACTTTCTCTGCATCAGCACCCTGTAATCATTTGGATCATTCAACCTTCAACCCAGATATACAAATTACTTAAGACTACTATCTGTGGGAAAGTTTCTGTCACTCTGGTGGAAGGTGATCAGCTCTCATTGGCTTCCTTGGTTACTTAGATTTCATGAAAGTAAAATCCTACCTCCTGTGCAGAGTTACTTTCAACCCTCTGGTGGCTTGAATAGGTATGATTCCTATAGCTTCATGTTTGCTTGGCCATAGGGAGTGGCACCAGTAGGTGGCGTGGCCTTGTTGGAATAGGTGTGGCCTTGCTGGAGTGGGTGTGGCCTTGTTGGAGGAAGTGTGTCACTGTGGAGTAGGACTTTGAGTTCCCATATGCTCAAGCTATGGCCACTGTGGTACACAATCTCTTCCTGCTGGCTATGGATCAAAATATCTCTGAGCTCCTTCTCCAGCACCATGTCTGCCTGAATACTGCCATGCTTCCCACCATGATGATAATGGACTGTCTGAAACTGTAAAGCAGTCCCAATTAAATGTTTCCTTTTTTATAGGAGTTGCTGTGGTTATAGTATCTCTGCCCAACAATAGGAACCTTAACTAAGACAAACCATTTCCATGCAATTGTCCTTACCACACTGTGGGCTGAAGTCACACAGGTGTGCGTGTTCCCAGTTCAACATGCTGACTACGCCAGATCCATTTCTAACACGGTAAAACTGAATCCAAGGGTCTCTCTCTAATGCTTCTGCTGCAACAGGAATAAGATTGAACCACATTTAGGGAATGCGGTTTATATGATAATTAAGGTCAGGGCATGCAGTCTCAGGACCAACATCCCAATATCTGTTTTCATCTCTTAGATCAAATGGAAAGTACAAAAGGACAAGATCTCCTGAGTAAATTGGGAGCATGGGGATCATGGGAGTTGGTAGAAGGGCAGGGGAGAGGAAGGGAAGGGAGCAGAGAAAAATATATAGCTCAATAAAAACAATTTAAAAGAACAAAACATAGACAACAATTAACCTTCCCCCCCCAAAAAAAAAGAAAGAAAAGATCTGGGAAAGTACCAGGACCAATATTTACTAGGTGACATTTCAACCTCCCCATCCCCTAGTAGTCCCTGAGACCAGAAAACGATGAGTCAAATTTGACGTCATTGACTCTCCTGCTTACACTGCCAAGTCTGGGCATCATTACCTCCATTAAATTATCATTACAAAGGGGATACTTATAGTATTTCTTAAGATGATGACCTGGCTCGCAATGCTCACAAGTGGTAGAAAAATGCATTTTATACATCAAATGCTGAATCTTACCTCAGTACTCTTGTTTGAGTTTTCTATCTAAAAGGGAAAAGTAACTCTAAATTTTTCATTCTACCTGATTCTATTATTTCAAGTAGCTTTGGGAGAATAAAACAATTGTTATAAAATATATTTTCATAATCTAATAAATATATTCCAGAGAAACTATACATTAGGGAAACATGGCAGAGAAGGTAGATGTGATTCTTTATTCCTTGCAGAGGATGGGTGTCTGTGAATGCAAATAAGATTAAATGAAGGGAATTTATGAAATGGTAGGCTAAATATGAAAGAAGAAAATACTGAGAGACTGGAAGATACTGCATGACCCTGGTCGCCAGCATGTATCTGGAGAAGCAAGCCTTAGAATGGTTAATCTTCCAGTCACTAGTGGTCAGACATAGAGGCATGACTCCAGAATTCTTACAAGTGTTACAGATGCACGAGAAAATGAGGGAAATTATGCTTCTATCATGCTTACAGGTCAGACTGACTTGTGTTCAATAATGTGTAGCATTTTAGTTTTTAGCTTGGTTTAATGCTAAGGATCAAATCCAGAATCTTGTGCAAACTGGACAAATAATCTACTACTGAGCTGCAAGTATAGTCCATGTAATATGCCACTTCATACTCATTAGGTCTCCATTTTAACAAAACTGGGCCAATCTAGGCGATGCAGAAGAACAACTCCAGGCCTTGTTCTTCTGCAATGCTGCAATCTCTGCTCGCCTCTAGTCATTATCAAACGTTTTAATATATAGATACTCATAAGTCTGATTGATTGTATTCTTGCTCTGAATGGTATCAGTTTGCAGAATAATGTTACATTTAATTTTCACACTATCTCAACCATTGTTTGAGTTTTCTCTGAAGTGGAAACTTTCTATGGTCTAAAATATACAGACTTTGATCAGCATTGCCAATAAATAATTGGCGAATGCATGCATGAAGTGTATACGGAGAGCCAAGGATGCTGGATTGCACTGATTTTTGGCCTGCTTATCTGATCTAGTTAATGAAGGGCATTGGTTCTGCCTTTGTTGACAACACCATTCATTTTAAGAAGACAAAAAGACCATCAGAAACAAAGATGTGACTAATTATAGTTTGTTTATAGGGATCAGAATCAAGTGTGGCTGATGAAGGGAGCCAAAGAAAGGGAGGATCCGCTTGAAGCCATTTTTTTTTTTTTAACACAAACTCAATATGGTATGGCACCTTAGCAACATACTTTAGGAAAAGCTTTTCTATTTCACAATTCATGAAATGGTGATGGAAAGTTCTATGTGGAGTATATCAGGCTGCAATGCCTGACTCAAGTATTAGCTGGCAATCTAGGGATGGGGGAGTGGAAGTTCTGAAGCCCATGATTAGAAATTTTAATTATATTCAGGGATAGCTAATTGGGAGCGATTGTCAGCTTCTACAAAGGGGGAACTTGAAATAGCATTTGGGGGAATAGACTTGTCCTCTCATCTTCTGCTCATGCTGTTCATCCATCTGGTGGCTTCTTCGCCTTCCCTCCCAACCTCTCTTTAGCCTGTTTCTCAAAGCCTTAATTCACATCCCCCCCCCCATCTCTGAAGCCTTTCTGATAAATCTAATCAATAGTTATTTTTGTGTCTCTGTCTCTTCTGCACCCTCCATTTTCATTGCTTTTGTTACAAAACCAGAGCCTTCCTCCTTCTCTCTACTTCCTAGCCAACTCCTTAGAGGTGTTTTTAAAATGTTGTTTTGTTCAGTAGTTGAGAGCCTTTTTGTTCATACCATGTGAAAAACAGTCTTTGCAAGCAGTTGGTGTGTTTTGTTTATGTGTGTTCCATCTGGCTCCTGTTGATGTCAGCTATGAAATCAACAGTCCTGGTTTTCCTCACAACAATCTCCATGGTGTTGTCTAGCTTAGTCCCGCACTATGTGCGTACACTTGTGCTGAGTGAAATGGGTCTGCAGAATGAGCAGTGTGAGACAACAAGGGATGTTTCCTGGAGCTAAAATTTATTTGCTAGGGAAGAGTTTTCAGAGTTTCCACTAAAATATAATTTTGTTTCATCTGTTTTTTTTTTGAAAATTCCAGTTTTATTTTTCTTGACAATAAAATCCATTGTATATATGTACCACATTTTCATTATCTATTAACTTACTGTTACAATCTAGAACGATTCCATTTTATTACTATTCTAAATATAACAGCAATAAATATAGATGAACAAGTATCTGTGTAGCAGGATATAGAGTCCCTTAGGTATGTGATCCCTTAGTCTTAAGGCCCATTACACGAGAACTTTACTTTCTAGTATGTTTTGAGACCCTTTCATGCTGACTTACATACAGTAGCTTACACTATAACTAACAGTATAAAATGGTTCAATCCTTTTTATCTACACCCTTATCAGCATTTGTTTCAAATGTATTCTTGATGATAGCCATCAAAGTAAATTGAGAGGGTTACTGATTAATGTGTGGTAACTGAAAGTATAATTTGAACCCTCATTTTAAACAAAAGTTTGTTATGTGAAAACCAAGTTTGTCAACTGCAAAAAAACCCTTTTTGAATGGAATTAGATAATAATTATAGTCAGGTACACATAACATTGTATACTTTGGATTTACCATATTAAAACTTAGATATTTTTCATGTAATAATTAGAAAGCAAAATTGAAGCTACTGTGCCTATATCAAAATATGGCATTATTTTGATTCATCTTATATTTAGTGATTACAGATAGAAAATTTCCATTTGAAAACAATATTGCATTAAGCTCATTAGGATTTAAAGAAGGAAATGATTCTGCTTCTAGTCTGTCTTTCTACTAAAGAAAGAAGCTACAAACATTTATTTGGCAGTTACCATGCTTTTGTTTATTGTAATGTCCATTTCTACACAATTAAAAAAAATCAATGATCTCTATTTACAGCAAGAAAATTAACTGATAATCATTTCGCTGGTCCCCTAAATACCACATGATTGCTAGAAATAAAACAAGTATCAATTATGTCTTTGAAACTATAAAATTCTATATAAATGCAAAATGTGTCTTTTGGACTACATTTTTCTGCAAGTCAGAGGAAAGATTGGGCTTATCAAGTATCTGCAGTGGGTGTTGAACAGCTTTGGTTGCATACTACTTTAGCATTTATATTGAGCATTTTAGAAATGTGTTTGATAGCTGAGATTTGGAAGTGCACAGGAAACTACAGAGCCCCGAAGGCAAGGATGAGCTTCTTGAATTTAATATGAACTAAAGTGATAATACCTTTCACTTTAAAGCTAATTTTTTTTGCAGGATACTTAGAAGTCTTTGGTTGTATTAGTTCTAATCCTCAGAATGCTTCTCCGCAAATGGTTTCTGTGCACAGGGTTAAACGCCTTCAAGAACCCGATGGAGATGAGGAGGTACTACGCTGTGCCAAAAGCAAGTACCTAACACTAATATCCTCTCTAGTGCTGAAACCATTGAAATCAAATCTCCTTGCCTTTTTCCACGGTTCAAATTTGTATCCTAGAGAGATTTGATACATGATTTCAAGTGTACACTGATGGTGAGAATAAGAATTAATTATGCAAAACTGACTAAGGAATCTTGTATGGTAATTTTGTGGGAAATGACAGAACCACTGATTTTGCCATCTCAGAGCAGACTGAGATGGATTGCTGGAGCCGTGGTACTGGAGGTAGTATTTTGGATGACTGATACACCATCTGTGAAGTCAGTCTTTAATGTATTTCTGGAATGTGATGATATTTTAAGCAAAAAAAAAATTCAAGGAAGAACTGAAGTAAATTTTACCTACCAACCCAGGAAAACAAATGGCCCTATTTAAATTGCTTCATCAGTTGGTAGTTAGCATAAACATGTAGCTTGAATAAAAATAATCAACAATAATGGAGAGTGTAAGAGCCAGCTCATTTACCAGCCTCCCCAAACTGTTTTTAATGTTACTTAAAAATTAACATGATCCAAAAATTATCATGATCCACTGAGAGAGAATATTTCTTGCTAAACCCTACAACAAATGCCTAACATTGTATCTACTTTACCAGAAATTTAATATATGTATCCTTTATTCTCATAAAATTAATAGCATTTTTTTGCAGATATTCTCCTCTAATATTGTCGAAAGGAAAGATTCGGGGAGTAGTGAAAGGAATATGAATTGTATTGGGAACAAAGGAAACAGGTGATTTTACTAAATTAAACAAGGATCTAGTTTTGTGTTTGTTCTTGTTTTTTTTTTTCCTTGATTCTGTCAACTTTGATACTCTGAATACATATTTGTGTTTTTGACTTGAACTCTTAAGACTGGAGCTCACATCTAGCTCTGGCTGGCCTAGAACTCAGAGAAATCTACCTATTTCTTCTTTGATTTCTGGAATTAAAGATGTGTGCCAACATGGCTCACTCGAGAGCAAATATATTTTAAGAGATTTTTGGAGGTGTAATGAGTTGTAAAGTAAGACAAATCTTTTTTTTTTTCAATAAAAAATTATATTAAAAAAAACTATTAACACAGGATCTTATTTTAATTCAGGTTTAGAGATGAACTCTAGGCAAAATCCAAAGAAAATTCATGTAGGTAAGAGAGCTGGTAATCAAATCCCGATTTAGGTAGAATGAGAGGGGAAAATGATGGTTGGAAAGCAGGAATGACTGAATGCAGAAATGTGTGCAGTGACTTTTCACAGTGCGGCCAGTAACCCTGGAGGCTCAGCTACTTGTTGAGCTTCTACTGAAACTTGGGGTTTTTCTCTGTTCTCTGAATTCGATGAGAAGAACTGTCTATTATGTTTCTTCTTCTTTATGTTTAAGTCCACACACACTGTGGTCAGCTAAGGACAAAAGACAAAAAGACGAGACACTGAATAAAATGTTATCTAATATAGGGTGCAGACCTGTCTGTAAATATTTGGGCCCATTTTTAAATTTCCTTTCTGCTTTGATTAAAAACACCCTGATCAATAACAAGTGTGGGGAGAAAGGGGTTTGTTTGGCTAGTAATCCCAGGCTACTGACTGTCCTGGTAGGGAAGTCACAGCAACAGACATTGTGACAGCTGATTCTGTAATCTTCATAGTTGGGGGCAGAGGGAAATGAGTGCACTCATGTGCCTGTTTGCCTGCTTTCGGTAAACTTCCTTTCTTTATACAGCTCAGGGCTCAACCCATGAAAACATGCTGGCTGGGTAGCCTTAGGACTCTGATATCAGTTAACAAGGCAGTTCCTCACAGAAATGCCCACAAGCCAGCCTTAAGTAGACTAACCCTCTCTTAGAGTGACTCTAAGTGGTGGCAAGTCAACATTGGAAAATATCACAGATTGCTTGGAGTAGATGAGTGTTGGAACCTGGTGGATGATACAGTTTATGTAGTGTTCCCCATACATGGAGGGCACAACGATGGGGGCAGCACTAAAGGTTTTCAAGGAATCAGTAACTGGTTGTTGCAAAAGGATGCATTTTATTTTAACATTGTCTTGTGGTGCAGAAGAAATGATGCTGGGCAAGGTTTTGGCTGACAGAGTGCACAGCTGGATACAGAAGACAACCTTGAGTGCACAGCTTCTCATAGCAAGACTGAGAACACGTCATATTTAAAAAGATGCCATTGAAAATATGGCTTGCCTGGTAGATTGAAACACTATCAATTTAAAGGGGAGCTGACAATGCTGGGACTCACAGCCTAGCGGCACCACCCTGAGTCTACAAGCATAATTCCCTCTCATTTTGACATGACACTCAGCATTGTGCTCAGAGTCAGTTCCTGAAGAGATTATGAACATGGGTGAATTCCAAATGGGAAGAACATACGTATTTCCTGCCAGCAGTTCTTTGTAGAGTAGACACGGACTTGTAAACCTCAGACACATCAAATTCTACTTACAAATCCTACGTTTACTTTCCTGTGTCCTCAGAATCTTCTTAATGACACATGTTAGGCCTCATAGTCAAATTAAAAACTCAGTTTGCTTGTTCTTAAAATGAGATGCTTTGTAGCCTAAATAAGGATCCCAGCAGAGTTTTTGCATGGAAAACTACCTTATCATAAAACGTGCTACAGTACCTATCCGTGGGCCCAGAAGTACCTTGAAGATGTCATTTATAATTTAAAATATTCTAAAAAACTAAAAATTATCAATACAACCAGCACTCAACTTTCAAAGGAGTTACTAATAAATGCCTTGTAAATAGAAAAATACTTGTTCATTTAGGAAATGGCACTTAGTTTCCAGGTTGACACAAAAAAACTCTCTGCAAGAACAGCACAACTACTGGGGACTTTTGTTCCCACATTTTTTTAGCCTGCCGTTGATGGCTCTGGATCATAGATGAAGTGTGACATGCAGATCTGTTCCTCATGTCCCACACTTTGGAACTTTCAACTTTCCAATGTTATTGATCCCAGCATACTATGTCTAAAGGTCTTGTGTGTGATCTTAATTTTATTTTTGTCCTTTGATCTTTTAGTAGTCTACCACATTTTGCCTCATTTCATCTCCCACATTTTAGTAGTCTCAATGTTTAAGAGCACTGTCTGCTCTTCCAAAGGTCTTGAGTTCAATTCCCAGCAACCACATGGTGGCTCGCAACCATTTGTAATGATATCTTGTACCCTCTTGAGGAAGAAACTTGGTCAGTTGTCCTCAGTTTAGACCATGCACCCAATTTGGACAAATTCATCATATAAGGGCTGCTTATGTCTGCTTCAGTATTGCCAGGGCATATACATTTCATTCATTCATTTTAGTCGTCTACCACATTTCGCCCATTTTTATAAGAATAGCATCTGAAAGCAGAACTCAGCTTTGTCTTCACCACTTGTGCTGAAATCCTGGGTAGCTTCATCTTTTCTGACCATTGTTTTTCCACTGCTGTTCCTTTAGGGCGATGCTTTCTCGGCGCCTGCCCTATATGTATGAGTCATTTATTTGTGGTTCATCATTGTGTCTAAGAATACGCTAAGCTCCAGTCATGTTAACCTAAACCTTCAAATTGGTTAACAAACACAATTTAAGAACAAAGATTGAACAATATAACAGTGGTGTGAGACAGAGACAACTGCCCCCAAATAATCATCTCGCGCCATTCCTCATGGCTGCTTCTTACTCCTTGACTTCCTTGCCTCTGCAGTCTGCTATATCTCTGAGGCACCGGAAAGCCTGTGGAAACTCTCAAGTTTTAATTTGAGAAAGTGGTGAGCAAAGTTATGCTTCTACTTCCTGCTGAGTTGCCCCTCTTTAACCACTGGGAAAGGGCTTTTATGTCATCTATCCACTTCTGAATCAATAATCGGTGACCCGAGAATTGCGTCATCTTGAATTAAATGTGCTCATGGTTCATGGAGAAGATTATCCAAGTATTAAAGACAAGCCAACAAAGCCCAGATAAGAATCCCTGTGTAGTATTGCCCATTATTGCTCATTTCTGTCCACATGTTGTGTCTTTTTCTTTCTCTCTACCTTTGCAGAATCTAGCACATCCACCATGAAAAGAACATCATTTTGACTTATTTCTTTTAAGTTTAATACATAGCCATTTAATTGGCCACTGAGGTCGCATAGACCCCTAAATATTACAAGCTATTGCTAGAGATTTTGGTCACCCTCCTGAATTTACAGGAAGACCTTATTGTTAGAGACATGACATACATGAGTCATAAAACATGGAAAAACAAAATGGGTACTAACTAGAAAGCTACATCTCTACTGGCCAGCTTACCAGAGGAGAAAAGTAACCACCAGTCATATCCTACTTTGAACTTTGTGGGCTACAACAATGACTGCCTTGGTTAAAAATGCTCATTGGTGCAACAGGAATAATAAACCACTTTCTGACTGTACTTAAGAACTGCTCCATAAGATGAAATGCATACCTGACAACTATTATAACCCCAAGAACTTATGGCTAGACAGGCCAAAGACGGTGGTATAGAACCTACTATTATTATTCTGCTAAATTCACATAGTGTTAAACTGACTCATAATAACTTATCATTGTATCTACAGATCAGTGCACTCCTCAGCTCTTATCACAGAAGCTCTATTTGCAGTAGATGGAGATTAACTCAAAGACACACAAATGGCAAAAGAGGAGGGAATAAGAGACCACAGAATGCTCAACCTTAAAGGGAACATACGACAGCACCCATCCTTTCAAGGTTTAAGAATCATTGAGGAAAAAGGGTAGAAGAATGTGAGACCCACATGTAGTGAACAACTGCAGGAAGCAGCTTCTCCTGAACACAGGGAATTTGCACATATGAATTCACTAAAGTATGCCTGCATAGACTCACCTGTGTAAGTCCAAGCCAGACAAAATCCCAGCATGCCAGTGGAGGTTGGGTGGGAAGTCTCACTACTAGGTGAAGAATAATTAGATAATGTTAGCTACTGAGAGAGAGGAATAAAGTTTTCTCTGAGAGTGTAGTCTGTGACCACACATGCAAATTGGTCTTAAGTATAAAAAGAAGAAACATAAAGCTAAGTGGATAAGAAAGAGAGAATAGATTTGCATGAGCATGATCAAAATAGGAAATAAATAGTTTTTAAAATAAGAAATGTTGTTTTATATATAGTGGAAAGTGGGAATTTTTGTCAGCTAGGCTTGTCTCCATGGTTACATTATAGACTCACATATTGACTTATAAGGTATTCTGTAGACAAGTACACAGTAAGCATCTGACCAAAGACCTAAAAATCCTACGCAGTCATTACCTGATCACTATCTTAATGAGGAGGAAACTGTGCTTTCCTCTAAGTATGCTTGGCCTCAGAGAGACAGCCATTATTAACCTTCTCTTTCCCCACAGTCATTTAAAAATGGGAATGGATCGAAGCTAGTCACTCATTCTAGTTGCTAAACATTTCTCACATGTATGGCATCTTATATTCGCCAACGTATATGTTCATATTTTAATCTTTTCAAAGCCACATTCTAACATTTAACAGAGTAAACATGGCATTGTCCCAGAAGGACATAGGGTTAGGGCAGCTCACAGTAAGGCTCTGTATTTTTTTTTAATGTTGTTTGTTTCCATAACATAGTTCCTGGCTATTTGTCCTTAAAAATACATGATTGGTTTTTCTTCCCAGTGATCAATATCTATGCCCGTTAAATAGAAATGGAATAAATATACTGCTTACTTCATGGGGTCTTTAGTCTGAAACATAAATTAGCATCATTTCAATATGCATGATGATCACAGAGATGACTATAAAGGAACTGTTACTTGGGGCTTTTGTGTTTACTTTTGTAAAGTGTTTTACTACGAATAAGAAGTAACTTATAAATGCCTATTGTTCATTGATAAAGAGAGGAATCATGAGAGGAAGAAAGGTTCAAATTCAGTAGTATTTTATGCCCATTCTATTAGGCAAGACCCTTTTATATAAATGCCAGTTAAATCACTCATCTTTAAAGGATATATTTAATTTTCCAATTATTCGTGTCTTGTTAGTGTTTGCCCTTGTGAGCTGAATTGCAAGCAGTGGTTCGAAATCATTATTCAAGGCTTAAATGATGAAAAAATTGTGTTTCTGCGTGATTCCATTATGTTCACCTAAAACTCCTTTTCCATGATTTAGTTTATCATGGCCACATATCCTTAGGAAGACACTGCTTTGTCGTGCAACGTGGCTGATTTGTGGAACTCTTGAGGTGATTATGTAACCGATAAGCATTCAGTAAATGCCAGGTGATAATAACAGTGCTAGTATTTTCTCTGAGAAACGAGAATGCAAGAAAGAGGCATCACATTTTAACACTGCCTTGTCAGACGCAAGGTCCGTTTTGCTTTGCAAGTACGAACATGGCTGGTGCTGGTGCAGATGTTCTTCCAAATTCCCGTTCCTTCGTTGATGTGAATTAAGAGACCTTTCAAATGACTCCATTCAAGAGCTCTGGCCATCTAACAGATTCTTGCAGCATCAAAGGCAGGGATAGCAGACATTGCTTTCAGATGCACAAAACCTTGCTTACTTATACCAGAAAGGTTCAAAATAATAGAATCTAAATGATTCTGCATTTTTCAAGCTCTTAAGCATGTGTCTTATTCTGTATTGTGCCCTACGGAACATATGAAAGAAATGGGACAGTAAGCAGCAATGTTTTGCTAGATTTTATTTTGTTGTGTTTTTTGGGGAGGGGCATCAACCAGCTTCCATATCATAATGCAGAGACTTTTTATTAGCTATGAATGCTCAGCCTAGCTCAGGCTCATTTCTGGTTAGCTCTTTTAACCTAAATTAACCCATTTGTCTTCATCTACTTTTTGCTTCAGCACTTTTTACTTTCATTTCCTTCTCTGCATCTTATTTTTGATGCTTCTTGTGTCTGGCTGGCTGGGAGCTGGCTGGGGGCTGGCTGAGGGCTGGCTGGGGGCTGGCTGGGGGCTGGCTGGCTTCTTGCCCCAGGCATGTCTTTCTCTTTCTCCCTCCTTCTCTTCTCATTCTTCTTGATCCTAGATTTTTCCTTCTATTTTTTTTTCTCTCTGCCTGCGAGCCATGCCTATCCTTTCTCTGCCTACCTGTCGGCTATTTAGTTTTTATTAGACCAATCAGGTGCCATAGGCAGGTAAGGTGAAAATATGCACACATCTTTATATAATTAAACACACATCCTTACAGTGTCAAACAAATGGAGCATAAACAAATGCAACACACGTTTACACAGTTAAAGTAATATTCCACAGCATAAACAAATGTAGTGGATCCATCTTTGCGCAGTTAAAATAATATTCTATAACATGTTATTTGTCTTATGGAAGAAAATTTAAAATTCTAGTTATATTGTCCATACTTACACTTATGAAATTTATGCTTTCCAAAAAGAGGGAATTGATAGAATATCTTGGTATTCTATGTTTAGTATTATTTCCCCATGCATTGAGAGGAAATTAGAGTTGACATTTAGGAAAACATTGGAAAGTATACAAGCAAAAAGCAAAATTTGTTTTAAATTCTTATTTTCTTGTTGATCATTTTTGTTTTTATTTTTGTTTTGAGACAGAAATCATAATGTAGCCCCCATTGTCTTGAAACTGACTGTGTAGACCATGTTGGCTTTGAACACAGAGCGATCCATCTGTCCTTGACTCCTGAGGGCTGCGATCAAGGGCATGTGCCAATATTCCGAACTCCTTTTAAATTCTTAAAAATGAAAGGGATGAGGATTGTTTGCTCCCTTTCCATAATGAAAAGCCAGCTCTCATATCACAAATCTATTATCCAATAGCTCAAAATTCTTCAAAAAAATCTCAGGAAAATGTCTTCATTGTTCTGTTGTGCATGCCTGAGAAAGTCAGCACAGAGCCTACCTCATCAAGGCCTGAATACTGGTTTTTGATGGATTTCTCATGTGATGAGGATTGCTGAGCATGTTCTATGGGACTGTGCATTTGCCTCTGCTACCCAATACCCTGAGCTTAGTAACATTATGTGGTATTCTCTTGTCAATTAATTGAAGATTTACTTAAAGTTGCTCTAAAATTCCTCTGATTTAGATTAACACTACATAATTTGTTAAACTTACAGATGACCTCACTCTTATAACATGCAGCATATTTATATATTTATTTTATGTCTTTTATTTATAATCATTCTAAAAATAAACTCTATTATTAAAAACTTGCAAATAAATAAAATCACAAACCCCAAATTAGTCAGAGTCAAAGTTTATACTACTGATTGAACTTCCATACTTAGAATACATATTTGGGTAAAAAAATGTATGCCTTCACATTAAATATTACACCTTCAATATCAACTATATTTTGTGCACTGATCCACCATGAAAACAAACAAAATTTTGTAAGAAAATTAGAACTATTAGAAGAATTATATTTTTATTCTCTTCCATAACTCAGGCCCATCAACTGCATTCAATCTTTCCTCATTTCCTTATATTTAGTTTTTTTCTTGTCTCTTCATGTTAGACATTACCTATATGTACACTTACTTATATAAATGACAAATGATTGATTGCATTCTGCATGTGAGAAAAGATGTATCATTTTTTATATATTGTATGACCTCAGTTAATAATATACATTCTAAGTCCATGCAATTCTTAAAAGATTTGTTTTTTGTTTTATGTGTATAGGTGTGTCTCTCTAGCAGCACAGAATGTTTATTTAATATATTCTTAAATAAAATATAATTACATCATTCTGCCTTCCATGTCCTCTTTTCAACCTCCTTATCCCCATCTCAGATTAATAACTTCTTTTACTTTGATTATACATACACACATGTGCGTTTTTGTAAAAATATAAAAGTGAAACTTGTTGATCCCATTTTTTGTTTGTACTTATATGATGTTAGGATTGACTACTTTTTATTTGACAACCAATTAGAAGACTCTACCATAAGAAAAGCTAATTCTTCCTTGCTGAGCAGTAATTAGATGTCTATAGTTCTTTGTGTAGGTGTGAGAAACCACAAGATTCTCTCCTTTTTACACTAGCATGTTTATTTTTATTGTGATTGTTTGGATCTTGTTTAGGCAGTCATGTACAGGAGACACAGTCTCACAGCAGAGTCCTGGTCCTATGGTACTTTCTAAGTCTTACTGGTCCCTCGTCCATGATGTTCCTTGAGTTTTAGGAGCAAGAGTTGTGCGGAAGATTGATCTGTTAGTGGCTGTCTGCTCATGATTCATTGATCTCTGCATTGTGTCAAGTTGTGGTTTTCTGTTTTATGAAGTGTGATAACTACATTTATTTGTGAAAATGAAGATAAGCTTTAAAAGGTTTGTTTCTAAGATCCATGGCTTCACTAGGTTTGGCTAAGTTTCTTGTACCCAGTATTAATTTCTCTCCTGTTTGGTGGGTATTAGGTCTGAGTAGACAGCTACTGGTCATTGCCAGATCTGAGCGCCGCTTCTGCTCCTTTCAGGCTGTACTGCCGTGTGGGTCATTGTGGTTCATAGGCATCGCTGCTGTATAGGACTTGACTGTTTCCATCCTTTGGCAGCTTGCATAGTACTGTGGGGTTGTGAAAGCTGGACAATAGAAAGGAGGCTTTCAGTTTAGATTTTGCATAAATCATTCCAATCCTGTTTCCTGCATGTGTGGTGTCTTCAGCAATCATTACCTGCTTTCAACATCTGCAGGTCTTCCCTCCAAATCTTCAGTTTTTAGTATATAATGGGGAGCAACCACAGAAATCCTGCAACTTCTAAAGTTTAATTTCTTTTGAGTTGAATAGTATTCTATTTTATATACATAAATATAATTATAACTGTTACACAGATAATAATAGTCTGGTCATTAAAATGTGTTTCAAAATAGGACATGGATCATTGAAAACATTATACTTCACTTAAAAATATCACCTGACATTTTAGAGGTTGTTCTAAGGACAGGAGTTCTGTCCCAAGTCTCATATCTGGCTACCCACAGCTGCCTGTGATTCCAATGGTAGAGGATCGGCACCCTCTTCTCTGTAAGATACCTGTACCCATGTTTGCACACACACAGAGACACACACATCCACACATGTACATAATATGCATGCACACATGCAAGCGTGCACAAGCACATGCACACACACTTAATAACAATTAATCTAAACATACCGTTAGCTCAAATGAACAAATGTATATTTTAATTTTAAAAGTGACCATGAATTCACCATTATATAACTGTTTGCATATTATATTTTCAGCAACACAATTCGTATATCTTGTAATTTTTAAAAATTTGGTTTTGGGTTGTCTAAATAAAAACCACATTTTCAGTAACTTTCTAATACAAAAGAATTTTGAGGGAGGATGTTGCCTCTACATTTGTTTTGCTCTATATCCCATCTTCCTTATGGGTTTCTCATTTCCAAGCCCAAATTCCATGATCATTTACAAAGCATGAACATAGGATAAAGGAATCTAAGCTAAATGTCACTGACATAGTTTAAAGAGGGCATCTAGAAATTTTAGGCCAAATCTAAAATCTGTTTGACATTAAATATGTTAGCCTACTCTTGTCAAATCTTCTCTCTTGGTTTGTTCTGACCTTAATTTCCACCCTGATATTCTTATCCAAATGTGTCATGAGGGCAGACAGATGGTCTGATTTCTTTTCAGGGCTGCCGCGAGATGCTCTGCTGTGTTCTCAGGGATTATATGAACATGCTGCTTCTGTAGTGGATACAAACACCAGTGTGTTTGCTGCCTTTCTTGTTGCTATGGCAAGTGACTGAAGAAACCACTTAAGGAATCAAGATTTATCTCGGTTCACAGTTTGAAACAGTCCACCATGTTGGGGGAATTAGGATGACTGAAGCTTGAGGCAGCTGGTCATACTGAATCCAGTCAGGGCACAGGTAATAGTTAATGCTGATTCTCAGTTAACTTATCTCATTTTACTCATTCTGGCATCTCAGCCCATGGGATAGTGTTGTCCATACTTAGGATAATTCTCAATAGCTCAATTAGCCTAATATAAATCTTTCTCAGACATTTCCATAAGTTTGTTTCCATGGTGATTCTAAAATTTGTCATGTTGATATTATTAATCTTCACCATAATTTTTCTCTATCAGTAAACTTAGCTACAAAATGGAAGTTTATGACGAGCCTGATTTGAATCTCCCCACCCTGTGGTGTGTGTGTGTGTGTGTGTGTGTGTGTGTTTGAAGCTACGTGTCTTCCCAGATTTATCTCCACCTATATATTGATAAATGCCTCTGTCGCTTGAATGCAAAGAGCACCACATTGAAGAGTATGTGTAGCCTGAAAGCTTTTTTGGATCTTCTGTCTATTCCATCTGGATGTTGGCATTAAGGGCAGGATGTTACATACACCTGGTATTTATATAGAGTGCCGAGAAGTCAAACTCCTCCATGGCAAGTCCTCTTCCCACTGCGTCTTCTTCTCCTTCCTGAACTCCACCTCTATACCTACTATTCTACTGTATCCTGTGCAGTATCTGTGGCTGTAACTTCTGGGTCTCCGCTGTGGAAAAGTGTTCAGGTAATATGACAGAAGCCTTTATGTTCTTCCGTTCAGAAACAAAAGCAAACACAAAAGCATTGGAACAGCTACAGATACCTTTTTGAGGACTGAGCAATAGCAGTACTGTCAACTGCCTCTTAAGTAATGAGCTCTTCTCTAGCAATGATGTCAGTAATGAGCTCTTTTCTGCCAGGGGTGTGGTGTGGACATGGGACAGAAGTGTCCACTTTTGTGAGATTGGAAGAAGATGGGAAAAGAAACACAAAAGATAATTTTGCAAGTGACAGACTGTGATTGTGCCACGAGTCACAAAGGATGATTTGTCAAGTGGGAATTTGTGGTGAGCAGAGCTAATCACCTATTGAGTTGAGCACAGTCACACTCTTGCCAGCAGGACAGGACCCATGCCGTTAGTTATTCATCTTTTGTGAAGATGAGTAGATGCAGACAATTGGGTAAATCAGAAGAAAATGAATCAGATTCCCCAAATACACAAACTACACACTCCTGGGAGATATTCTCACATATTAATGTTAATTGTATACTTCCTGAAATTCTTGTAAAAGTTCTCATGTTAATTATAACTATAGGAGTGGTGTCTTTTCTTACTTTTTAAAGCCTCCAATTTCTTGGAAAATATAATTTTGAAAGCAATCAAAAGAGTCAGATCAGTTCATTTTAATTACATCGACATCTTACAGAAAACTGTCTTGTTATTTATGGGAACTTGGGTCACCAACTTTCGTAAGGCGAGAAAAGATGCTTGCAGAAACCCCTCTGACAGTAATGTACTTTATAGTCTCCAGGAAGAAAGGAACAAATTCACCATCATTAAGATGCTATGAAGGATCAGAGCCTTGGTTCTTTATGATACCATAATGAGTTTCTTGTATTGAATGCAAAAAATCCTGTCATTTTTCAACTTTGCATAGCATCTATTCATAATTAAGCACATTTTTAGATGAATTCTCTGTAGAAATAAACCTATATCTGCATTCTTATGTCTAAAGGTCTAATATCTTTCACATTCATTCCTTGCATATGAACGAAATTTCTATAAAAGGTGGAACTGACATGTGGAAGGGCAAACTAATTATTTAGAAGACCGAGAGAAGGATGCTGGATGCTGATACTGTATTTGGGAGTAGATAGTGGGCTCTTTACCAGCGTACATTCATTGTATATCCTGCTTTGCTTCAATAGAATTTTCTCCTAGCTATGTGGAACTCTAGTGCTGTAGCTTATGGTGCTTGTCTAGCATGCTGGCAAACATTTCAAAGTTCGGAGTTCACAACAGTGCAAGAGAAACTCTATGGAAATCATTCAACACTTTTGAAGTATACGTACAAGATCATTCTCTCACCAAAGATTTCTGGCCCCTAATGCTATATAAAGGGACATTGTAGATATGGTTGTGCGCCTTGGTGTGGCACATTAATCTGCATGGCCTCACTTTAGTCATGAGGATCCTGATAAAGACACGTGAAGAGTATCAGAATTAGGGAAGGTTATGAGTTCCTGGATAGAAAAGCTAGAGAAGTGGGGCTAGAAGTCAAGGAATATGAGTAACTGCTAGAAGCCAACCAAGATCAGGAAGTGTAAACTTTAGTACTGGTTAAAGTTATGGTGTGTAGCCATTCGATGATATTTACATCAAGGACTTGATTCCTCTGGTGATTTCTGAAAAGCACAACCTTGGCCACTCTGTTTATTCCCATAAGATTGAGTTTAGATTTCAGACATTCAGAAGTGCATGGTAACAAACCATTGATGTTCTAATTCACTAAATAATGGCAATTTGTTTATTGGAAAGAAACCATTTCTTAAACCAAATTTCCCATCAGTCATATTATGGTTTAAATTAGACAATGCCTTGATCTACTTTTTAATGTCTTGTGATGGTGTTGGAGAGTATTTTGGTGACAGTTCTGCATTCCCTTTGAGAATTGGGAACAAGGCTTGTTGAAGACGGCACAGCTAGTAATGGATAAAATTAGGCCAAATTTGAAGCTATACAAGATTCGTAGATAATGCATAACTATAGTATAACTAACACAAACCCAGAGTCAATTATTAGAGTGCAACCTGAAGATCAGAAAAGCTAAACAGCCAAGCCACTAGAGAAGTTTTACTTCTACCAAGTATGGGTGATAGCAGACTAAGCAGACTAAGCAGCCTGGACCTCTATTTCCTCCCATTTTATATTCCCTTAGTACTGGGATTAACGGTGCGACTCCCTAGTACTGGGATTCAAAGTGTGAGCCACCACCATTTCAATTTGTTTCTGCATTGATCTTGTATAGCTCAGGATAGCTTTGAACTCACAGAGATCCTTCTGCTTCTGTCTCCCAAATCCTGGGATTAAAGGTATGTGTCACCGCTACCTGATCCCTAGTGGCTTAGCTTTGCCCTTCTGACCTTTAGGTAATCTTTATTTATTAAAAACATAAATAATATATCACTATACATATCTGCCAACATTCCACCTCTGAATTTTGGTAAGCAACACTTGTGTGCAAAAGTCAGAGTTGAAGATGGACTTTACAATAGTGTGATGTCTGACTAGGGTAGAAACAAGTGAGACAGGGGCACAGGTCTCTGGGACAGGTCCACTTATGATCACGTGTGTGTGTGATCCAACTACCATGACAGACCATCAGTAGTGAATCCACAAGGAAGGCTCAACCCTGAGTAACCTGTTAGAAAGACAAATACAAAGAAGCATGTTCACAAAGTCCAAAACTGCATAATTCTTAAAAGTTCTTTATTGCTAGATGCCAGGAATTATTCTTTTTCTGTATGACTTTTGAATAAAATAGTGATAAAATGGGACTTAGTTCCATTAAAAGATTCCTTGATTTGAGCTGCCATCCTTACCTTGTGAAGGCTCTGCCATCACCTTTCCATTGTAAGAAGGATGTGTGACTGTTCCTGCTTTAGGAGCATCTCTGTGAATTTTAGAAACCCTGGTTTGTTGGCAGCACTTCACCCAACGCCATCAGTTTCTATGGAGACACTAACTACTGTGCAGTTAACAACATAAAAAGATTCCTCAGCTTCCCCATGGTTCTGAGACTGTGTTTACTTGTCTTTCCATTCTACACATCAGAAATCAAATTAAAATGGTTGTCTTTTAAAGCATCACCATTCAGACAAGATGCTGTTTCTTTACACAAAGACAATGGATATTTATGAATTAAACATCTCCCTGGGCCATCCCTTTCTAAAAACAAAGATAGTAGTCTTTGGGAGACTGTTAATGTAAAAGAAAATCACTATGTTACTTGATATTAAAAAAAGTCTTATTCATTAAGCACTACCATGCCCTGGGTTTGTTCCTTTGCGTAGCTGTAGCATACATACATAATGCCTGATACTATTCCCTGAAGAGACATCCACACCCTGGGTAGAGTCAGGTTGGTGTAAAGCAGCAAGAGAAAAAGGAATCTGTTCTACTTGGAGATAGATATGATGATTCAGTTTCAGGAAATCTAAACTAGTGTTGCTTTTCAGAATTCTAATAGGTTCATTCTACTGTCTTTTGTAGCATTATTTTTAAAACTCCAAAACTGTTGGACAAATCAAAGACATCAAAGACAAGTTCCCTCTTTTTGTTTTATTTTTCACCAGCCTTCTTTTCTGGTTGGGTATCTGAATCCATTTTAATTCATTCTTAAATTTGAGAATGTACGCTTAAGGAACATGATTTTCACGGTTTAACCATTATTATTGCTGAACTGAAGTGTGTCAGGAAGTATTCTGATTGGCAGGGGCTTAAAATTTCTTCTAAAAACACACTGGAGAACTGAAAACCACTACAGATTCTTTTTGAAATCGTCCATTCAAGTGTCTGTTGATTTCGGAGTTGAATATTAAGTGTTACCCATGATTCCATGGAGAGCATGTCATACTTTGCAGTGTAAGTGCCTTTAAGTAACACAAGGTCTTTTAACATAATTAGTACAGAATATTGAACTCTGCCAAAAATACAGGATTCATCATTAAATTTAAAGGCTGCTTTATCTGTCTGAGTCTAATCATGTGTGCAGAAGACTAATTGTTAATGGCATAGTCTTTATTGCTCATGGCTTTCTTTTATTTTAAAAGGAATGGTCTACTTTGTGAGAAATAATTAGGTTTTATAGGCCTACCTGCATGGAGTCTTTTGTTGAGTGTCTTATGGTTTTGCCAATTCAGATCCCGAGAGCAATTAGAGGCTGGGGCTGAACTGTCCCTTAAATCACACACATACTGTGTTATCGCCTCCTTTAATTTTTTCGCTTGGTGGCAGACGGGAACTTCACTTATTTGCAAATACAGAGTAATTACTAGGCTGGGCTTTGTTTGAGAAACATAAGCGCTAGTTAGGGGATGAGCATGTTATAGAAGTCTGGCACATGACAATATTCTGTGTATGACATTGCCTCCAAATACAAAGTGTCATAATAGCTTTTTCTTATAAACATGGTCCAGCACTAGTGGGGTAGGTCAGTGGTAGTATTTGAGGCCAGGTTTGTTCCTGAACACTACAAAAATCAAAATAAAAGAGAAAGTGTTTGTAGCCAGTCCTGCTCTTGTTTGGATTTCTGGAAATGAGATGATGTTTGCTTCTCATTGTCAGCTGGAAACTCTTTGTTGCTCACTGAAGTAAATGAGAACAATGTTCAGAAATTCTCATAACAACAGAAAAAGCTCAACATTTTGTTTCTGGAAGAGAGTGTATGTGCTGAGTCACAGTCTTGACTTGGGAGATCTGACGCGGGTGCTGCCTGAAACACTGAGGAGTTTGGTAATATACGGGAAAAAAAAATTCTGCTATGGTGGAGATGTCTGGTGACTAATAATTCCCGTTGTTTGCTTTCTTCTGCCATTACACAGGATGGTTTAATCATAGTTCTGTTAGTGGCTCAGTGAAGATAAAAACTATGTCACTTTGACATTAGAATAGTTAGACAATATCAAAGTCACTTTTACTAATGCTACTGATGGATTTGTCAGCCACTGCAGTGGCATTGTCTCTTCAGGTTAAAAGTACTCACTTAAACTATTTGCCTTGAATGTGATGTTTTCTGTGTTCATTCTTATGTCACCTGTTCACTGTGTCCAGGTCAAAGTTGAGATGACTCTACTTCTGCTTCTCCCGCTGCCATATAATCACTAACAACCAGGGTATTTTCAATCTAGACACATTCTTTGATGGGAAATTCCTTTGCATTATCTCTCTTCTTTTCTCTTCCTCACCTTCTACTCCCTCCCATACCCTGTATCATCATAAATGAGTGTGGTTCCACGCACGCTATGCACAGCACCCATGTGGAGGTCAGACAATTACCCTCAAGTGTTGGTCCTCTTTTGTTGTTCATGGCTACCTATACTGTTGTATGTGCTTGGCTGGTTGACCTAAGAGAATGTAGTGATTCTCTCTTCTCCTGCCATCTGGCCATAGGAAACCTGGGTCTACAGACACAACCCCCCTCTTCCAGGCTTTTTGTTGGTACTGAGAATTTAAATTTTAGCCTTTAAGCTTGATTAGCATTCACTTTACCCATGTAGAGATTCTCCCAGCCCTCTCTTGGGATTTTAGCATTCGAATTCACATGCATTTCCCCTTAAATCTATGATACCATGCACTAACCTCCCCAAAGACACTGGCTACCTTAGACATATGAGTGTACAAATTGATATTTGTTTTCAGTTAAGATTCTTTTGAAACATTCTTTAAAAATGAAGTAATACGAGCTGTATGAACCTGTTATCTACATCTAGTGGCAAGCTTAGCGAAGTTTGAGAAATGTGAGGTTACAGGATCTGCAGTGAAATGCATTGTTGGAGAGTGTAACACCTGTGGTGTGAAGACATCAAGAATGCAATGCTGGAGAGTATAACACCTGTGGTGTGAAGACACTGAGAATGCATTGCTTAAGAGTGTATCACTTGTCGTGTGAAGACATCGAGAATGCAATGCTGGAGAGTGTAACACCTGTGGTGTGAAGACACTGAGAATGCATTGCTTAAGAGTGTATCACTTGTCGTGTGAAGACATCGAGAATGCAATGCTGGAGAGTGAAACACCTGTGGTGTGAAGACACTGAGAATGCATTGCTTAAGAGTGTATCACTTGTCGTGTGAAGACATCGAGAATGCAATGCTGGAGAGTGGAACACCTGTGGTGTGTAGACACTGAAAATGCATTACTGGAGAGTGGAACACCTGTGATGTGACGACACTGAGAATGCAATGCTGGAAAGTGCAACACCTGTGGTATGAAGACATTGACTTTGTGAAGTATTTTTAAAGCATGGAGTCTGCTAAGACATTTAGTTTCTAGATTTTCTTTTTTCCTTTCCAGTATTTTCTCTCAAATACTTTCTTTAGATAAGAGGAGAATTTGGAAATAGCAGTGTTTTAGTGGCCAGATCCCTTTGGCATCAGTGCTTTCCAGATAACCACAAAGCTGGTTGCTACTTTGAAATGGTATGATAGGCTTATAGTTATATAAGAAGTAACAGTCAAAATATTTTTAGATTAATTGAGAAAACGTTTTAATAAAAAAAGAAATTAGTAAAAAGAGAACAGATAGTTTAAAAAATAAAAAAAAATGAATTGATGTCCTGAAAATGGAAGAAATATTTACATTTATTAAGAAAGCCTCACTTAGGGCTAGAGAGTTGACTCAGAAGTTGAGAGTACTTGTTGCTCTTGCAGAGGACAAAGGTTCATTTACCAGCACCCATATGGTGATTCAGAAGCATTTTGTAGCTCAGTTCTAGGGGATCCAACAACTTTTCTTACCTTTGTGGGCAGACACCTGCTGTCCACACATGCATACATGCAGACAAAACATTCACACACCGAAAATTCAAATGAAACCTTGAAGAAGGAACCTTAACCTACTGGACCTAATTTAAACACGAATTTTTTTCATCTTTATCATGATCTTGCAAACAGCTTTGTGCTGTTTGAGACACTACACCACAAAAAAATATTTCTTTTATATTCAAGGTGCACATGATTCAATGAACCTCATTGAATCTGTTGTATCAAGACCACCTGGTAGTGTTCAAGTCATATGTAACCACGAGAAAAAATGAAATGTATTTGCAATTGAGAGAACTACGTCCTAAAATTAGTAGGACTTAAGCAAGAATATGATTACATGAAAACTTATAATTAACCTTCACATCAATGAAACTCAAAATATGCAAACAATATGATTAGCATAGTCTTTGCTGTCAGTCAATGTTATTGTTAAATAGACTATGGCAGCCAGGTGTGGGAGTTCGTGACTGTAGTGTAAGCACTTGGGAAGCCGAAACAGGAAGATTTTAAATTCAAGGCAAGTCTGGACTCCATGGAAAAATACTGTCACCAAAGACTAAAGGAAGTTGATGATTTGCACGCTTCTTTGCTCCTTTGTATGCATTATAAGCAAGTATTTTCACCTCTTACATACAGATATACTGAGTTTACTATTCTGCCATTTCCTTGTTTACTTAACAGGATAAGGAGGATTTGTTAATAGGTATGAATCTATGACATTTAAAAATAGACGTACTGTGATTTAAACAATTCATAATCCCTCATTACATGCACAACGATAATGCATGTTTCTTTCCTCATGTCTTTATATTGTTAATTCCCTTGCTAGTGTAGATTCTTTCAGATAGAACTGCTGGCTCCCAGGTGTCTGGGCAAAAAATTCTACCTTACCTTGTCTCCTACAAGAGTCTTCTCACTTCTACGTGCAGCATTTCCTGTCGTCCTAGCTGTGTTTACGTTGCTCTGTCTCACTCTGGTTTGCCTGCCTGGTCTTAGGATCTGCTGCTTTCTGATACTCATTGGGGGTTCTCATTTGGAGTTTTTGTATTCATTAGTCATCACCAAACTGTTAACTATTACCATAAATCTGGAGATACCAATCTTCAAATAGAGGTCTGACAGGTTCAGGTGTAGCTAAACACATATTTCTATTTGTAGTTATTTACATAATGAAAATGACAGATTTAAGATAGATGGGGATTGACACTCTATGTATTTTCTTATCACTGATCCATTAACTATTTATTTATTTACTTATTTATTTGCTTGTGTATGCAAGATGCACATATTATAGCATGCACACAGAGGTGAGAAGATAACTCGAAGGAGTTGGTTCTCTCTTTCCATCTTGGGGGTCTCAGTGAATTCACATCTTTGGCCCTGGAGGCAAGGCCTCTCACTCATGCCATCTATTATTAGCCTTTGTGACATGGTTTCACCAACCAAAAGTCTTTGGGTTTACACTGGGGCAAGATCCCAGTTCCCCTCTGCCTGCTGCACTTACCTTTGCAATTCTTCCGGGGCAGACTCCTATTTCTTTTCTTAGAACTTCTGGAGTGTGTACTCATGACAACATGCTCATTGACTCTGTGAGCCTGTCATGGCCTCAATATTGAAAGGGAACCTCTTTAATTACAGTAATTCTATCTAACCTATGTATTATCCACGGGTATATTCTGATATGATGCTATTTGTTAATTTGGGGAAGACACTAAATCTCCAGTGTATGTTTGCTAATTTACATTGTTATTATCCATCAAACTAGTGATTTGAGATACACAGGGGTTTAGAAAAGCCATTGGTGAGTCAAAGACTTTTACACATAATAATAGTGTGACTGAGAATAATTATCATCCGTGGACCTCAGTTTAGTTTATCTGTGCAAGGAAAGGAAGAGCATACTTCACAGATAGTGAGAAAGCGCAGAAAGACGGGATCTGGACATGGCTCAGTGGTTAAAAGTGTTTGCTGCTCAACCAGACACCCACATCTCAGATTCAGTACCCACCTTGCTGGTACACAGGTCTGTGGATCTTTAGTACCAGGGAAACTGATCCCCACCGACATCTGTCTTCTGTGGGCACTTGAAATACCTTATACACATACACATAAATAAAGTATATAATAAATACACTAAAAATAGTAAGACAGATGTGTCCTAATTGCTTTATAAATTTGGCACAAATATAAATTGTGATTATATCTAAAATTCCCAAGTTTTTATGCCAGTAGAAAGTAAAGCAGTGTGTGTGCAATGCCATGCATCATAGGCAACTGGATGAATAACAAGACTCCAGAAGCAAATCTGTGGCCATATGTGGCCATCAGAAATTGTTTAGTAAAAGCAGAAAGAAAAATTAACTAGCAAATTGGGTTGTACTCTCTGTTCCTGTATGATAGAATAGTTAAATTAATAGCTAAATCTAATTAAGAAACTGAAAAATTGTAGAATGCTTGCTGCCAATACTAAACCCAATGGGCTGTGAGACAGGGGTATGGTAACACTCAAAAGTTACCTCACCTTTGTTGAATATTAAGGGGATTTCATCACCTAGCCCTGGAAATAAAGCAGCCCTTGCAATTACATTTTGTAATTTGTTATTGGTTCAAAAATTAACGACTTTTTCTGTAGTCAATGGATCATCACAGGTGACAAAGCACAGATTTAATTAACAGTGACAGGTAAAGCCCCTTAGAGTCAGAATGGATTTATAATAGCAATTATATAAGAAATTATATTTTGCTCGTTACCGTTTCACATCGAGGCCAATTGTACTTATCATATGGAGCTGGTTCTAGCACTTTGTGTTACACTGGCAAATATTTAAAATACTGAAATATGCCCACAAACTGTTAAACACGTCACGGCCCACTACCTAGATAAATATCTCATCTTAAAGCCTGGTTTGCATTTAGAAAGTTGGGGCTGTTGACTTCCACTTAGTGTCTTGTTGCTTGACTGGTTTTCCACATTGCCCCATCTCGGAGCAGCAGTGAGAAGAAGCCTGTGCCTTCACTCTAGTAAATTTCACTGGTAAGTTTTGTCAACACCACCTTCCACCTCTACAAAACTGAATGCCAGAGAGACTTCTGTCTGGAGAATGTTCATGCTAGTAGTGCATTCTATTTGCTTGAAGGTAGAGCAGGAGTGAGGCTTGCTCACTTCCAGGTTGGGTTCAGACCATTAAGAGATTAAAGGTGAGGGGACAGAAACGCAGCTCATCTGGTAAAAGCATTGGCCTTAAAGTTCTGATAACCTGAGCTTCATAGCTGGGACTCATATATCAGAAGGAGAAAACTGATTCTTGCAAGATGTTTTATGGCCTTAGTTCATGTACTGAAAGCACACACACAATCTCAAGAATATCTATACTATATATAGTTATTTATAAATAGACATATTTAAATATTTCTTTTTACTGAAAAAGGAGTTTTGTTTCATACAATATATTATGGTTTCCCTTCTCCCAACTCCTCCAAGAATGTCCTCCCCTTCTCACCCATTCAACTCCAAGACTTTTTTCTCTCATTAGAAAATAAGAATCAATAGTAATATTAGTAATAATAATAATAACAAGCTAGAATAGGAAAAAATCATAATAAAGTTAAAGAAAAAGCACAAGAAATACATACAAATTGAGATACACCCATTCACACACAAAAACCCATGAACACAAAACAAGAAACTACAATACGTAAACCAAAGATCTATAAACTTAACAAAGTTCTGAAAAGAGCTGTTAGACAAAATACCTCCATGAATATAGTAGACATGGATGCCTGGACAACAGCCAAAGAAGAAGGTATTGTAAACTGGAGGTAGACACATCTGCTTGGTCCTAGAAACTCTTTATCCCCTATTGATGAACTGGAGGAACGATGTCTATGGTCTTCTAAAGAGTCCAGAGACCCACACTGCTTAGAAGGCCATAGAGTTCTTACAGGAATTACATAAGCATATTTCAGAGACATGAATGATTTATTGACAATGATGTTTTTGATTTATTATTTTTATTTAAAAATGGCATTCATGACTTCTTGGTCACTCAGCTAGGATTAAGTGCAGCGTCTGTCCTTGCCAGTTTAATATCTGATACATCCTTTTCCAGGGACACTATAATAAAGGGCTTGGTGAAGCTGGGAGACAGAATAGGAGCTTACTCTGTTGGTTCCACCAACCAACCTGGCACTGTAATACCTCAGAGAGTCATGTCCCCCTTCAGGAAACTTAAGGCATCTTGTACAGTTGGGGCTTACATTTTAGCTAATATCTTTGCAGTTTTGTTTTCTGTTTTGGGAGGGGAAAAATAGCACTCTATATAGCATGTTTTTAAACTGAATATTTATTTATTGTGTGTGTGTGTGTGTGTGCGCGCACACGTGCATGCGCACACTTGTGTGTGTCACACACACCACGATGTTCAAGAGGCGGACAAATTGCCAGTCTGCTGACTCCTTTCACCCTGTGGGTACGGGCATCTACCTGAGGTTCTCAGACTCAGAGACAAGTACTTTCCCTGTGCAGCCTTCTCACTGCCCCACCCCTCCAATATCATAGTTTCTATTGTGTTGTATTATTTTTTCTTGTTTAACATATTGTTGGATTTTGCATTATTGAAAACAGTAGTTTCTGTGCATTATAGACACAAAGCATGTTAAATAATTGAGACATACATGTAAACATAGCCTTTCATGTCACGAGTGCACTGTCCAGCCTGGTCCAGCATTTTGTTGAGGAGGTACTGGAACTAATTCAGTGATTATAGAAAACATACTTTTGCCTAGTTATGACTAAAAAAAATTAGGTTTTGTAATGAGAATGAGGGAAAATGTTCATTTATTAAAACTAATGGCTGGTTTTATAGTGTATTTGTATGTCTGAGAAAGCATAGAAAAAAATCAAAAAATTTACGTACCAAAATCTGAGGGCAGAGTGAGAATGGTATGTAAATTTTAACTATTTGTTTCTTAATTTAGCATTTTTAAGGTATTTTAAAAACTGAGGATATATAATAAATTCAAACATAAATATATATATAATATATTGCTAATATATTGAAAATTTTATCTAAAATTAATTCTACTCTTAATTCTATTCTACTGTCAAACTGGTGATACAACTGTCTTTAGGTGTAGGTTTTGGTAGAAAGACCATTTACAGATATAAGCGAGAATATTTGTGTACAGCATTTATTGTGAAGCAGAGAAAAAGACACAGAAAAGGAAAAGACCAGCAGTACACTAACTTTAGCATGTCATGCCTGCTGGTAGAGGAATGTTTTATAATTATGTGACCACCCCCACACCCGCAGACTGAACAAACCAAAGCAGACCCCAACCCCAAGCCTCGCTGTGCAACCCAAACTCGACCTGAGAGGGGAAAAAGAAAGCAATCTCAAAGTTGGGTAGGAAGGGATAGGAAGGGAGAAGGAGGAGCTGAGGAGTTTGAATATATTAAAAATATAATGTATAAAATTTTCAAAGAATAAAATATATCTTTAAAGTTTATTTTCTGGGGTTCAGAAGGGAGGTTAGTAAGAAAGTTCTTTTCTGCCAAGCCTGGGAAAGTGAATTCGATGCCTGGGACCATATTGTGGAAGTAGAAAACGAACTATTACAAGTTATACGGTGACCTGTACGTGAATACTGTCTCAGGCATACACCTCCACACGTGAAGACACTCGCACAGAATTACTTATAAAAATTAAATGCATACAATATTTTGTGCATAGTCAGGGTCTCACTGAGTAGCCCAGCCTTGTTGGGAACTCCTAACTCTGCCGCGGTCTTCTGCTGTGCATTTTGCTGGTGGGAGCTCTCACATGCTCTTTGGTCTTCCGTACTTCCCTGGATCACAGCCTGCTCTGCATATTGGCTACCGCCCTGCTTAGCACTTGACCCAATACTATCCTGCTGTAGTATCCCTATTCACGCTCAACAGGAAAATCTCTCTGTGCCTCATGCATGTCCTAACTGTACACCAGTATGTGTTTTCACAGTTACATATATTTCACCATGGAGTTTTCAATGCAGTGTTGCAACTATTTTCAATCCCCACCTACCAAAAGTGAGTCCTGACACTTAATCGCTAATATTTGGTTCTTTAGTACTTCATAAATCTGTTCCACAAAGCCCATTGGATGTTCCATAGAGAACACAGGGCTCTGACAGTATGAGTCTGGGCAAGTTAATACAATCTCAAAATAATTGGGGATTTAATTGCAGCTGTAAATTTCTTTATTAACTGAAGATATTTTAAAAATAAAATCCCTTTTTACATGTTTCATATTGGATTTAGTATCTACTATTGGACATAACCAATTCAGGTTTTATAAACTCAGGGCCTAATATGAAACAGTTAATTACAAGACAGGGTATGATGAGTAGTTGCTAGAAAGCAGAAGCAGTGGTAACTGCTTTATCTTGAAGGAGCAATATTTTCTTAAAGGCATTTTCGTTCAACTGTTCTGATGCATGTCCTAGCCAGACCAAATATCCTCAAGGGTAAGAGGTGAGAATCTGGCTCTGATGTCAGAAGCTTATAATAAGCTCACACGCTTATAATAAAATGTTTGTTTATTATTTATTATTATTTTATTTTGTACACAAAAATCTATAAAATTTGTATTCTAAATTTTGCAATACAAAAACAAAAGCAAGAAGCAGAATTCTTTCAGAGACACATCACTAATTTCAGGATGGGTGTATTGGTTTGTTGCTCTCACCGCATCCACCGTTGTGGCTTTTAATGACTCTGGATATTTTGCAGATATCTCAACTTAGATACTGGTAGCTAAGAAAAAAGAATAAGGTACATTGGGAGAAAAAATCACTATGTTACTTATTTTTCAGGGTCATCTTCCAAATAGAAACTTGTATGAAGAAGTGAAGGTTTCAGGAAATGCAAATTATTAATGCTATAACTTGCTACTTCTATATTTCCTTTCATAATGACATGTATAAGCAGAAGAGTGCCTTCTTTTCATATAAAGCACTTATTTTGGGGCATTAAACCCCCCAAAAAGAAATTAAAAATAGAATGAAAGCTGCATGTTTTTCGTTTTATCTTTGGGAAGTAAAAGATTTCGTTAGTCAGAAGACCTAAGTGAGGGAGAAGGGTGTAACCAAACATTAGCCTTTTACTACTGAGAGTGTGTGTGTGTGTGTGTGTTAGAGAGAGAGAGAGAGAGAGAGAGAGAGAGAGAGAGAGAGACTTCTATCAATATCTACATTCTTTTTTGAGACAGGGATCTCATTGAACCAGGAGCTTATTGGTTAGACTTTAATGACTGGCCAGTAAACTCCAGGGAATGACCTGTTCCCACATCCACGGCTCTGGGATTCCAGGTGTGCATAGTACATTCAGAGTTTTGTAAAGGTTTCCCTATTCCAGCTGAGGCCCAAATGCTTGTATAATAGGCAATTATACTAATGGACACATCTCTGTAGACATGCAATGTTAGCTTTATATTATCAGATCTTGTGATTAGACTACTAATAACTGCCGTTTTTAAATAACTATAAGTAATTTTCTACTTTTATGACCAATAATCCTGAGCTGAGTAGGGAGAGTTGCTTGGCTTACTATATGGTGGAATCTTTCATTTTTCAGTTATGGTTAAAGACACACCAGGCCCTTGTGGGAATTAAATAGGCTGATAGGTGGAAAGTGTTTAGAATATAACCTTACACCCACACTTCATGAATGTCAACTGTTAGTAGTAGCTATTATGTGCATAATTATATAATTTAATTCATTTTTAATGAAGTATGTTATATATATACCTATTGATATTATAAAATGTTTAAGGGATACTTGATTCCATATATGACCTATTAATCAAAATTTATACTTCATATGCTTTATTTCTTCTTACAAATTGAGAGATGGCTTAACAATGTATTCATAAAAGAGAAAGATAAATGCAGCACTGAACTGTGGAAAGGAGAGAAGGAATTGTGAATACAAAGATTATTGCAAATAGATTTAAACTGTTGTCTATGATATTAGAAAATTGGTGTGGGACAATGGTCTGTATTCTGTCAATTATATTTTAAATAAACACTGATTGGCCAGTAGCCAGGCAGAAAGTATAGGCGGGACAACCAGACAGGAAAATTCTGGGAAGGCAAAAGCCCATTCCTCTGCAGTCCTGGCCCAGCCACAGAAGAAGCAAGATATGACTGCCCCACCAAATAAGGTACCAAGCCATGTGGCTAACACAGATAAGAATAATGGGCTAATATAGTTATAGGAGTTAATAAGAAGCCTGAGATAATGGGTCAATCAGTTTATAGTGAATGTAGACCTCTTTGTGATTTCTTTAGGACTTAACGACTATGGGAACTGGACAGGACAAAAACCCTCAGACAACAGAAAATCATGTTTTTATGTACCTTAGCTTTTTTTAGTTTCAAATTACAAGCTTAAATTGAATATAATGATTAGTTATAACAGTGTCTATTAAACACACTCACATTCTTTATGTTCTAATGTTGGCTCAATTGAGAATCTCTTGAAAGTCACACATGCAAGCTTCTTACAAATTGTGCAAACTGTTTTCCTTGTATAATATGTTCATTGAGTTCTTTTTAAATAAGAGGTGTGTAAATGAGTAGTCTGTAGAATCAGATGATTGAGTAAGCCGAGTTAATTCCTTTTGCTAACAGTATTGGTTTAGCAATGCTGGAGGAAACTCCCTGGTAAGCTGAGAAGAGCAGAACTGCTTCAATCAGGAGTGTTTGTTTTGTCCTGAGTCTCAGAATGGTAACTGGGCAAGAGACAAGTTTGAGCTCTCTTTTCTTATTGGAGAGCTGGTGAGAGGGACAGGTTTCTTTGCTAGTAAACACTTGGTAGAGCTTCCTGAAATCCAGTAAAGTGGTGGCTGTAGCTGTTTAGAAGTGAGAGCCCAGTCAGAGAGACATGGCTGGTCCTGTGTAGTTGGAGTCCACAGTGCTAGGGATTTCCTTCTTTTTTAACTGCTTTGCAGGATTTTTCAGGATTTTCTCAGCTATTTTGCATAACCATTATCATGTGAGTTCCTGCATACAAATCATAAAACAGTGATTTGGGTTTGTCTGATAAGAATTAAATCACTCACATTGGATGGCCCATGTATAAGCGTCTCTCTATGCTGGTACATATTTGTTATGTAGAATAATTACTTCCTCTTGAAATTTATTATCAAGGCTCACTCTGATACCAAGAGAATAATAGGCAAAATCAGCACACTTCTTCTGTTTCCCTGTTCCACAGGCAAGGAACGGTTTTATTTGTGAATTATCTCACTTGCTAAGGAGCTCTAATGCTTGCGAGTGTTTGGTTTCCATGATTACAGAAAGAAAGGTGGCAGAAAGGGATCCATAAGCTATTTCTGCATATCATGAAGAAGGTTTTGTAATCCTTTTACAACAAGCAAATTTGACTGTGACTTCCTCATTATTTTCTCTGTATTTAACAGTGTGTGCAAGTTCTTATGGGGCTTCCTCATATTACTTTGCTAAGATAAGTTGAACAATTCAAATAAATCTGGCTTTGCAGATAAAAACATTTTGGAACTATAGACTTGTCTACAAACTGCTCTGGTTTATAATTGAAGTGAAAAAGAAAAATCAAATCTCTGCTCTGTTTATTTTACTTTTATGTTGCAGTGCAAGAAAAATAGCTTAAAAATTTAAAAGTATGTACATTTATTCAGATTTTATTAACACTTTTTCACTCTTGGTGATTGGAAGGTGTCTACTCAAAATGGCAGGTTATATAAAATTGATTTTGGATGATTTTAGACATGACCAAGGAATAAAAACATGCATGCCCGATTTTATTATAAGTAATAAAATACAACAATTAAGGTGTTTCCCAAAACAAAATTGATCAAGCTTACTATGGTTTGGTTTCTGTCACAGATGTGGAATGGAGCTAGTAGAGATGGTGTGTTTTCATTTTTAGAAGGGAGTGTAAGAGAATTGATTGTTATGGGCACTATAATTTCTGTGGTAAGCTATGGCTTTCTGGAAAGCTGAGTCACTGATTTCATTCACATAAGCAATTTCATTTAAATATGAGTGAGTGCTTATGTATGATGTACATGCATACTTTACAGATACACATGCATACTTTACACATGCACATGCATACTTTACAGATACACATGCATACTTTACACATGCACATGCATACTTTACACATGCACATGCGTACTTTACACATACACATGCATACTTTACACATGCACATGCATACTTTACACATACACATGCATACTTTACACATAGCATGCATACTTTACACATAGCATGCATACTTTACACATGCACATACATACTTTACACATAGCATGTATACTTTACACATACACATGCATACTTTACACATACACATGCATACTTTACACATAGCATGTTTCACATTTCTACCTGGATCGTGTCCATTTTATATATTTCCCTTATGTGTTTCCTCGTCAAGACTGTGACGCACTTAAACAGCAGCCTGCCCTTTAGAGAAGCTTAAGTGCTGCTTTTATACAGGAAGCAGGAGACAGCAGGGTCCTGTGTCAGGGAGACCTTTGGATTGCGCCCTTTGAAGCTCATCAGAGCCCATTCAAGTTTATCCCAAAGGGTCAGTTGATGGAGGCCTGATCTACTTTTTCCCAGCGGCTGAATGCCACAGCTTGGGCAAGACACCCAGCTCCTGCTGACTGGAGAAGTGTAATTTTAATGATGATTATAATGAGTTTCAGTGTTGCTGGGAGCCAAATGTATCCTTAAATCCGAGAAGGAAAGCTGCAATCAGAGTGAGGTATAATATAGGTTGGGTTATCCTTTGATAAGTTGGCCTTTTAATTAAGATCCCCCCTTTTCCTATACCCATTTACCTTTTACTATTACAAGGTGAATAACTGTTAGGCATATTTATGAAGATGTCATAGCAACTGGAATTCAGTGAATGCATGGGGTGGGGGTGGGGGATGTCTGCCGCAGACCATTTATCCTGACACATGAATCAATGAAACTGCAGCTTTGATCTCAGCACCTGGGCATTCCCACTATTTGTTTTCCCTCCAGCACCCATTGCCACTCACTTTTAAAAACAACTCTAGCTTTAGCAGATGGCTTTTATCTACTCTGAAGAACAGGCCTGAACTGAGTTTTCTGAAGAAGGTGATTAAAGAAGCATTTAATAAAAGGTACTTAAGCTAGACACTGGGATATGAGGGCCAGCAATCCTTAGAGGAGGGAGATTCTGAGAGGGAACCTGGGTGTGAATAGAGTTTGATTGAATCTGTTCTAAATGGCTGTGTTTATCTTCTGCCAGACTTTAGTATGAATGAAAAAGTATATAAAAAGGATGAAGGTTTTTTTTTAATTAAGTTGCTTAAATCCCTTTATGGGAAACATAGAGACTTGGTAATTGTTCATTTAAAAATAGGACTGCCAATCCACTTAATACTGAGACTTCAGGAGAAGCATGGGATGAAAAGAGCTAATTCTGCTTACTTTGAATAACTCATGACAAACGCTTTCCATGTTACTTAGGCTGTGACCCACAGTTAGTACCGTATCTTATGTATATATGTTTCCTAAAATGTGAAATCAATATTTACAAATAATGCCCCCAGTGCAAATAATTTACTCCACATTCCGTTGTCAACTATTTCATTACAAAGAAAGTATATAACAGCCAAAAAGCTGCTTCATAATTCATGCAGACCTTAGTTTATAAGACAGTTCTCCCAAGTTGTGCACACAGCATAGAAAGAAGGTGAACATAGAATAAGTTACTAAATACTTTTTTTAAATTACAAAAATCTTACTGAAGATTAAATATAAGAACATATTTTTTCTAAACTGTCATAAACTGGTGCTGTATTAAGTAAAAACTTTTTTGTTTAGGCAAATATGTACACCACTTGCCTGTATGATTGCATGCATCTGAAGCATGCTCACATTCACAGTTTTATTAAAATAAGTAATAGCATGTTGGAGCATTAAAAGGATCGTTTTAAAATGCCAAAAATATTTACAAAACAACTGAAATTCAATGCTATTAGATGCTGATACATAGGTATGATGATTTGTTATGCAAAAAATGACAAAAAATAGGAAAGTCAAGCCCCTAACTACGATGACCTCATAGATTACTGTGCCGAGCTAAGTGGCCTTGTGCAGTGAATGAGGTACTCTATACTGTCATTTCTCTTGCCGGCACAGAGCAGGAAGCTGGCACAGAGATGTCTTGGTGATAGGCATCACTCACAGTTTTCAGATCAATTGACCACATTTCCACATTGGAAGCCAGGCATAATTCAGGAGCAGGGTGTTTGTGCTTGTTATGTATTTTTTCTGATTCCATGGATATAGATGTGTAAAAAGGTGGATGACGAGGCCGAGTTGGCTGAGAGGTCTGGAGGACAGAGTTAAACTGCATAGTCTTTTCGCTGGTTCAGCTTAAGCATTTTTCCTGGTTTCTCTAGAAATCTTTTGTTTTAAACATTAGGGGGATGGGGGTAAGAGGGATTGAACACAGTGTCTGACATAAGCTGATGAAGGCACTGAACTATGTCCCGGAATCCAAACCTTTCTCTTTGAAACTGCAGCTCACTAAGTTCCTACACTGACCTTGAATTTGCATGTCTGCTTCATTCTCTGTTGACTGAGGTTTTTTGGTCCAGCACAATCCTGCAGCTATTAAGCCCCAAAGAATCACACAGAGTGCTATATTAGTTATAAATCGATTGGCCCATTAGCTCAAGCTTCTTATTTATAATTTTTATAACTTACATTGGCCCATCGTTCTTGTCTGAGTTAGCCACTTGGCTCGGTACCTTTTTTTGCGAGGCAGTTAGATCTTGCTTCCTCTGCAGCTGGGTCATGACTGCAGAATGCAGAATCCTCTTCCCAGAATTCTCCTATTCTCATTGTCCCGCCTCTACTTCCTGCATAGTCTCCCTGCTGATACTTCCTGCCTCGCTACCAGCCAATCAGCATTTTGTTAAACAAGTACACAAAGCAAATGTTTACAGGGTAAAACCATTGTCCCACAGCAATCCTCCTTTAGCTGGGACTAAAAGTTTGTAACATCAGTCCATGAAGAAACTTTCTTTTAAATGACCTTAGTCTCATGATGGTCATTTCTCGTGAAGGTGAGGGTGCAAATTTTGTGTTCAGTGCAAAGCATTTTCCTCACTGTGCAAATACATAGGACAATATGTTTGAAATGTGTAAGGTCCTGATCAAGGTGACCCAAGTCACTTAGTTTTCTCTCTACTTCAAATGGATTTTTTGATCATGTGATGTAGAAACAAAGTTTAATCAATAGAAACTTATGAAGAATTCAAGATTACTTGTCAAACCTAATCAGCAGTCTGTATATATGACAAGCAGAACCTGCTTACACTATACTACAGGTTACTGTCTTAGAGAAGACAAAATATATGAAGTAAAAGAGAAGTAGATTTCGGTTCACATTTTAAAAACTCTTCATTAACACATTATTGGATAATTTTCTGAAGGAGGAAAATGTGTCCAAACTAAACATATTATTTGCATTTCTGTATAAATGTATTTAGCTATCAGATATTATAGACCTTTCAACTTATCATTTCAGTGTCACTATCAGCAAGAATATTGAGAATTTAATGTGAATTTTCCATCAAAATTATTGAATATGTTTTGCAAACATAGTGTTAGTATCCATTGATATTGTAAGAAACAGATTTGATATCTGCACTTACATAGTTTTTGACTATTAAGGAAATAATTATTGGTAGAATTTATTTAGGTGGATTTGTGATAAGCAGAAGTCAAAAGTACATAAGAGAAAGAAGAGAGTTCTCAAACTAACTTGGTAGTTAGGGAGGGAAGGGAGATATTTATCTGGCATCTGCAATGAGAGGTAGTTGACCAGGCCAAGCACTAAGGAGTGCCATAAGGACGATATAGAACATATTCTTCCATAATTACAGGTCTTCTTTTGTGTGTTCAGATCCAACATTACTTTCTCATTGAAAAAAAATCTATAATACTCCAAAGCCAGAATGTCCTAGTTTCATTTCTGCTGTTGGAATAAGAAACCCTGATAAAAGTAACTTAGAGGAGAAAGGGGGTGTTTCAGCAAACAATTGCAGGTATAGTGCAAGGCAGCCAAGGTAGGAACTTTAAACAGCTGGTCACATCATGTCCACAGTCAGGAGCAGAGAGGAAAGAGTGGATGCATGCTCATTTTCTTGACTGAGCTCCTCTCGCATTGTGCACTCTTCGGTATCATCAGATACATTCAGTATCTTCAGATACATTCTTCAGTAGCTCTTGCCTATGATGAAATGATGCTGTCCACAATGGGCTGGGTTTCTCCATGATAATTAAGGTAATGTCCCCTAGACACACCACAGGACAACAAACAACATGTACAAAATCCCTCACTGAGAATGGCTTCCCAGATGTATCTAGTTTTGTCCAGTTGACATTTTACCATCACAAAGACCATTAACCTAGAACAAGCTATTTGTTGGGGGAAATCACTTGAATATTTTGTATAATGTATCCAATCTGCAGGTATAGAAGTATTTAGTGTCTGGAACCTTAAAAGGTAGCAAGGCCAGTCTGAATCTTTTTCTGTATCTTGAAAGAGACACACTTTAAGTCTTTCTTCTAAGTTAAATAATATGATTTTAACTTCAAACAACAATTCTTAGCAGTTTGCTTTCAAATTTACATTGCTCAACAATCTATACAATCAAAAGTAAAATGTAATAATTTATAACAATATGACCTCTAATAATCTATACAAAACACTCATTCCATGTCAGAAGATACTATTAGCATGCACATGAGACATCTTATTTCATTTTACAGCAACCCAGTGGGTTTTCTAAAGCAAAAAGAAATGTTGTTTATATTTTAGGTAATTGTTTATAGAAGGCTGAAAGGTAGTATAAACTTTTATGTGCAAAATTATGCTTATTGCTGTTAAGAAAATAAAATAATTTTAAATTCTCTTTGCATCATAGTATATAAGTGGATTTCTCTGACTTTGTAGGGCCATTCGATTACTTTAATGGATCGAGAAGTTGGTCTTGCTTGGTCAAGAAAATACCAAGTATAGTTCAGTATGGATTCAAAACTGGTATGATGTGCCAGACTTAGGAAATAGGAAGCATGCCGGATATAAAGGACCTGACTTAAATGTTAATAATGAGGGTTTCAGAGACTTTGTCTATCTTAGGACCCTGCTATCAAATCAACAGGAATTAACACGATAACATAGCAGACTGTGTCAAAGGCCCAAAGTTAGCGTCTTCACCTTAGTTCAGTGGCTATGCTCGTCTCTGTCACTAAGTTTTCAATAGCTTGTGTGTGTTTCAATAGTGGCATTAAACTGCACAGCTTCTCGTTCTTTATCCTGTCAGGGACCTGGTGTCTGCGCTCACATTTGAGAGACAAAAACAGGGAAGTGGCCATTGTGTGGGCAATGGAACTACAAACTGTTTGAAATTTCTGCAATTTTTTAATCAATATGACAATATTATCATTATTAATGCTAATGTTGATTTTTATAAATTGTCATAGAACTTATTTATTAACGCATTCATTCACTCAGTTTCTAAGTGTACTTTCTATAGGTAACTTTACTGAAAGAAATAAAGAATTAGAGAATGGGCTAAGTATACAAAATTTCGGGAAATCAATTTGAGAAAGGTCATGTGATGTAACCATATCAAGGGTGTGGTATCATTTTTGCCACGTACTTGTAAAAAGTAAATCTAGTTCATATTCAAAATAAGGTCATTGTATAACACAAAGATCTAAATTCACAGTGGTGACATTTCTTCTTTTTGTAAGAAATATTCTTTAATAAAAAATTTATATAATGCATTTTTATTTGCTTTTATTGACTTTTATAGAAGAATGCTGTCCTTACATCATTTCCAGCCTCCCTACCCCTTGCTTCTTCCACTTTCCCTTCTCAAATTCCTCACATCTTATTTGGGTATTTTCCGTCCAGTATAGCCTACTATGGGTGGGAATTGGTGAAATTTTTGCTCTTTGTATTATTGTGAAAGAGGAGATCATGGGTTATGAGTGAGAAGTCATGATGCCAGTATTATCATGTGACTGTAAAAGAATAATCTGTCATCCATAGACTTCATTTTAAATTCAAGACAGCAGTATCTTTCATCCCTCTTATCATAGAGCTCATAATAGGATGTAAATAATTTGTAGAGATTGAATTTGAGCTGTTGAGTGGTATAAAGCAGCAAGTCATCGCTCCCTCACCTCCCTCTGGATTGATGATGCCCTGGTTCTCTGGGTCTTCACTGGCTGCCTGTGATGACCCAGAATGAGTAGTGGCTTTGTGACTATCGACTCATTCCAAACCTTGAATTCTTAGATACTTAATGGACAAATAATGAAAGTGCTTATGCATCTGCTTTGTACATCCCGAACCTTAGATATTTCCCTTCCTTTGTAAAGTATGTTTGGTGTTGTAAAATCAGGTAGCAGGTGTATCACAGTTTGTACTAAAGGATTTGCTTATGGCTTTGCTGTTATCTGAAAATGCAACAAAAGCTAAAAGTAATGACAGCCAGCAGAGGGAAGGGAGAGAACCGAAGTTATATTCCTTGCTTTAGAAGGAGCTCACATTCCATTTTCTCACTTAAAAAAAGAGTATGTGTGTTTACCAGCAAGATTTTCCAGAGGGAGGTTTAAAAAAGGGGAGTCAAGAGGAAAGCAAGCAACCTTTTCAGCATAAGACAACAACCATTATCTGATGACAGAATTGAGAATTCAGCTTCCATGGATGGCCCCCTTCGCCGTGCTCTGAGCAGAGAGGAATACAGAGCCACTGAGCATGGCAGACTTACCCACACACAGAGTATGAGATTGCCTCACGTATTTCGTGGGGCCAGTCAATTGGTAAGTGCAAGCTTAATTTACTGTCCCTAGAGATCTGTTATATATGACACTGACTTCCCTAGGGACAAACTTATTTTTCTTTGAAGACGAATATGCGGTTTGTGGTTATTAAAAAGTAGAGAAACATTTATCATAGACATCTCCTATTGGAAGGCTCTGTGGCCAGTGCGTTCAGTTTTGCCTGTCACTGTCTAACTGCCTTTGGGGACTCTTGCCCTGCTAGCATTTCGATTGATCTCTGAGAATTGATATCGACAGAGCCCAGATTACCTTTCACCACCCACCAGTCAGTAGAAAATAAATATTTTCTTTCAATAGAAATTTGACAAAAGTTAATTCCTAGCCTTTCCTGTGATCTGTGGTCCAGGCCATTTATCCTTCCTCATCTTTGTGAGAGCATTAGTAACCTGCATAGATACCCCGTGCACACAGTGTAGGAACCTCTTCCTCATCCGTTCAAGGATGTTATTCTAGTCTTTGTATGATCTGATTTCTCTGAAACCTGGTTGAAAGTGTTTTTCCAAAGAGAAGCCAGAATTTCTCTGTTCTTATTGTGATGCTATTAAGAAAGATTTTTTTGTTAAGTTTCGTTCTTGGAAAAAGTAGTGAAGGAGATGGTGAAAGCAGAGGCTGAAATATACCCAGATGTGCAAAAGATGAAGTTTGCAACTGAGTTGTAGAGGGAAGTATCATTGAATAGGGTCAGATTATAGATGTCTTCTGAGCTGGGCCATCACTCCTTGGGCTGACGAGGAACTCCAGGAAACATGTTTTTAGCTTCAGAAGTTCTTTAAAAAGCAGTTGTATCAGAATTACTAATAGATTACAAGTCACCAACCTGTGAATTGTATATCCTCAAGTGCCAGGTGGATACAAAAGCCTCATTTGGTATTTGCCTTTCCTAATTCTCTTGGGTTTGCTGTCTTGAGAATTTTATAATATCCAAGATTATTTTGCCTAATGACAGAATTTATGTGGATACTCTAGCATATACACACTCTCATACCTTTCAAGTTACGGAGAGAAAAGAAGCAAAATATTTGGAATCATTCCCGATTATCCTTTCTGACAATAAGTGTTTGGTAGAATCCATTCCTTTACCTTGTAGTCGCTGCTACTTATGAAGGATGATTCTGAAAAGGAATTACCATTTAAAAAATACTTATTTTGTTTTTAAGATTGTAATATAATTATATTATTTTCCTCTTCCCCTTTCTTCTTCCAAATACTCCCATATGCCCCTCTTTTTCAAATGCATTCTTTTTCAGTAATTATTATAAGCATATATGTATATATATTTATTCATATAGATAATTTTTAATGGAGAAACTTGACAAGAGTAAGGAGCAGCTTGGAAACACCTTTTCTAGACATTATTGTGTACACTAAGTGCAATTCTGTTTATACATTATTCATTGCATAAATATCTGGGCTATTGAATCCCTACATAGATGGCCTATAATAATATGAATAATAATGAAAAATATAATAAATGCTTCAAAACATTGCATGCTCAGTTTGCATTAATTCCAGCTCAGCAGCCTCAAGTATCTAGTGGTGTCTACGCTGGAAAGTGTGTTTCAATGTTCCTTTAATCCTTTAAAATGGAAGAAATCGCTAACTCATTTGTAAAATGGGGGAAAGTGATATAGAGAGCAAAGGTGTAAGCTCAGCTATGTTTTGAATAATGTAGAGAAAAATATTGATATTTTGTATTCTCTTTGAAACAAGTAAGCAAATAATAATTTATGAATTTATAACTATGAAGAAACATATTTTGGGAATAGTGTCAAAGAAACTATATCTTTCCTGAGAGATCTAGAATGCCCAGTTACTTTGGGGTTGGAGTTTCTCTTGGGGAACATCTATAGGATGATGTCATCATAAAGCCTGTGACTGTTCTCATTTTACATTCTGGTATTTGGGAGCTCAAATGACAATTACTTCCTTTCTCTGAAAGATATATGTATTTCGTTATACATAATTTATATTGTTTTTAGATTTTTAAAAGAAAATTAATTTCCTCAAATCTTTTCCTTTGGCTTTAGTTTTCAATGAGCTTTTATGTTTGGTAAACATCACAGTGACACTGAGTGTAAACAGAAACAAGTGGCTTTATAAATTTGCTGTTAATATTTCAGGACCATGTTCAGTTTGAGTGTTTTCTTTGAACAAGCACAAGTAGTACAGAAATGTACGTGCTGTGGACTCTGGGTCTCATTGGACTGTGAGCATCAACAGTTGTCATTCTGAATGGGAAGGCTGGGCTCCTACAGAGCTCCTGAGAGAGGGAAGGAGGAACAAGTGGCCCGTCACTGTGTTCCATGGCCAGCAGGTTCTAGGAAACACTCATCACACTTGCTCTTTTGTCCCAAGTATTGCTTCTTTTCCTGTTCAAAATCAAGTGTTTTTTTTTAAACCCTGAAAATAGTAGAAGAAACTTATTTTTCTTCTTACTGAAGGAAGTATAATAGATAAAAATAAATAATATATCAAAACAACGTTCTGTGTCTATAATTTATGGAGGTATATATTTGCACACAGGATACATATTTAAATATGGAAGAGATGTACAGAACAGCACAGGTTTCTGTTCTTGCAGCATTACAGAAGCCTGCAGTAATACCTGTGCCCGATGCTCTGATCAGCCCACTGCTAACAGAGTAATCAAGTCAATAAAGTCATTGATGTATTGACAAAACAAATTCGTTAAACAGTAATCATAATTTTATAATATATGATATTACAGTTTTGCAAAAATAATAAAAATATTTATAATTTTCTTATTCATGCTTCCAATTTACCAATGTAATATTATGTTGTTTTAATCTAGTTAATATAAAATATTACATAATTTCTCTTGTTTAAGCCCCCCTTTCTGGGATTTTTAAATGCCCTGGTAGTGCATCTTAGCATAACTAGATGTTTTCTATCTTTTAATTACTGTGACTAATTTTTTACAGCTCGGTAACAAACCCTTGAAAATAATGAACATGGTGACGCATTCTTAATTATAATGGTACGAATAGCAGCACTCTAATTTCAGGCTTACATTGAAAAAGAATTTCTCTGGTATTGAAGCTCTTCTGATTGCTTTCCACATCACGTTTTAAACAAACACTGTGCTGCTTTAGCCATGACTTGGTTGCCTAGGATACACAGTTAATGTAGCCCTAAGATGCTGGTACCAGTTAAGCTTTGAGGCCATGTCTGTAAGTGCTGCACACAGTTGCCTTTAATAAATTGGAGAAATTTAACCCAGTCCCATAGTGGGGTGAGCATTTGGATTAATGAAATAATTGGATGTATATTTGAGTAGTAATATGGAAAATAGCTGTTTATATTTTTGCCTTAGTTCTCCATGAAATGGGTGGAAAGCGGTTTTTAAAACAAATGCAAAATTGATTCAGTGACCTAATTCCAAGACATTCTCAAAGAATATAATATTGGTTGTTGCAGTACTGGGAAAGCTAACTAGCGAAATCGCAGTGAGTCATTCTTAAAAACACCATCTAATAGTGTCTCCTGATGTTTATTTAGTCTGTGGTAAGAGCATTTCACAGCTTGTTTTTATTGAGACATTGAAAGTCTCAAATATATTAACATGGAAGTATAATATCATATGCAAAAATGTTTGCAACGGTAATTAATGAGAACATCGGTACTGCCGGAGAGACACACATTTGAATAGTACATGTCTGGGTTATTGTTTTTTGCACATTAAAAAGTTATTTTTCAATAATAGTATATTTTTCATATTTTACCATAAACTTTTGCTTAATTATTAATCTGGGAATACAAAACTAGCTATATATTTTAGCAAAAGTAAATTATCTTCTTTTAAAACATCAGTTGTACTCTTGCCATAGTCCTCCAAAGGGCTTGGTGGAGGATAATTTGCCTTCTTTGCTGATTTGAATGCACATAAAATTGGAATTGTGTATTGAGAGGGAAGATCCGGATTGAGCCAGCAGGTGGTGCTTGAGTTTCAAGTGCACTTAGAATGGAGTTTTTGCTTTTTGTTTCTTTTAAATTTTAAACACTTTAGAAAATGATGTTTTTACTTTTTTCTCCTGTAGATTTGATTACATTTTGGAATGAAAAATACTATTAAGGGCCTTGGGCTTATTACTGAGTTTGGACAGAGCAGCTCCTTTTTGTGTGTTCTATTCTGCCTTCTCTCTAACCACTCTTTGCTGTTCTGCAGTAGATTTCGTGGGTTGTGTAGATGGGCAGAAGGCTGATTTTTTTCTTCAAGCTGAGCACCTGCATGGTGGGAGTGGGAGCAGGTTATTTCTGTATTCAGCTTTCCTAAGAATTGTAGGAAATATGTATTCACCTGGGCAGCATTCAGGAGATCTTTAACTCCATCTTGAATCCTCTGCGTCTTCAAGGCCCCCACTTGCCCTTCTGTGCCTGAGTCTTTCCTCTCTACACTCTGCTCCTTAGAATACAGACCTCATAACAGCCACTTGATTTTTTTAAATCCTCAAAATACAGTTATTCTGTAGCTGGAATGGCATTTCTTCATTGAATTCCATAGAAAGTAATGCCCATTTGGCTGAATTCAACAGGAAATCATGCATTTTTAAGAAATTATGCATTTGTGTTTAGATGTGAGAATTCCAGCAAGAGACGGTGATAGATTTCCTGGGTATCAAGTATCATTTCTTTCTATGAATGTATCAAATATATTTTGATATTATAGTTTGACTTTTTTAAACCTAAAAATACTGTGATGTCTCACATTATGACAGAAATTACTGGAAAGAAGCTTATAACTATATTCCTTTACTTTAGAGAATTTCTCGATTGGTTGTTTCATTAAATAACTTTTCGTTTTGAAGTATTGATAGTTTTAAAATTATAATACTGGGAAGGCCCTAAACTATAATTTATTTGAAGTTGTATTTCTGACATTAGTTAGGATAATAATGCTTTATATTCTTAAAGTAATAGGTGTGCTGTTTCAAATCCATTGTAAATTATATCAGATAATCAAGTTTGGTGGATAGTTATTTCATTTTAAGAAGCTATCAGAGAAAATCATATTTCCCTTCAGAGAATAGCCCCTTCTCTTCTATTTTTCCTTAGCATGAATTTCTCAGCCAGAGTGAGTATCTTCAGCTAGTTATTGCAGTGGTTTTCTGCAGAAACTCTGATTTGAATGGATCAATCCAACTGGCTTCAGTGGTGGCGAAGTAACGACACAACCATCCCTCTTTCCTCTAGGACTGTGTACCCTTCTTCATGTGTGTGACGAACACAACATCACACCATTGTCTCTAGGGATTTTCCTTATACTACTGCAGCTACTGCATAGTTTGTCAGCTCTTAATGAAGGCCTGCATTTGGGGGCTGCTAGGGCTCTGTCATGGTTGGTAGGCTAATAGGCTCTTTCAGTGTCCATGTTGTTGTGGTTGTCTGGATACACAGAGTTGGTAGTTTCTTCAAATTCTGTTGCAAACCACAGCAACAAAGTGACCAAATCACAACCCAAAACCTGGCAATTTGTGCCCTCCTACTTTTTATTCCTCTTGTCTTGATAAAATACTTGGAAAAACGCAAATCTAAAAGAGAAGGGCCTTCTAGAGGCTCAAAGTTCAAGAGTCAAGTTAACCATGACAGAAGCACCAGAGAAGCAGAAATTTGAAGGAACTGGTCACATCCCATTCACAATCAGGAAGAAAAATGACAAATGCTCATTGCAGCTCAACATCCCTCCCTGCACTCATGCAGTCCAGGATCACAGGCAGAAGGTGGTGTCATGTAACTGGTGGATGCTCTCATCTCAATTGAAGCTCATAAGATAATCTCACACAGGTTGCACAGAGGTCCGTCTCCTGGATAATTCTAGATTATGCCAAATTGACAATTAACAGTAACCATCAAAACAATCCAATAGTGACTAGTTTTGCTTTTGTTGTTTTACATGGTAACTTATTTTCATGTCTAGTATTCTTAAGGGTCATGCATATCAGAAATGGTAAGACAGATTCTCATTTTGAAGCATAACTTTGGCCAGTTGAGTTCACTGCAAATCTAGCAGAGTGATATAAAATACTGGTGACATGGTTCCTCCTGACATCAAAATAACTAGGAAAAGATGCAGTTTGCTACTTTGGAAGAAAGACTAAAATCTCTAAACAGCTTATGACATGTGTTAAGTTTTTCCCACCAAAGAATGTTTTTTTTCAGGTGACAGTCCCTTGCACTCCAGGCTGGGTCTTCTTTTAAGAGTAAAAGTCCCTTCGCGGGTGAAATTTGCTTTTGCTATTTTGTTATTCATTTTTCACAGGATGCTGTATAATAATTTTCTCCCCCAGGATCTTAAAATAACATCAAAGATTGACAATCCAGTAAGTGTTGTTACTGTTGGGCCAAAGTTGACTCAGCTAGCCCAGGGGAATGGTGACGTCAGCATGACTTTTAAAAATGCCTTCTTTTATAAAAATATTATTTTTCCAATTACAGGTAGCATTTTGAAATGCTTTACTGTGTTGTGAGTCATTGCAACATGCTACACACACACACACACACACACACACACAAACACATTGGGATTAGTTCTTAGAAATTTCTTTCTGAGGCAGACACCAGATAGATAGAAGCATAGAAACATTGGAAGACTTTATGCTTAGCAGACATGCAGAGAATGAAGGAAATCAGTGACCTACGTTAGACATACTAAACTACAATTGTGTAGAAAGAGTCAAAATGGATTTATCTTGATACCTTTTAGGCTTTCTACCTACCCTCAATCTTTTTGTTCCTCCCCCTTTTCCCCCACCTCTCCTATGCTGTTGAAATTGCTCATTGATTTATGTGCCTGCAGGAGGGTATTTTTTCTGTTCTCCCCTCTCATTCTATCAGTCCCACAAATTATCACTGAACTTGTAACAGCATAGGATGTTTTTAGTGCTCTCTCTCTCTCTCTCTCTCTCTCTCTCTCTCTCTCTCTCTCTCTCTGTGTGTGTATACCCATGTGTGTGTGCATGTGTGTATGTATGTATGTAGGGTATGTACAGGGTTTGAATGGGTTTAAGTCACCATGTCAATTAGGTTTGTGTCAGTTACCTTTACCTACTCAGTTGTCTCCTCACTTTCTTTTTTTAATTTATTTATTGCTTTATTAATTAAAGATTTCTGTCTCTTCCCCACCGCAGCCTCCCCTTTCCCTCCCCCTCCCCCAATCAAGTCCCCCTCCCTCATCAGCCCAAAGAGCAATCAGGATTCCCTGTCCTGTGGGAAGTCCAAGGACCACCCACCTCCATCCAGGTCTATACCTCTTTCAAATCATAATATTTTAGCACATTCATCATTCCAAAGAGAGCCAGTATGACCAATAGCCACCATGCATTTCTTCAGAATACCCAAGCCTGTTTAGACTCTGTGAAACTACTAGTTTAATTTATGTTTCTACTACTGATCAGGACATTCCATGTTAATGGAATAATGCATGCATATTTTTACTTTCTAGTAATCTATCTTTAAATCTATTAGATAATTGCAAGCAAATATAAAGGAAATATCTAATTTTATTCACCTATAAGTAGTTATATACATGATCCAGTATCACTTATTTAAAATTTTAGTTTTCCCTATTACATGTTCTTAAAACTTTTATCAAAAGTTTTCCGTGTATGAATATAGATTTGCTTCTAGCTTTTATTTGTGTTACAGATGATCTCTGTTTAAACCTGTTCATAGTTTTACTTTCATTCAATATATTTAACATTAACCACAAAAATGAAAAGACAAAAATGTGAACTGTTTTATTATCTATCCACACAACTGCTAGTGGCCCAACTACAAACATAAATTATGAAAATCATGTCTCTTATAAGTACCAAGTTAAGCCTGAATAACATAATTTTTAATCTGCATTTCCACAGACCAGAAGGACATCTATAGTTCTAATGAACGATAGAAAATGGAAAGATATAGAAATAGGGATAAATCAGATTTCTCCATATCTATCAATATAATTAAAATATAACATTTAAGGAATATCATCTTTTAGGCTCTGCAAGACAATCAGGAATGATTACAACAAACTTTTGTTTTTAGAGAATTATATTTTCATACCAGAAAAAGCAAAAATTCAGTATTAAGAGAGTAAAAGCTATAACGTAGAGTAACATAACATGCCTGTTATAAAATGTGTGTAATAGAATACCTTGCAATTACAAAGGAAGGAAACTTCGTTGTCGAGAAAGAAAATACAAATATATACAAAATGGGGCTACTTATGAAGTATAAATAGACCCTGAGGTTGGACAGGTTCCTTTCAGACTGTGTTGCAGAATACTGATAACCATTCAGGAAAAGGAAAGCTTTGTAACAAATGCTAAATGAGACCGGATGAGAACTTCATGGGCCCCTTCTCGCAAGTATCTGGTAGTCAGCTTGACTGGAAATAATGTGAAAGAAAATCTCAACAATGATACTGCAAAGTCCTGTAAGGGACATGCTATTAAAGGGACTAGGAACTCTAGTGTGCAAGTTTAGCCTGACCCCAGAAGGTCCTGCAGGGGCCCTGCTCTGTTGTGTGGAGGATGTGCTACTATTAGCTTCAAGATTAGCTGGACGGAGAATATTCATATAAGAAAAGATTTTAGTTCCCCCAAAAGGTTACCTAATAGAGTCTAGGTTGTGACACCTGAACTTGGGTATCCTTTCTAAACAAAACAAAATGTTTCAAAAGCACTGTTTGTCTTGTCAACTGAAGAGGCTTGCTTATATTAACTCAGGATTTAATAGCAAGCTAAACCATAGGGAACTGCTACCACGAAGAAAAACACCACTGGAGTTCTCTTGGAAAAGGTACTTGTGATGTAAAAGACCTCAGGGAAAGCTTTCTGGGGAAAATATAATTAAATGTCACACTGTGGCCAGGACAGCAGGAAAAAAATAATTCCACTTGGAAAATGACAAAATACGAAGGTTTGGTCAAAATATTTTTATGCCTTATGAAAAAAAATGGACCACAGTAGACTGCATGTTCAATCAGCTAGCCTCAGTAAGTAAATTCTGTATAAACCAAGAAAAAAAATAGAGTTGATATTCTTTAACTTTGTCAGGCTAGACAATGTCTGGAAATTCTAGAACGCTCGGTAGAGTTTGTGAATTTTGGATTCATGGAATGACAATAACCTAAAAAACCGATCCATCCATGTTATATTTCCTATCAGAGAGCTTAAAGTACATTGGGGTAAGAAGTAATTGTCAACTCTTTCCAATTTTCTTTGGTTCTGTTTGTTAAAAGAGAGAGAGAGAGAGAGAGAGAGAGAGAGAGAGAGAGAGAGAGAGAGAGAGAGAGAGGAGTCAGAATCATATATAGAGAGATAGACAAACATACAGACTAGAGAGAGAGATAAATAGTGAGTGCTAGAGAGTGAGAGAGACAGATAGAGATAGAGAGATAGAGACATAGAGATATATAGAGAGAACACATACGACTGCTAATCTGAGAAAGACTGTTCATATTCAAGCTCAATTTATCATCCAGATAGGTTCAACCAATTGTGATAAACACATACAATATGAAATTAGGTAAATTAATCTGTAGTAGTTTGCATCTAGAGACTGTGATAGAAGTCAAGCAGCTGAAGATACAGGACGTACCCTGAACTCAGCATCTGGATTTGCAAGACTGTAGATATTAGATTTAATAGTGCCTTAAGGTGAGCTGAGGAGTTATAAATGCTAGGGTACCAGATGCATCACTTTCTTCAGTGAACTCATCTGAAGAAATGCCAAAGATGAGGAAGAGCCAAATTATAGTGGATGTAAGGAGAAATCAAGAATGAACCCAACTATATTCTGTGAAAATTTCACTATCTACAAAGGACCTAGTTTTGAATTTTCAAAACTCATATTAGCATGGAGAAAATATCCTGTCAGATTTATAAAAACTCAGCAAAGATAACTCCATTAAAGTACAACTATGACTAAACATACAGCAATGCAGTTGAGTCAACAATTTATAAACAGATTCTAATTAAGGCACTTGTCAGTGCCTAGTACATTTTTTATTATTATTAATTTAAAATTTACATTCCAATCCCAGTTCCCACTCCCTCCCTTACTCCCACTCTCTCCACCTTCCCCCATCCTACCCCCATCCACTTTTCAGAAAGGGTAGGGCTTCCCACTGGGCATCTGCAAAGTCTAGCACCTCTCTTTGAGGCAGGACCAAGGCCCTCCCCCACTACATCTAGGCTGTGCAAGGCATCCCTCCAAAGAGAATGGGCTCCAAAAAGACAGTTCAAGATAAATACTGGTCCCATTGCCAGTGGCTGCACAGGCTGCCCCAGCCATGCAGCTGTCATCCCCATTCAGAGGGCCTAGTTTGGTCCTATGCTGCTAGATTCCCTCCCCCCTCCCCCCACCGTCAGTCTGGAGTCAGTGAGCTCCTATTAGCTCAGGTCACTTGCTTCAGTGGGTATCCCCATCATTATCTTGACCCCTTTACTCGTATTATATTATCGCACCCCCTTTCTCTTTAAGTGATCTTTGGGAGTTCAGCTAAGTGCTTCTTTGTGGATCTCTGTATCTGCTTCCATCAGCTGCTGGATGCAGGTTCTATGAAGACAATTACGGTGCTCATCAAGTTGATTGCAGGGGAAGGCCAGTTCAGGCACCCTTTCCACTATTGCTTAGTGTCTTGGCTGGGGTCATTCTTGTGGATTCCTGGGAATTTCCCTAGTGCCCGGTTTTGTGCTAGCCCCATAATGGCTCTCACAATAAACATATCTCTTTCCATGTTCTCCCTCTGTGTCCTTCCCCCATCTGGACAATCCCATTCAATCATGTTCTGTTCCCCGTCCCCTTCTCCCCTCCCCCTTCCCTTCCATCCTCCCTCCCCCCACCACCCAATGCCCCTAATTTTCTCAGGAGATCTTTTCTATTTCCCCTTAGCAGAGGGATTCATGTATGTTTCTATTAGGGTTCTCCTTGTTACCTAACTGGGGTGTGGACTATAAGCTGGATATTCTTTGCTTTATGTATAATGTCCACTTATGAGTAAATACATGCCATGTTTGTCTTTCTGGGTCTGGTTCACCTCACTCAAGATATTATTTTCTAGTTCCATCCATTTACCTGAAAATTTCAAGATGTCATTGGTTTTTCATCACTGAGTAGTACCCCATTGTGCAAATATACATTTTCTTTAGCCTTTCTTTGGTTGAGGAGCATCTAGGTTGTTTCCAGGTTCTGGTTGTTGTGACTAATGCTGCTATGAACACAGCTGAGCAAATGCCCCTTTGGAATGAAGCGTATTCTTTGGTTATATACCCAATAGTGGTATTGCTGAATCTTATGGTAGATTGATTTCCAATATGTTGAGAAACCACCATACTGGTTTCCAAAGTGGCTTTAAATGTTTGCACTCCCATCAGCAATGGATGAGTGTTTTCTTTTCCCCACATCCTCTCCAGCATAAGCTATCATTGGTGCCATTCTGACTGGTTAAGATGGTATCTCAGAGTCATTTTAATTTGCATTTCCCTGATGGCTAATGATGCCGAACATTTTTTTAAAGGTCTTTTGGCCATTTGAGATTCTTTTGTCGAGAATTCTTTGTTTAGATCTGTACCCCATTTTTTATTTGGTATCTTAACCACGGTCAGAATCAGTGCAATGAAACTACATTAACTCAGTAATTACCTTACTTTAAGTAACAGCAGTGGCCTGGAGCTTGGACAATGACTGACACATGATAAACAGTCAACAGCTATTTCTGAAATCAATATATTAGTAAGTCCACTCCATAGACTCTACAGGCATATATTATTTACCTGGACCCAGAAATATTTCATATTTTCTCTTTATGTATTGATAAAAGATGTATGTTGATGTTCCAAGGTTTGGAAGTCTTTAAAATGACACAAATTACCATTGTCTTTTATTTATTTGTATTTCCCGTGTGTGTGTGTGTGTGTGTGTGTGTGTGTGTGTGTGTGTGCATGTTTGTGTGTATGGAATGTTCACATATGTGGATTCAGAGTGTGGAGGTATATGTGTGAATATATGTGCATGTATGAGTGAAAACTCAAAGATGAAATTGGGAATCTTCCTTTATCCTTTTCATACTACAGTCTTTAATACCAGCATTACAACTTGCATACACACTCTTGATCTAGTTATCTTAGCTTCCTGTCTCTGTGGAAAAGATACTTGAGGGCATCAGGATGTAGGAGGAAATATTTTTTTGGATCCTGATGTCAGAGATTTCAGCCTTCATTATTTATTTGGCTCTGTTGGTTTTCATGCTCTAGTAAGGAAAAAAAAAACACATGTTAGAGAACTTGGTGCAGGTCAATTGCTCTTCTCAAGATGTGCAGGAAGCAGAGAGCAGGTGAGGGAGTATAGACGGGAGAACTAGAGACCCTGACGAAGCATACCATATGCAAACTCCCCTGCAGACGGACTGTCCCTTCTCCCAGTTAGCTTCCCTATCAGTGTATTTCTACTGCCTTCTCAAAGTTCATCCATTTTGAATCCATCAGTGGGTTAACCTATTGATGAGATCAGAGCCTTTATGATCTGAATACTTACCTTACTGAGAACATTGCTGTGTAGTGGACTAAGTTTTAACACAGCTTTGGGGACATCTCCTCTTAGGGGGTCATTTCAGACCATCCAATCCTAACAGTTATGAAAATGCAAACAATGGCAATGCCATTTCCCAGGGAACCTGTGCCTTTATTACTGATGTGCTCACAGTGCCTGCCTCTTTGATGGGAGATGACATTTATCAGTGTACTGCCCACAGTGCCTGCCCTCCTTTTGGAGCTCTGGATTTGTGTGTGTGTGTGTGTGTGTGTGTGTGTGTGTGTGTGTACTGAAGCCAGTGTATGCTCCTTTGATGGAAGCTATGCATTTATCTGTGTTCTGTGTCCTCAGAACTTGCCATCCCCAGTCCTTCTGGGTCCTCTGGTGATCCAGAAAAACCAGATTCAGTTCAGCTTTCGTATCAGCTAAGTCATGGAAACAGCGATTCATCCTGCAGTGTTCTTCGTCCTTTCCAGAATGATTTGTTTCATCCATCCTTCTCCATTCCTCCTCTCCAAGGATAGCTGTATTAAATCGTAGGAATGTGCAATCTATCTCCCTTTATGAGGCTCTGTTGGCAATTTTATTTTGAAACTTAGGACTTATCCAACCATCAAGGACACAGGAAAAGAAGAGCAGATACAAGTAGAAGAAATCAGGTTCTCCTTCAGTCATAAGGTTGATGTCACTCTATTTGGTTATAAATATATGAAATTTATCTATTTACCTCAATTTAGTGACTGTAATAAGCACTTTTCAAAGTGCTTGTTCTTATTGAAAATAAAAAGTGAGAGAAATACTTCACAAAACCTCTTCTATGCTATGTATTCTATATGCATGCCTTTTTTAAACTCGGAGATGGTTTTCTTAAGAGGACAGTGTATAAAATTTCACAGGTGAGGAGACAGAATGGTGATGTGTCTTTTACTATATATAATGAGAGTTTGAACCACAACGTCCTAACCCTTGTATTTTTCCTCATAACACATTGTTGGATGCTTATAAAAATTAAGAATGAAGAATTAATTTTTTATTTATGATATTAATATGAAAAATTCCCTTCTTGCATATATTTCTCCACCAATTTTGATTTGTGATTGACTATTATGTAAAGCAGCAGAAGTTATGATTTTGTAACCATAAAAGTAGCTCTTGGTCTTCTTGTTTTATTCATTTGTTTGTTTATTTGTTCGTTTGTTTTTGAAATATGGTTCCAGTTGTTATCACTGCCATAAAATAACATAAAATAAATTCATAAAATTATGATTCAAATAAATATATACTGCATATTTGAAGAAGTTATGTTTATTATGCCTACAGGATTAATTATTCTTATACATTTCTATTTAAATGAATTTATGCCCCATCTTTGATTGTCAGATAGACCTTTGTTTTGATGGTACTTGCTTGGCTAAACTATGGCAGAGAAGATCAGCAATTGGTCGTCCCATATGCTCTGACTGTTAAATGTGAATAGAATAGTGACCGGGAAATTTCTGTGAATCTGCCCTTGGTGCAACTGACATTTCAAGACTCACAAGAAGCTGAGACTAGTCCCATAGAGAAAGAGTTAATTTCTATTGTCTATATTTAATTCATTTTATTATTAATAAATGATAATGGCATTAATATTTAAAATCATTCTAGTCCTAACCTGTCGTTTCATATTTAGAGTCCCAATAAACTTGTTCTAGATGTCATTTCAATTACATTCTCTGCAAGGACAGTGTCATGTGGCTGGGAACTCACCAGCTCAGGGAACAGACATATGCCACTTACCCTACCATATTATATTTCCTTCTTTTTTCCTCTGCTACTTATTATTATGTTCCTCTGTGGACCTGATTTGTACTGTATGATATATCATAATGTTTACTCAAAATTTTTCTCTTTCATAGTTTAATAAGAAAAGTAGATTGTTATGGTTTGTTGTAATTTACTCTATTTTATTTTTAATCTTTAAAATTTGTACTACCTACATTCTGTTTTCTGTATCTAAGGTAATTTTTTTTGTTTATTTTGTTTGCTTTTTCATTTTTCCCTGCTGGGGATAAAGGAATTAACAGAAAAAGCAGCAATCAGTTGGTCTTTCATTGGACAGTTTGATGAGACATCTGAGGAAGATGTCTACAGTTGTCTGGGATGCCCTTCTACTGGGTAGTGTTTGTGGTGAACTCCAGTTTAAATGGCTGGTTCTCCTGGTTACAGATTTTAATATTCCGAAAAACAAACTTGGATTTCATTTATCAAAAATTTTCCACTTTCTATAGTAAAACATGTTGGTGAAGGAATTGTCAGCGACCAGGTGGTACTTTTGCAGAACCAGTTTTATCTAAGAAGAATTCAACTGACTTCTGTAATGTTGACAGATGACATGGTATGGCAGGGCTATTGAATATGCACTGATAGCTTCCAGGCTGATAACTGTTTATACTTTGTTCCCCCCTGGTAGTCATGGAACCTACTATTGAGTTTGATCTCTGAATTCCAGGCTTAATGAGTTAACAGTTATCTCCAGGGGCTGCTTGGAGAACTGTGTGATCACGTGTACAAGCATGATTTTTTTTCCTACCCTCCTCATGTTCCTTCTTGCTCCCTCTTCCCCCTCTTTTCCCTTCTCTATTTCTCTCCTCCTTCCTCTAGTTTTTTTTTATTTTTTTTTATTTTATTGAGAATAAGAAAAAAAAGTTTCCGCCTCCTCCCAGCCTCCCATTTCCCTCCCCCTCCCCCACTCTTCTCCCCCTCCCCCCACTCCTCTTCCCCTTCCTCTCCAATCCAAAGAGCAGTCATGGTTCCCTGCCCTGTGGAAAGTCCAAGGTCCTCCCCCCTCCGTCCATGTCTAGGAAGGTGAACATCCAAACTGGCTAGGCTCCCACCAAGCCAGAACATGAAGTAGGATCAAAACCCCTTGTCATTGACCTTGGCTTCTCATCAGTCCTCATTGTTCGCCATGATCAGAGAGTCCGGTTTTATCCCATGCTGTTTCAGTCACAGTCCAGCTGGCTTTGGTGAGCTCCCAATAGATCAGCCCCACTGTCTCAGTGGGTGGGTGCACCCCCCGTGGTCCTGACATCCTTGCTCGTGTTCTCCCTCCATCTGCTTCTCATTGGGACCTTGGGAGCTCAGTCCAGTGCTCCAGTGTGGGTCTCTGTCTCTATCTCCATCCATCACCAGATGAAGGTTCTATGGTGATATGAAAGATATTCGTCAGTAATGCTATAGGATAGGGTCAGTTCAGGTTCCCTATCCTCAGCTTCCCAAGGGACTAACTGGGGACATCGCCTTGGGCTCCTGGGAGCCACTCTAGGTTCAAGTCTCTTGCCAACACTAAGGTGGCTCTTTTAACTAAGATATGTGCTTCCCTGCTCCCCTATCCAACCTTCCTTTATCCCAATCTTCCTGTTTCCCCAAGTTCCCCCAATCCTCCCCTTCTTACTTTTCTCTCCCTGTCCCCCCTTATCCCCAACCCACCCCACCCCCAAGATCCCAATTTTGTCCCCGGCAATTTTATCTACTTCCCTTAGCCAAGAGGATAACTATATGTTTTTTCTTGGGTTCACCTTCTTCTTTAGCTTCTTTAGGTTCACCCTTCCCTTTCTATTGCTGTCTTTCCTACCTATTGTCCCTTTCTTTTCCTTTGCTTTTGTTTCCTCCTTTCTTTTTCTGCACCTACTCTCACTTCCTCCTTCCCCTTCCTGTTGTGTGACAGACTTTTTCTGGGGAAATATGAGCAAATGTTAGCTCACTCCAGATAGGGAACCAAAGGCAGAGTGAAGTATAGATACCACCAGGGTCAAACTTAGTAAATCAATCGTTTCAAAGATAAGACTTACAGGAGTACAGGTGAGAGATATTTGTGTGTGTGTGTGTGTGTGTGTGTGTGTGCTTAATGGAACTGAGATTTATTTTGCTGTAAATTTATTTATTTATTTATTAAAAATTTCCACCTGCTCCCCTCCTCCAATTTACCTCCCACTCCCCTCCTCCCCGTCCTTCTCTAGTCCTAAGAGCAGTCAGGGTTTCCTGCCCTGTGGGAAGTCCAAGGTCCTCCCCTGTCCATCCACTGAAAAGGTGGGATTGATCTAATGGGAGCTTACCAAGGCCAAATGGACTGGGACTGATGGAGCTTGATCAAACTGGACTCTCTGAATGTGGCTGACAATGAGAAGCCAAGGACAATGGCACTGGGTTTTGATTCTACTGCAGGGACGGGCTAGTCTTGTGGGAGCCTAGTCTGTTTGGATGTTCACTTTCCAGGTGAGAGGTATTTACAGATCCAGAAATAAGTTAAATACAGCTGCATCTCCAAAGAACACCCCAGCACTGGGAACAGCTTACAGAAGTGGAGAAACCAGGGATCAGTGCACACTCAGCAGGCAGCTTAGAGGGGTGACCTCTGCCTCCTCCCAGCAGCTGAACTGGTGTTCTTTTCTTCAAGACAATTTGAGTGGTCTCTGATTTCTCTTTTTCTTGGCTATTTATATGGTGTGTACTTTGTGCAAACAGTATGGCGGGTGAGGACCTTTGTCAGTAGCATTGATGGTTTATATTCTTTGGAGGAGGTAGAAAATAGCCCCAGGCACTATGTTTCGGGTTAGCTAGATGGAAAGAAGCAAAAGCAGATGCTGTATCTGTACACCAGAAGTATCTTATTTGCTGAGGAGAGCCAAAAGAAGAAGAAACAATCACTAATAGAGGCATGCATTCTTCAGCACACACACCAAGAGGGAGAGACCAGTGAGAGCATGTACTGGAAGCCCAGCATTGTCAAAACGTTTTGATAAGACTTTCTAGGAATGGTGAGGCCAAACTTGTGCTCTGAGAGGTAGATAGGAAATAACAGGCAAAAGGGATGGGGAACCAACATTATTATTCTGTTATGATTATCATTAATGTAAATCATGATTGGATGAACCATAATCTTCATAAGCAAGAGAAGTCCACAGAATAAATCAACAGGAACTCTGAAATCTGTCTTTTTCATGACATTAATTATATCCTTGGCTCATCTTTATATTTTTCTCAATGAATTTTATCTATTGTGGAAGCAGTGGATTATAAATGTGCTGAAGAGGCCATGATTCATCTATTGACTTCTTCATTGCTCTGTTGGGATTGGCTTGATCTATCTCCATCCACTACTAATGTACCAATTAAAACATCCCTCTATCCTTCAGCAAATTCCCATCAATCATTCTTTGTCCATGTCGCCAGCTGCAGATGTTCTCAGCACTGGGAGCAGGCCACCTGTCTTTCCTTGTGCTAAATTGAACTGGGATTTACAGTTCAATCACTAGCACATTTTCCTAATGACCCGCTCCTAACTAGGGCATATGGGCCTTACATATGGGCAACGTGTGGCAAACCAGTATCTGAGTGTCATGGCTGTTACCATCATCTGCTGTGCAATGTCTGTAGGCACATAACAAGTTAGCTCTTTGTCAGGCTGTCTGTGTTCAGGTATCTTTTTGGAACTGGTGTCTTCTTATAGCTAGGTTAAAGGAAAAATGAAATGATGAGTAGATTGCCTTTTTTGTCTACCAAAAGAACATTCTTGTCCATGTCCTATCTCAAGGTGCTCATTCCAACACTCTGCCAAATATCAAATTTTAAGAGGAGATATTATATAATTCATGCCTAATTGGATTAGTGATTTTTTGTAGTCTTTATATAATTTGTTAAATGCCATGATTAGTTCATTTTCTACATAAGCATAAATGAGCTTTCTATCATGGAGCTCATAACTGTTTATATATGTGTCTTCTCATTTTAGATAGAGGTAAGTTAAGGCAAATAATTGTGCCCGAGCTAGAGAAAGGATGATAGGTTTCTCTGTATTTTTATTTGAAGACTAAAGGGAACATCTGGGACCATCAAGTCCACACTTCTGGCTAAGATGGTCTTGCCTCAGATCACATGGCCGGAATCTAGGGAAGTTTTAGGCTTGGTGTTTTCATTCTGTGAGACAGGACCAGTGATGGTTCGGTTTGCTCATCCCAGGCAAGAGCTCCTCCATATGGAAGGGGGCTGTTTTCTCTCATTTATTTATCTCTGACAGAGACTGATTAGAATATTGGACTGTTATTTCAAACACACTTCCAAGCAGCTACAGATGAGATGCATTTGGTTCATAGATAGAAAAACTAAACCTGGCTCAAAAATGTTCCTTATCCAAGAATCCATTTCTAATTTGCAGTCAGGACACTGGGTTTACTCAAAACTAGCTAGGTGTCCAATGAATATTCTCTGTAAGACTAACTCTACATGAGGCAGTAGATTAGGAAGATAATTACAACAACTTTCTCTCTGAAGACTGGTAGCTTGGTTTTTTTTTTTTGTTTGTTTGTTTGTTTGTTTGTTTTGTTGCTTTGGAGCCTAGCCTGGAACTAGCTCTTGTAGACCAGGCTGGCTTGAGCTCACTAATATCACCTGCCTCTACCTTCTAAGTGCTGGGATTAAATGTGTGCACCATCACCACCCGGCCAGTAGCTTGGTTTATAATTTTCAGCCAAGAGAAGGTTTGTATTTATCCATTAAAAATTGAACCTGGGCTATGGTAACTCACATCAAAACTTTTTTTTTCTACTCTTGTCTTCATATAAGTTTTAATCTATAAATAGTATTAGCACAGCCTTATAGAGTTGGCTTTCCCCCTTAGCATTTGTGACTAAACTCCTAATATACTTTCCTCCACTTACTGGGTTCCAGTCTTAAAATCATTGCCCTTGTCTCTATCATATATTTAAGACTTCTGCATGATGATCCTTCACCCTTGCTAATTCTGACTCATTCTTTAGGATTGAATCTTGTACTTCTGCAAAACTGTCTTTATCGCTGTCTAGTCTCAAGTATCTAATTTGTCCTATTCTCTTTTGTATGCCCTGGCTTATTTGTTAGAGTCAGAGATACATCTGTGCACTTACTTCTGTAATTATTTACTTAGTCTCACTCTTTATCACCGGAAGGTAATATATAACCTCCACGAAATGGGAACCATGTTTTATATTGTTGTCGCTATTCAATAGATTATCCCTAAAACAGAGCCTGGTGCATATTTAAGCCAGTGAGCATAGCAATTATTCTGTCCAGATAAATGAATGAGTCTCTGTGAGAATAGCTTGTCCTTGCACCACATATTGGCAAGCAGTTCTGTTCTAAACTCAAGGACACATTTTCTTTTCTGTTTTTTTAGAAGGCATCTTTTATATATACTCATTCACTCAATGACATGCATTTTCTTGTTACCTGCTGACTAAGACTGAGTATCCAAAACTAAATAATATACTCTTTGTCCCAAAGCAATTCTAACTCTCCTTCATTTTGAGACTATTCTTGGGATAGGTGCAAACATCAGGGATGTGTGAGGACTATAAAGCAAAATCATCTTTCTTTTGAAAGCATACATTTAAGAGCATAAACACATATTGCATTTTGATACAGTTAAGAAGCAAATAAAACTGCACTGTTTTATTTTGCTCTTAAAAAAAGAAAAGCTTCATCTAGAAGGGTAGAATCAATAGGAAATTTCAAGGACAACAGAAAAGAACACAGTTTAACCCTTGGATATACACTAGTTACTTTGTTCTGATTTCTCCTGGTGAACATTATTCTGTTCGGTTGCACAAGGCAGATAATATTACATAGAGGAAATGCATTCATATCATTGCATAGGAAGGAACGAGTCCTCAAAGCAGCTTATTGGACGAAAGTGTCAATATGATCGGCCCTGGAGTTGTCTACTGGTGTGTGACAGAAGAAACTGTTTGAATTTTCCATCTCAGTCTGACCACAGTTGCTTGCCTTTCCATAGATAAATAAGGGGGCTGGGAAGGATTAATGTAATAATTTGTTCTTGTGGCTGTACACATTAATATAACACCCTGATATAATAATAGAAGCATCTTTCTTCTCAAGTGAACACTGCCTGAACATGGATTTTGTGGATTTTTTCCAGCTAGAATATTCACTTTGTAGACATCTACATATCTGCAAATGTAAAATACATGTGTCCAAGTAACTTAACTGAAAACTACACATGTAGATCAAGCTATAGTTGGAGTATGGTTGTTCTTCCTTTAAGAATATTGCTTGCAGCAAAGAAAGACTGGTTAGGCTAATAAGGGTGCTACTTTCAAATCCAAGTTATAGAGAACTCAGGTTGCTAAGGGACCCCTGAGAATTCATGAAATGCTTATAGTGTGAATGAGTTCAAATGTATAATAAAAACAAATATGTTCAAATGCTACATTCTTGTACCTACTTACCTATATGAAAGTCTTCTGCATGATTAATGCTACCACTTCTCAGCAAGCATTTATGCACCTTTGACATATTCAACAGTTCTGGTTTATGAATCAAATTCTTCTGTATAAATCGCATGTTCTCATATCTGAATTGGTCTGTGATGATTTCTCTGTTCACTTTATTCTCCTGTCTTTCCTCATCTGCATTGTTTGCATGAATTTCTTTCTCTTGTAAACCAAAATTATTTTAGAAAAGAAATTAAATTTCTTTAACTGGACTTCATTTTATTATATAGATAATATACTCTAGTTATTCCAAGACTTAAAAGTGAATGTGAAAGTATAAGGTACAGAATTCTATAATTGGATAAAAATATAACCTACCTTGGAAAAAACTATTTTTTACTTCCTCTTTTTTAAAACTAAGTACCATTTTGCTGTAATTGAGAAACCTGACAAGTGTCAGTGTAAAATGACAAAATGAGGTATAGCCTGCTACAGTTATAAAGTCATTTTTTTATGATCAAATAGTTCAATCAACAGACAATTGAACGGGTATTTTTGATGCTGGGTGGGTCAGTTTCTCTCAGTGGGCCTTAGTTGCCTTTTAGGTAAAATTATATTGTTTTAAATGAATTGTTTATTTTCTATTTGGAATCTTTTCCTCTTTATATGCAATTACATAGCTTTAGAATTTGACACATTGCTCAAATTTTTTTAATTTTTTTTATTTTATTCATTTATTAAAGATTTCTGTCTCTTCCCCACCACCGCCTCCCATTTCCCCCCCTCCCCCAATCAAGTCCCCCTCCCTCGTCCTTGCACAAAACTCCAGTCCAAGTGGATTAAAGACCTAAATATCAGTCCAAACACACTGAACCTGATAGAAGAGAAAGTGGGAAGTACTCTACAACACGTGGGCACAGGAGACCACTTCCTACGTATAACCCCAGCAGCACAGACAATAAGGGCCTCATTGAATAAATGGGACCTACTGAGACTGAGAAGCTTCTGTAAAGCAAAGGACACTGTTGCTAAGACTGAAAGGCAACCCACTGACTAGGAGAAGATCTTCACGAACCCCGCAACTGACAAAGGTCTGATCTCCAAAATATATAAAGAACTCAAGTGCTCAAAAATTTTAAGCACTAGAGATAACAAATTTGATTGCCAATCAGAGTGTAACTATTTCATTAGTTTATTGGAAAGGACTTCCAAACAGGCCTCAGCTTTTCAATTTGAGTCAATCTTATAAATCCTTATTCCAGACTTAAGATATGATTCCCTTAACTAAGAATGTTATCTATCTACCCCCAAATTAAATTATATTTACATGTATGTTAAGGATGTCTTATTTCTAAAACTCATTATTCCTAATCATTATGGGCACTTTTGAGTGATGGTTGTTATGTATTATTAACCAAACCTAGAATCAAGTGTTTTTCCATTACTAAGTTCCCCAGGACTAGCTCCCATTTTAACAAAGTGGCTAGATTTCAATAAAATCTTCAAACCAGAATTGAGTTGTCTGAAGAGTCTTGGGTAGGGGAATGGCAGTGTAGTATTCCTGGTGAAATTTGTATCTTTCTTTGTTTATTCTTTAGAGCAAAAGAAGCAGCTCCTAATCTAAATCGAACTGGCATTATTTATCTCCAGTATTGAGTTCTAAATACAATATAATTCATTACAGAAGTCTTCAAGAATGCCTAGCTTTGCCTGGCCTAATTGGCTTCATACCAACACAGTCTTTCTTTGCCCTTGGCCCTTTTTCTCATAGGCAGACTTATCTTCATTTAGACTCCTTGTAGCTTTTTGCTTTGGACATTTTTGAAATCTACTTTGTATTGTCAAGACAATGTGAAAGTTTTTTTTACTCCATTTGTAGCCATAATTTATTAGGAAAGCTGCTGTTTTCATATTTCATAGGCTACGCCTTGCTTTCTCTATTTGTTGGAGTCTGTGGTAAGAGTGTATCACCAGCTTACATTACTGCTGCATGCAGGAAGTTACTAAACTAAGATAGAAGCCCCATTTTCATGACATAATTTGCATATTAAGTTTTGTACTTTATAATGCTTAGTAGAATGTTAATTTAAACACTAAGGGGCTTTACCCATTTTTCTAAGAAGGGCTACACAATATGGTATAAACAGTAGACACATACTAAAACAGTTGTTAATCTGTTCAGAATTTGGATTATTTTTTGTGTTTCAAGTGAGACATTATGAACACTAATTATTATTGTACATTGCAGAAATAGTGGTTAGTAGAAGTTTATTGCTTTAGAAGAGCAGATAAATCAACTTCTATTTAATCCTTGGGTAGTGCTTAATACTTTGATGAAAATGTCTATCTTCCGGCAGTTAGAAGCTTAAACTCCACAGGAGTTATGATATTTGGAAGAAAATTCAAAGCCACAAAGTCCTTTGCAATGATCTTAACATTGGGGTCACTGGCATATTTCTCAGACTGTACATGTCTACAGGAACTGAAATGCTTTACCAAAGCTAACTATGGCAGTTGTGGCAAAAGTCCATATTAAGCCAAATTGCTTCAGAGCTCATGACAAAGGCAATTAGAAGCTCAAATCTTCACTCTTGCATCAGGACACTTCTTGAAACACTGAATTCTTGACACACGCTTCAGAAATACTGCTCCAAGTCTGAAGTCCTGACAGTAAGATCCATTGAATAGGAGGCACACATAAAACTAGCTACAGTAAGGCTTGTGTAAGGGCAGTTTGCCCTTTGAAAATTTAATAGTACAATTTCATGATTCACTTTCAAATGACCTGATTATTTGCAACTGTTATACCAAGGGTGTTTATACAAGAATGATAAAAACAAAAGATATGTTTACTGATTTTCCAATTTACTTAAAAGATGAGGACCTTAAGTTGCTGACTTAACACAAGAGGTCTATTATTTTTCTGTGCCTTAGCATAACAATATTATATATTATACCCCATTAAAAGGGTGTGTGTTGCATCCATATACCCATGCCACTTAGACTGGCCTCCTGAGTAAGACTAAGACGAGTCAAGACCACGATGTCTAAAACAGTGGATATATCCAGTCAGTACTGGAAGTTTTCATATAGAAAAAAATGATTTTTTTTATACAGAAGATTTTCATAGCCTTAGGAAAGATGAGACAATACATGTCCTGTGATACTTTGGTTTAAGGGGATTTGAGACTGAGCTAAAATAACAGTTACTAAGTACAGTTATAGTTATAGGCAATGTGCTGAGATATTTCTCCTTTATGAACTATCTCTTGAGTATACAAATAGCTTACACAACCAATGGCTCATGGAACTGTGCCCTGAGTTTCACTAGGAGTTGAAGGAACATGTTTATTAAAACACTGTCTTACAGTAAGTGATACGACACAGTGGAGAAACACAATTGTTATTCTCTCAGATTAATAATGGCTTTGTGGATCATAGCTGTAGTTCCCTGTAAACCAGGCTGGTCTCAAAGTTTCTGGACTATTTATTGAACTGTTTCTATCTACTGTTCTGGGACTACCTGTGTGTGCTCCTGCATGTCCTACATGATGTTTATGAACCACTGGTGAGTGAGCCCAGGGACCCATGCATTGGAGGCAAACACTCTTCCAAGCCCCACCTGCAGCCTGTGTTTTCTTTTTGTTGTTAAGCTTTGCTTATTTATTTAAAGTGTGTGTGTGTGCTCATGCACGTATTTATGTATGTGTGTGTGTGGATTTAAGCACTTGTGTGTAGGGAGAGACCAGAGGCGAACATTGGATCCTCCCCCACAGGCTACATGACTTCCTACTGCGTATGATGGGAAGGCCTCCTTGAACTGTAAAGCCAAAATCCACTTTCTTCTTTTAAACTCCCTGTCAGTTATTCGGATACCACAATGAGAAAGGCGACCAAATCACTATGCAAGCACATTACAAATCTCAAGCTTTAAATTTATCATTTTAAATGGGTATCTATTCCTTCATTTGTCTTACACAGCCTCATAGGCTTCTGTGTAAGCCCTGTCCTTACAATGGTGACATTTAAGTCTCCTGCCTCTCTTCAGATGGCTTTATTTCACCACTGAGTAGTCACCATAAAGTCAATGTTCAAAGGTTCAGGTCGCTCCTTCCTTTTGGTTTCCAGTGCTTTGTTAAAAGTTATCCCAAACTCCTTGACCAGAAATTATACAAATCTAGCTTCCTAATAAACAATTTGAAAATTCTTAAAATAAGTAACAATATTAGAGGAGGGAGACACATTTAAGCTGATTAAAATACATTGGAAAATGTATAACTGCCCATTGATATATGTTTTGCATGGCTGAATTTAGTTAGTTAAACAAATTTTGAGAGCTAGAGAGGTGGTTCAGCTGTTAAGAGCATTGCTGCTCTCTTCCAGAGGCTTTGGTTCCCAGTACCCACATGGTGGCTCTGAACAAACATTCGGCAACTCCAGTTTCAGGCAACTGAATGTCCATTTTTCCATGGGTACCAAGATTATGTAGGGCATATAGTCATATGTTCTGGCAAAGTAACGATATACACATAAAATAATTTAAAATTGTTTATGTAGAACCCCAGGGATGGAGAGATGGCTCAGCAATTAAGAAATGTCCTGTTCTTCCAGAGGACCTGGTTTCTGGTTCCTGCACCCAAGGTACAAAAGGCCATCAACTAATTTCTGCAGTTACCTTTATTATGCACATGGTGAAAATATATATGTGCATGAACTCACAGACACATAAAACAAAAAAATGAATTAATTTTTAAAGGCAGTATATTTTAAATCAAAGCTTTTCATGACATATTCTTTCTCAGCCTGGTTTAGTCCTAGGGACTCGCAAGTCATGGTTCTCTGTGTCCTATTATGACCCAACCATACTCACATCTCCATTCCTCCCCAAAGCATTTTGACTTAGAAATTGTGGTATTTAATCTCTCAATTTTCTAAACTTTTCCTAAAAGCTTCCTCAAAATATTACCTATAATCTTCCCCAAACCTTCCCTCCTTCTGCTGTATGAATCTGCTACGCACAGCCCCCAGAACTCCTAATCTTCTTTCTCCGCTGGGTATTTCCATGCGGTGTTATGACCAGCCTAGACATCACACAATTCACTTATTTGCCTTTTTCGTGATAATTCTATTAATATTATATTATGCATCCTTTGTATATAGCTTTTTCTTATGTTTAGAATAGTACTTAGCCTAGAAGAAGTATTCATTATATATTTCATAAATTAGTGAATAGATTTGCAGGAAATGAATAATAATTTTTCACAAATTTAATGAATGCAAGGAAACGATTATTGAAGGATACTGTTTGTGATTAAGGGAAGATTATGTTGAACTATAAACTTCATGTACTATACTGATATTTTTCTTTCTCTTCACTCTTTGCTTTTCTACCACACATGATGGCCATTTAAAGGAAGCCAATGTTTATGTTAATATTTTTTATATTTATTTATTATTTATACAATAGTCTATCTGTGTGTATGCCAAAGGCCAGAAGAGGGCGCCAGACCTTATTGCAGATGGTTGTGAGCCACCATGTGGTTGCTGGGAATTGAACTCAGGACCTTTGGAAGAGCAGGCAATGCTCTTAACCACTGAGCCATCTCTCCAGCCCTATGTTAATATTTTTATGATGACTCCTTTAGGTATATACTCAACAGTGGCATACCTCAATGGACTGGCGAATCTATGTTCACCTTTGGGGACACTTCACACTGATTTCCACAGCTGCTATACTAGTTTGACTTCCCACTATCAGTGAATAAGTGTTTCCTTCCTCTCCTCTTGTCCACAGCAGCGTTTGCCATCTTTTTTCTAAAACACTCTACTTTGGATGAGATTAAGTCTCAAACAAGATTTAATTTGCATTTTCCTAATGTCAAAGCACTTTGAACATTTTAATGTGGCTTTTGGTCATTAGTATTTCACTCTGTGAGAAATTTATGATTCATTCTATTCATATTTTAATTGAATCATTTGTTTTCTGCCTGTTTTTTACTATTCTAGGTACTAATTATCCATCAGATGTATAGCTGGTAGGTTTTCTTTGTCATTGTGTAAGCTCTCTTGTTATTCAAGAGATGGTATCTTTGCTGTACATAATTTTTTAGTTTCATGGGATCTCATTTGTCAGTTGTTACTCCTAATTTCTGTGCTGTGGGATATCGTTCAGAAGGTCCTTGCCTGTACCAGTAAGCACAAGCATATTTCTCCCTTTATGCATATTTCTCCCTTTCTTCTCTATCATTGTCCTATGTTTAGGCTCTCGATACATTCAGAGTTTATTTTTCTGCAAGGTAGGAGAGGAGGAGTGAGTTTCACTCTTTTAAATGTAACTGTCTACTTTGACCAGAACCAAAATCTATTGGGCACAGTAGTCTTAAAAGGACATTTACAGCACTGTGTGCCTATGTATACGGACTGGAAATAACTATGCACGTGAAAGCCTTAGAAGAAGAAGAAAATTCAGCATCCTTAAAAATAGATTGGAAGAGATAAATGAAATCAGGGGCAGCCAGGCGTGGTGACTCATAACTAATCAACTAATCGTAGCATTTGGAAGGCAGGGAAAGTAAATACCTGTGAGTTTAAGACCACTTTGGTCTACATAGCCGCATCTAGAATAGCCAGAGCTACATAATAGAGAGACCTTGTCTTAAATGAACCAATTAACAAACAAATAAATAAAAATCAGGACTGAAATTAAGGAAATATAAACAGAAGATACAATATAAATAATCCATGAAACAAACAGTAGGTGCTTTGCAAAGATTAACAAGAGTTACAATCATTTACCCAAACTAATTTAAAAGATGAGTCAGACAGTCCAAATTAATATGATAAAAAAATGAAACTTGAGGAGCTTTGGTGAGGGGAGAGCTTACCCTTGATGGACTTTCTAAGAATGGTGTGGTTTGGAAGAGGTGAGTGAGATCAGAGTGCCAAACATCCCAAACTTCTTGGTTATATTTGGTTCAAATCTGGCTACTTCTTGTTGGCAAGGGATGACGTGGGGAAGGTGAAGTCAGCAGTCAGTGGGCTCACATTCAGGGAAGGTGTGGGTGAAGAAGCATTTGGTTGGCTACCATCCAGGAGTCCTTGAACATCTCTTCCTTGAGGGAACAAAGGAGGCAAACTGCTATGAGAAAATATAGACTATTAACACTAGCCCTATGGACAAATTTAGCCATGGAAAGAGTAATAAATGCCAGAAAAAATTAAGTGGAGAAGTTCCCTGGTTTTACAGAAAAGGAAAGGGTGAATGAGCCAGATACGAGGGCAGATAGGCCACTTATTGGGTCATTTTGGGCCTGGAGAGGTGGTACGAGCACCAATGGCTAAGGAGCTCAGGGGATAGCCTGCCAAATCAGGGGATAATGGGTTCAGGAGTACCTGAGCCATCACATCTGCTTTTTCCCCTGGAGGTGGAAAGTGCCTCCATCTATACTGTACAGGTGTCAAGAAGAGTTAAGAGACAATGGAACCTTTTTATGAGTGGTCATGTGGGTGAAATCAGCCTGCCAGTACTCACCCAGTTAGTGTCCTTGGAAATAGTACAAGGAATGGCATATCTGATGGGCCCCTTGTGGGTTGGCCTTGGCACAAGTCTGGCAGGAGGAGTGGACCTGTGAAGAGGCTGAATATGTTGTACATAACAATTGTATATAAAGTATATATATGTGTGTGTGTGTGTGTGTGTGTGCCCTACTAAAGTTAAATCAAGCTGAAGTAAATTTAAATAGACTCATAACACCAATACTCTTCAAATGATTTCACAAAATGGAAAAGAGAGGAACATTTCTTAGTTTCCTTAATAAGAAGACTATTACCCTGATACTAACATCAGAGAACCAATAACCAAAATACCAAAAAAGAAAATTATAGACCAAATTCTCTTATGAATATATAAGTAAAATTTCTCAATACAATTTAGAAAACCAAATTAAAGCCTTTATCAAAGACAGTACTTGTCATTACCAAATTGACTTCGACTCAGCGGTGGTGGGATAGTTCAACATCCATTAATCAATAACTATAGTCTACCATATAAAAGAGAGAAACCACAGAATCATCTCAAACATGTATAAAAGGACTATGACAAACACATAAGAAGTTTATAAACATAGTACTCTATAGCACAAGAGAGATAAATGAGAAATCTTGCTCCCTCTCTCTACTCTCTGTAAAATATTCTATATTCTAAAACAGCAGTTATAAAGAGAAATGCACAAGGTCATTTATGTAATGTTATTTTATCTTTATTTATTTATTGTATGTATGCACATGTAAGCACACAAGCAGATGCCAGAGATTTATAAATACAGTAATGGTCCTGGCATGAATTCAAACTAACTGATCAATGCATTAGAAGGGAGGACCCACACGTAAACCCAGAATCCTGTAGCCACCTTATTTTTAACAAAGAATCCATCAGCACACATTGAAGAAAAGATTGCATTCTACTACAATGAATTTTCGTCTTAAAGAATATGTTAAAATGACAAAAAGCAAAATATAAAATTTTAAAATTGTGTTGTTTATAGACAAATATGAGCTCATGACTTTTCTCTTTTTCTATGCATACATACCCTAACCATAGGGAAAACAAGTCATATATTAATTAACTAATGCAGATATAAAGCAAAATGTAAGAGGAAGACTATGCAAGTTTTAAAATTTTTATCTCCACAGTATAGAGTATCAATTATACATGTTCAGGGGCTTGTGTGTCAAGAGGACCTAGAACACATAGGAGCAGAAGCCACAAACACACAAAAAATGTTCTCTTCTTATTAGTAGAAGACAGTGATTCCTGAGGGGAGTTCATTTCTAATCTAAGAGTATAATAAAAGGTTATATCACCAAACTACCTGCATACATCTAAGAAAATTTTATAATGAAACTCATTATTATGTTGAATTGATGTATTTTATTAAAAGAAATAAAGAAATACACAAAATAATTTAAAGATGTTCATTGTGTCAGAAAGTAAAGAGCATTAAGTATCAATAGATAGAGATTAAATAGCACTTAAAATGCAGATATACATGAAAAAGATTGTAATAAAAGAACAAACTATCCATGAAAAGTATTCAACTCAATGATGTTGTCGACTGTACTTATTACAAACATTTCACATGGGTTAAAAAAATCAGAGAATTTGATATTGCTGTGACAAGGGAACATAAGAATGAAAGTAAAACAAGAAAATCCAAAATTTACTGTACGTGGGACACTGAGCCCTTCACCCAATTCCTGACACATAAGGAAGAGAACAGATGTGGACTTGCTAAGAAGAAAGGTCTTCATAGTGAGTCCTGTGTATAAGCCATGTAAAGTGATATAATAAAGGACAATATTTTTCAGCGTTCGGTTAAGGCACTAATCATTAACAAATAAAGCCAATGAACCCTCTGATCACACTGAGATTCACAAGCGCTGCTAATATTAAGGTCATAATGAAAATATGGGTCTTATATTTTGTAAGGCGAAATACACAAAGTCATTTATGGTATGTTATTTATCCTTTATATTTATTTATTTATTGTGTGTATGTGCATGGAAGCCAGAGCACAGTCGTGGAATTGGTGCTCTTCTACAATGTGTGTTCCAGGGATGGAACTCAGGTCACTAGGCTTGCCAATGAGTGCATTTATCAGCTGCAGCACCCTAATGGCCCAGAAATAGGCTCAAGAAAAAGAACAATTTTCAGGTGGATGTAATCAAGTGTTTATATTTATTTGATGGAATAAGAAAACAGACAACTTTAGAACACATAAAAGTCCAATATAATAAATAGAAAAACATGTATTTAAATTACAGAACTTTTTCTAGAAATCAATCAAATTTCATAATTAAGCTTAATTAAGATAGAGAAAAAGCATGGGAAAATACATTATGTCAAATAAAATGTAAAGTTTCCATCAATGACAAGATATAACCATTGTCCTTTTCTTTGCTCAAAAAGGAACAAAAAAATAACAGTTTCAATGTGTGAGAGAATAGATGTTAAACATTTTTAAAAAGAGAAAAAATTCAAAGTAAGTCACTAGTGACAACTATCATTTTCATTAGCTGTAGAAATGGCCCACTGTTTACATAACCAACATGTATTTCAAGATTGTATATAGTAAGCTGCACCTATAATGTGATGCTTTGCTATTTGTTTTGAGAATACTTTACAACAAAGATTTAGAATACACTGTGTAAAAGGAACAAATCTTGGTATCTGCCGAGGTTATAAGAGGACTCCTATGAATGGACCTGTTTCTGTAGTTCAGATTCTTTGTGGGAGCACAGACCTCCCAGGGGACTATATACAGACAAGTGCTTTTAGAGGCCATGAGGATGCAGCCTGTAGTTCTTGTTGGCTTCTGTTAGTCACTTTATAAACATAGGAGGAAAATTGGAGAGATTTCCTTTCTCTTTATACTCATGCAATTACCAAAGGAGATGTGGGGACCCATGGGAGTGCAGCTGTCTGCAAGAAAGAACGTAATCTATCACCAGGAGCCTCAACCAGCTCAACCAGTTTTGGAATCAGGCTTCTTTTTAGTATATTACCTGATCACATCTTTCCTCTTTTACAAATATCAGGGGCTTAGGTCACTATTTATTTTTGACTGTTTAAGATATGTTTTCTCTCTACACATTTAAATGTTTATATAGTAAATTTCTTCATAGCTTCTAAAATGCTGTGTCGTTCATGACACATCCCCATTATCTATGTCATATATATAATCTCTAAATTGCCTTTTAAGTTTTTTATTGTTTTATAATTATGTCTTTAATCAATTGGAATTGGGTGAGACAGAGATGCAATGTATTTTCTTTGAATGCATAGTCAGTTATAACATCCATTTACTAAATTAGACCATCCTTCACAAATGAATTAAAATACCTCCTTAGTGATCCATCACATTCCAGAATATATTATCATCAATTATGTAGCCATGTGCATGTCTCTTACATCGCCCTAAAATTTTTCATTCCTGTAAAAATCTCTTACTAGTTGGAAGCTCAATCTCCTTCTGCTGTAGTGTCCTAACATTTTGGTTTTTATTTTTGAAATAACGCTCTCCTATCTTGAATTACAGTTCTATATGTATGCATAGATAGTTTCTCAGTTTCAGTATTTAATTCTTGAAGGAGAAAAGAATCACATCTAATATAACTTTATAATCCCTACAGTTCCCTAACCAATTTGGAAAATTACAAAGTTACTCAGTGAATGTGTGTACTAATGAATCTTTACATAACTGTGCGTGTACCTTTGCATCACTACGCATGCACTGAAACCCCAATTGGGAAGACTCTCAGTTTTAGACAATTTTAGAAACCTGAAGTGATGCTGATTATAGGCAAGATACAGCTTTTTATTTTATTGTTTGACTTTAGCCAAAAAAAGAAAAGGTAGTTTCCCAGAATTCTGTCCTTAGTTGTTGCTTTTGGTGTGTGCATCCAACATAATATTGTAATGCAGATGGCACTCCTGTGTAGGATCCTTATTGATTAATGCCATGGAATCACACAAACTATGGCATCCCCGTTAATAAGAGGGAGCTATTAAGAAGACGACCTAGAGCTACCTAGCATCACTAAGCTCTAACTTTAGACCTGTAAAAATTTGCACAAAAATTCTATGTAATAGACTCCAGGTAGAAAAAAAGAAAGACTTCTTAATTTCTAGCTGATTTGTGTCATCCATCAAGAAATCCTGATTTGACTCAGTCCAGTCCTTTGTGCTGCAATATTTCCTCTTTGTGCTCAACATATAAATCAGAGTGTGGTGGCCTTTTAATCCTCAAATTAGCAGGAAATGACAGAGTTCTTAAGCTAAGCAGCCTTTGTGTTTTTTTTTTTTTTTAAAGGAGGAGGCAAGTAATTTCCTTATTTCAGGACATAACTAAGAGCCTACAGGAGCGACCCATTATTTTCTATTCCAAATAATAGGAAATGAAGCTGTTTCCCCAGTGGACAGCGAAAGTTAGGAACAAAATAGACACATCGCTGTATAAGATGTGCCATGTTAGTGGCACAGGGAGCAGTGTCAACAAACAAGACCTGCTGAAAAGTATTGCAGTCGAGAAGGAGCAGAGAGAGTCAGCTGAGGCGATAGACAGGCATGAGGCATGGAAATCAGCCACAACGTATACATTACATGTCTGCTTGGGGCATCTCCTACTGAAGCAGTTTACTAATTTGATCACAATGCTCTGAATTCATCGGATTAACATTAATGTTTTAATGAACCTTGGTCCTGCATCCTACAAAAATAGTTCTTGTAGAGTGGCTGCAGATTCTCTGAAATGGCAGACATGTCTTGGCCACTGCTGTGTGTGCAGTAGCTATGGCTCATTCTCGTAGCACTCGGGATTTGAATTTTCAACCCTCTGATTTGAGTTTTCAACTGAGACAGAGTAGAATTTTCCTACCAGAAAAAAATGAATTATGTAAGTTTAACCTAATAAAAAAATGAGCCAGATTTCATCACTGTAACATCAGGGTTCTCAGTTTAGCTCTCCCCATGAGCAGACAGAAACATCTAATTCTGAGTTCAAGGTGAAGAAAACAAATGAACAGGCAAGACATAACGGGAGTGACGTTCGCAGAGCTGCTGTGGTTTCAGCACTGCTCAGCATTATTAAGGTCTTCTTCCAGCTCAGTCTGATTGCTTCATTGCAAACCAGGATACAGACAAAAGTAACCTAGGCTATTTTGAACTCAGAGAAGAAAGGCAGAGATAGACAAGAAGTCTATGTTGGTGGCAGGCTCCAGAGAATCCTGACTTCTATTGAACTTTCTGAGGCCAACTTGCTGTCTCTGATGATGTAGTACTATTTGCTCCTAAGTAAAACAAATGGCAGTGTGTAAGAATAGGTGAACCCTCTTTAACATTATACAGCTAATCCATGTGCTTTCTCTTAAAAATGAACAGAGAAAATATACACAACTGAGTGTTTCAGTACTCAAAATCTCAGTGAGATGAAATATGCAAGAGCTATGTAAAATATGGGAATGATATGGGCTTTTTTCTTCATTTACTGGGTCTTAATGGTGGGGGAAATAATGGACCTCCAATTGATACTAAAAAGAAACTGCTTTATTATGTTTACTGCACAATGAGCCTGCCTAAGGCATTCCCTAGTTATGTTATACATTATTAACTGTTATAAACCATTACTCTGAATAGTACCCAAGTGGCCTGGAAGTTAATGCATCTCTTTAAGTGCTTAGCTCACTCCAAGAGAATAACTTAGACACGGAAAGTGACTGCTTATTCATTAATGCTGATTCTGCCAAGATTAAGATAGAGTATGTAATGGGGTTGAAGCTGATCAGGACACATACACAGAACAGGACAAAGGGTACATATATTCAAACAGCAATTTTTAACACTAATTTTATGATAGTGTAGAGATTCATATATATTATATATGTATGTATGTATATGTCTCTGTGTGTGCATGTGTTACTTATGTATCATCTATCTATCATCAATGTGTTCATTATCAATCTGTCATCTGTCAGGTCAGTCACCTGTTATTTATATATCATCTCTATCTTCATCAGTGTCCTTTAAATATTTCAATATGCTTTTAGGAAGCACAAGAAATGCAATTTTTTGATTCTCCAGACAGAATTCATTTTCCAGCTTTACATCTTAACAATTAAATGCTTGTAATTGCTGAACAAGGCTTGTTGAGCTTATTTCCTCCTATTTCTTCCCCATCTGTTAAACCTGCGCATCTATAATGTTTCTTACTGCTTTTGACAAACAAGAATCTGACAAAAGCCACAGAAAGAAGGAAGAATTTAATCTGCCTCACAGCTGAAGGAGAGACACCCCTTCACTGTGGGAGAATGGTGAAGGGAGCATGAGACCGCAGTCAGGAAACAGAGATTAAACGGAAAGCAGTAATGGACAGTCAATCAACCCACTACCCCAGCAACTCATTTCCACCAACAAGGTTCCATCCCCTAAATGCTTCCCAGTATTCCTGATCAGTGCCCCAGCTGGAGCCTGCTGCTCAAACACAGGAGTTTATAGAAATATTTCACATTCCACCCACAAGACTACTAGGTCAGAAATGTGCCCGTTTCTTTTAGACCATGAAGGAGAGATGAGTCACTATGTTGACTACTTACTTCATGGCTGTTGTCCTGGCTAGTGTTTAATTGAATTGACACAAGGGCAAGTTTTGGGGAAGGAAGACTGTCAATTGAGACAAGACATCCTATCAGGCTATAGGCAAGTCTGCTGGGCATTTTCTTTATTAATGGGTGATGTCAGAGGGCACATCTCACTGTGTGTAGTGTCATCTCCTTGCATGTGGTCTTGAGTTATGTGGGAGAGCAGGATAAAATAGACATAAGAAGGAGGACAATAAAGAGCTTCAGGTCCTGCCCTGGTTACCCCCAGTGATGGAGGGTGGCCTGAAACTTGTAAGGAAAAATAAACCCTTTTCTCAGCAAGTTGGTTTTTGGTTGTGGTGCTGTATCACAGCAATAGAAATCTAAGACAACTATCATCCCAACATAGGATTAAATGAAAGATGCGTCCTCCTCTTTATCTCTGCTGGTGAGCAGGAGACTTTATACATATTTACCACTTTATGGAATCTATCTTATCATCAGGTATATTTTATTGACATAGTACACAACAAAGAATCATGAAATATATTCAAAAGAAAGTGAGAATGGTTTTAAAAAATTAGATAACACAATGGAAATTCCTGACTTTTACTTTTCTGTTTTAGAAACAATTTGATAAGGCATTTATGATTTTATTTACTCTGTTGTCGACTATTTCTAGACATTTAAATATTTTCTTTTAACCTTCAATGTCCTTGTATATACAGTACAGTTAATGTAAATGGAGATTTTTGTTTTAGTGTTTTATTATATGAGACATAAGAAGAGAGTTGAGGAAAAAAATCCTTAAGGAAGACAAAAAGGAAGGAAGAACTATTAAATGAGGAAAAGTATTAAAGATAATATAAATATCTAAAGGAGATAAAATATCATAACCTAGCAATCTCAAACTTTCATTCATTACTTTGCACATTAATAGTCATTTATGCCCAAGTATTTACACCAAAATCTTCACTGTATTTAATAAAACAGTTACCTGAACCACGAAATTTGAGAAATTACATGATGATATTTTTATATTGTTTTTATAAATTTTTATTGAGATTGTCAATTTTAAATGAATTGGTGGAATTTTTATATTTTCACATATGAATATAAAAAGTTACAAGGATCTCTTACAACCCATGATAGGGATGCATTTGACCACAGCTCTTTAAGCAAAATATTTACAGGAATATTTAAAATGTTTCAAAACTTTGGTGAGGCTATTGAAAAACCATACAAGGTCTTTTATACTGTAGAAATGTGTAGAGGCAAAAGGATGATCATACCCTAGCTAAACACATCTTCCTCAGGTATTGTACATATAGATCATCACTCCTTTAGAAAGGTGTGATCAGCAGCCCTAAGTTGGTTTACCCATTGATGACAATAGAACCATATATATCAGAATGTTCAGTCTTCCCGGAACTAAATGTCTGCAGTCAGCAAACATACAGTGTATCCTATCACCCCATGAAATCAAACAGAAAGAATGGGAACATTACATTTTCCCAAAAAATGCATATTTACAAAAATATACAATAAATATGGGTGCTTCAAATATTTTATATAAATTATCAGCAGTCACACTTGGTAAACCTTGAGAATGACTTGGTGTGACTATCATTGAAAAGATCATTTCATCAGGTAGAGAGTTAAGAGAGAATTTATCATCTTCTACTACAAGACAATATTTCTGATTTTGGTCTAGAAAATTAACATTTATGTTTAATTAACAGTATAATATTTTAAAAAAAATATTTGTTATCAAACCCTTAGACATTTGTGTTGTTTTTATGTAATGTTGATATCAACTTATATTTTGCCGTGAGTGGACTTATTCAAAATAAAAACTCTGTCAATCATTAGAACTTGATCTTTGGAAAATGAATATACTAGAAGTTCTACAGGTTAGCTGAGTGTATGTACACATCAGTGTAAAAAGCTGGGTATCCGGAGCTAGAATATGAAGTCATGACATGCCTTTAGATTCATGAAGTGGGGATGGAAGAGGAGAAGAGAGGGATAAGAGAAGAAAGTGTGGAAGGAAGGTAGGAAGAAAGAAGAGACATAAAAATTTGGGTTTGGTGAAGATAGAACGTTGTGCTGTTGGGATTGAAAAATAAATGAAAGGTGCAGTTCATTGTCTTGATATGAAAAATAACTAAACAGACTCGGGATGTTTACTGGCTGGCCCAATCAGTAAGAACAAACCAATGATGCTCTTATGAAGAGATAGTAAAATTATATAGAAATGAACTAAGAAAACTTACAACAGTGACAGAAGGGTCACAATCAAACTGTAACCTTTCATTGTTTCTGTTTTGGTTTGGGTATCATGTGTCGCTCCATACACTCACATGTTTCAACCACCTGGGAAGCATATGGAACCTTTATGAGGTGAAACCTTGCTGAGGTGGTTTGAAAGAAAATAGCCCCCAAAGGGAGTGGCATTATTAGAAGGTGGGGCCTTGTTGGAGTAGGTGTGTCTTTGTTAGAGAGTATCACTGTGGAAATAGACTTTGAGGACTCATATGTGTTTAAGCCACACCCAGGGAGACAGTCCATTTCCTGTTGTCCACCAATCAATATGTGGGACTCAGGTCCACACCATGTCTGCCTGTACATTGCCATATCCCACCATGACAATAATGTACTAAACCTCTGAAAATGTAAGCCACCACAATTAAGTGTTTTCCTGTATAAGAATTGATGTTGTCATGGTGTCTGTTCACAGCAATAGAAACTCGAAGAGAGAAGGTGATACCAGGAATTGGTTTGTTGCTGTGATAGGCCTGACCATGCTTTTGTTTGAAGGAGTCTGGACTTTGAGACTGTGGATGAGAAAAGCAGGAGAATTCTTTAAGTGCTACTTAATGGGTCATCCTAGGAGGATCATGGAAGACAGTGGCGCTGAGTGTGATTTGAATTATGGGTGCCTGGTACATTATGATTCAGAGGAGAAAAATTTTAGTATGCTTCCTAGAGATCATTCTTGTGATATTTTGGTGAAGAAAGTGACTACTTTTAACCCTTGTCAGAAGAGATGACCAGAGGCTAAAGTGAAGAGTTAGGGTTAAGTCCATTGGCAGAGGAAATCCCAAAACAGCCTAGTAGAGAGAGATTCTGTTGTATGGTTGTTAGTGGTAACACTAATTAAGATGTATAGTGTAAAGAAGCAAGCTGAGCAAGAAAAATACAACATGTAGAACAATCTGAGTAGAAAAGGAGAACCAGGCAGTGGAAGGCGGTTAAGTACTGTGTCAGGGAGATAAGCAGTGTAAGTGATGGAATAAAGGGAGTGAAGATCTTAGGGCAAGATGCCACCCAGCTAAGCTTCCAAATTGTTAAAAGAACTAAAGAAAAGCCTAAAGTCAGGTGTGGTGATGAATGCCTCCAATCCTAGCACTGGGAAGGCAGAAACTGGCTGATCTCTGAGTTTAAAATCAGCCTGGTCTATAGAGAAAATTCCAAAGCAGCCAAGTTCAGGTAGTAAAAGACACCGTGAAAACAGAGAGCTGGAGAGGGTATAGCTGAACAAGGGGGCCATGACCCAGCCCCAGGAAGCAGCAGAACTTGGCAGCATTGACCACATGCTTGACTTTAGAGTCAAGGATAGAAGAAAGGCATTATGGGATCTGAGGCCAGGCATGTGTCAGGGGTGTCTTTGAATGGAGGCCTACAGAGGCTATTGTGTGAAGCTGTGAAGTTGAAGCCTGGGTGGCCTTGGGGACACCAATATGTTGGAGATGCCAAAGCCATGGGATACCTGTGAGGAAAGCTGCTAACAGGGAGTGGGAACGGCCTGAGAGAAAGAAGTGTGTTGCAGTCAACGGAGCTGAACGGACTTAGAGATTTGAAGAGCATTTGGACATCAGACATGGAGATGCAGAGTCTGGAGTTTGCCAGCTCATCTTCAGTCCAGTGTCTCCTCCCTGTGTTCCCTTCCCTAGGTTTTGAAATGGTAATGTTTATCCTGTGCCATTATATGTTGGAAGTATGTGATCTGCTTTTTGATTTCGATTTTACAGAGAATTATACTAAAGAGGTTGCATGAGTCTCAGAAGATACTTTGAACTTTAGACTTTTAAATGACTTTGAGACTGTTACAGACTCTGGAGACTTTTGCATTTGGGACTGAATGTGGTTTTGTGTTATGATATGGCTACAAGCTTTTGGAAGCCAGGGAATGGAATGTGGTTGTTTGAAAGTAAGTGGCCCCCAAAGGTAGTGGTAATATTAAGAGGTGTGGCCTTGTTGGAGTAGGAGTGGCCTTGTTGTAGGAAGTGTAACACTGTAGAGCTAGACTTTGTGATCTCATATGAACTGAAGTCACACCCAACTGTTTACTTCCTGTTCGCTGCTGATCAAGATGTGTAGGATTTCAGCTCCAGCATCATGTCTCATCACAATGTTAATGGACTGAACCCCTGAACTGGAAGCCACCCTATTAAATATTTTCCTTTATGAAGGTTGCAAAGGTCTTGGTGTCTCTTCACAGCAACAGACACCTTAAGACACTTGCTGAAAGAAGTGTCACCAGATTCTGATTTTGTGATTTTGTAGCCTGGCCTATTTCTGCTGTTTTCTCTCTTTGATGTGGAGGCTAGCCTTGTGATCTTGCTACCATGCCTTCTCCACCATGACAGACTGTATACTCTCTGGAACTATAACTGTAAATATACCATTTCCTTTGTTTACCCCAACAGCAGAAAAGAAACTAAGATGCTTCCTCCTGTAACTCTTATTTGAACACCAGCAATTTCAGTTAGTGCCATGGAAAGTCGAGCATCCCCTTACTCGACTCCACAGTTCTCTTCATGACACCCATGCCATGGCCCTGTCTGGGTCTTTAAGCATCCGTAGTTCCTTTCAACACCTGTGATGTTGGATCAGCTGCTAGCAACAATACAATGTAGGTAAAGAAGCTTATGTCACGCCATAACAAACCAAAGTCTTTTATGATTTGCTTCAAATGGGAAAGAAGAGCAGGTTGACTGACATCTCCCTTCCACTTTATCTTGATCCCATTCCACTTTATCTTGATGCATTCTCACTTGGTTCAAGAACCTCTTTTATGATCCCTGCTACGTGTTACTCCTTCCCCCAGTTTGTCGCCATCCTCAGTTACCCTCATGTCCTTTGGAGGTATATAAGGCTCATATTTATGATGACACTGGATTAGGGAGATAGTTCAGTTTCTAAATAATGATGCATTTACTATACTGACAAGAACACCAAGGAGCTTACTAACTTTCTGTTAAATTTCATTTTTTTGTTGTACTTTCTCCATTTCCTATCAGCAGTCACATAGCAGTGTTGCTGGCTCTCCTACTAGTAATAGCAGTAGTAACACAGTCTCTTCAGCTGATTAAACACAATGTGTCAGGGATGTCTTTTCATCTAGCACTCATGTACAGTGTTCAGAAGTAGCTTTACAATAGTATTCTTTGCACATTTTATGTGAGTGCAAACAAAAAGGCTAAGTCTTGTGGTTGGAAGAGCGGAACCCGTACACTGAATGATTCTCAGACTCTTTATTATTGCAAGTTAAATATTCAGGACTTGTAAAGTTGAGAGAACAGGTTTTAGTAAATATAGAAATTTCAAAGAGTAGCTTGTTTTGCATATGTACAAAACTCTAAATGATTTCCGTCTTGTAATGTAGTAATAAGGCTATAAAGATAAGCTAGATTTGTATTAAAAGAAGCTTTGTGACTATTATCTCATGTAGATAACATCATTTATTAACTCAAGAACTAATATGAAAGGTTATTTTTTATAAAGTTTGTATCTAGATAATGTATTTAGATATTTTGGTTGAAAATTCTCTGCTCTATCCATTAAAATATCTTTTCATTTATATGCCAGTTTTTAGATTAGTAACAATAAAATAAATAGTAATTGCAGTTTATCCTCAGTGGTTGTTTGACAACATCAACTCTAAGTAGTGGTGAATGTTTAATGGGCAATTACAATGTGAGAATAAATTAAAACATAGAAAAACAAATGAAGGAACTGACATATTTTTCTTCAATAATAAACATTTGTCTTCTAATAAATGCTGCACTAGAAATGTAGAAATGTAGAATTCTTACTTTCAAAATATGCTTCTGTCTAGAAGGATTCCATACACTGAAGGACACTTCTGGCTGCTGCTCTTAGTAAGAAAACTGTGACATTTAGCTTACACATAGTTGGGACTTAAGAATTTGTGGTAAATATGTAAGTGATGGACACCATGAATGAATTCTGGCTTGATTTTTTTTTCTTTACATGTGAAAATAATGAATGGAATCTTGAAAGTTACAAGGCTATCTTCTAGAGTGATAGGCATTTTTACTAGAGATAAATCAAATAGCAATGACAAAGTTTTATTCAGCTGAATGTACTGCTTAATCCAGATTTCTCCATCAGAAATGTATTATTGATTTAAATTATTATTATAGTCATTATGCTGTATAACTTATTTGTTTATGATATCCTTTTGATTATTTCTTTTATTGTTGAGATTATACTATACTTGAATCTTTATTACTTCCATATATCTCTTCTTGTTTTCTAATTCATGGACTTAATTTTCACAAATTTTTAAAAGATTTATTTATTATGTATACAGTGTTCTGAATGCATGTCAGAAGAAGGCACCAGATCTCATTGTTGTGAGCCATTATGTGGGTGCTGGTAATTGAACTCAATACCTCTGGTAGAGCAGTCAGTGTTCTTAATTTCTGAGTCATCTCATCTATGAATATATACATGTGTGTGTGTATTATATGAGATATGTTTTATGCAAATTTAGAATTATTTATTATTTTTTATTTCAATTAAAACATATTTAACAGCAATTGTTCAAATATGTTTTAATTGAAACAGAATTACATTAGCTTTCCCCATCTTTCCTCTCCTTTGCACCTCCTAATTACCATCTCTCTCAGTCCTCCCATATCTCTACCCACTCTCAAATTATCAGCTTTTTTTTGATTGATTATGTGCTCATACAAACAAAAATACAACCACTAGCTTGAGTCAGCTGTCTCTGTGGTTTTCCTAGTCATGATCTTGATGTTCTGCCCTTGCTCATATGATCCCTTCTTCCTATTTCTGTTAAGCTCCAGGAACTCAGCCCAGTTCTTGGATGTAGATCACTGTATGTGCTTCTATCAGTTACTGGATATGGGTTCTATGATAACAATTAGGATACTAACCAATCTGATTACAGGGGAAGACCAGTTCAGGCGTCCTCTCTACTACTGATAGGAGTCTTAGCGGAGGTCATCCTTGTGGATTCTTGGGAATTTTCCCAGCACGTAGTTTCTCCCTAACCCCGTAATGGCTCCCCCTACCCAGATATCTCTTTCATTGCTCTACCCTCAATCCCGCCCCCAACTTAACCATCTAGATCCATCATGTGCCATTCCCCCACCCGTTCTACTTTCCTTCCAAGTTTGCTGAGAAGATCTTAACTATTTCTCTTTTCTGGGACCCTCCATGTGTGCCTTTCTTGGGGTCCTCTTTTACAAAACTTCATTTTTTTTTTACCACTAAGTAATACTCTATTATGCAAATGTACCACATTTTCTTTATCCATTCTTTGGTTGAGGAGCATCTAGGTTGCCTCCAGGTTCTGGCTATTATGAATAATGCTGCTATGACCATCATTGAGCAAATGTCTTTGTGATATAATTCTGTATCCTTTGTGTATATGTCTAGGAGTGGACCTTGAGGTAGATTGATTCCCAGTTTTCACTGGGTTTAGACCAAAGAAAATGCCCAAAAAGGATTTCAATTAAAAATTATATAAAAGTAAGAAATTAAATTTTAGAAAACACAGGATTTGATTCCTACTATATAAGTAAGCAAAGAGACAGACCGTTTGAAGCTCTCATCTAAGAAAGAAAGGATTCACTCATCAGTTGCCAGTTTCTTAGATAATACAGTAAGAGCCAAGACAAAAACTGCTGTATAAGGAGATCATTAATAAATCAATATCACAATGAAGCACTCTATAAATTCACCATTCATTATGAGATTTTCATCTCAAGCAGAATCTTTTCAAAATATAGTCAAGTATGTGGAATGACCACCTCTCACTTTACATGCAGTATATGCTAAATATTTTCTCAAGAATGCCTTTCTATTAATTGGTATAAAGATTGTGTATGAAATATTCAATCAATAATCTTTCCATCAAATCAAATGTTTTTATTTCATTTACTTTCAGTTAAAAACATGAAGTCAATCATCAGAAAACAAGCTTGACGTATGTAGTGTTAGTACTAAATTATTACCCAAAGCAAAACAGGTTCTAAACCACAGCTGTCCTTTTCAAAGATCTTGTTGGGGTTTCGGTACCTTGAAAAACTTCTAGACCCAGAAAGTCTATTTAGGAGACACAGTTTGAAGGTCATTAATGGTGAACTCTTATTCCCTTAGGACCTGTCTTTTCGCAAACCATAAGAATTTTGTACTTACCATAAAGCAAAAATGTCAAGAATTCTTCTGTGAGTTACAACGTCCTCCAGGGAAAAGACCAACCTAAATACCATGGCCTACAAAGGCATGCAAGTGCTCCTCTGACATCATAGTCTAAACCATAGCACCTGTGTGAGGAACTCTACTATGACTATTGGAAGCACACTTCCTCTCCAACACCCACACTCTTGACACACACTAGGGCCTTGGGAACCTGCGAGTCACACTCATCCTTCTAACTGTTTTAATCAGCTCAAAAAGCTTATGAACATAGTAGAGCATATACTTTTGTTGTGTGATAAGGCCTCTCTTGGGTATATTCCCAAGAGTGGTATTGCTGGGTCCATGGGTAGGTTGTTCCCGAGTTTCCTGAGAAACCTCCACACTGCTTTCCAGAGTGGTTGTACAAGTTTGCATTCCCACCAGCAATGGATGAGTGTACCCCTTTCTCCACAACCTCTCCAGCAAAGGCTATCATTGGTGTTTTTGATTTTCGCCATTCTGACAGGTGTAAGATGGTATCTTAAAGTTGTCTTGATTTGCATTTCCCTGATCGCTAAGGAAGTTGAGCATGACCTTA
>NW_026067923.1:2774807-2931363 GCF_014885135.2 Alexandromys fortis
TAAATAAATAAATAAATAAATAAATAAATAAATAAAAGCTTATGAAATTCTCTGCATGGTTCTCCTGACAAATCTTTGTGTTTTGTGTTGTAAGGGGCCGTGTTTTGCTTCTGGCCACTCAGCCCCAAAATAACCACACAGAAACTGTATTAATTAAATCCCTGCTTGGCCCATTTGCTCTAACTTCTTATTGGCTAACACCTACATATTAATCTAACCCATTTCTATTAGTCTGTTTATTGTCACGTGGCTGTGGCTTACCATCTGTCTCCAGCAAGGCTATGTGGCTTCTCTTGACTCCACCCTTCTTTCTTTCAGCATTTAGTTTAGTTTTCTCCGCCTAACTAAGATCTGCCCTATCAACAGGCCAAGGCAGTTTCTTTATTCACCAGTGGTATTCACAGCATACAGGGTGGGAATCCCACATCATGTATGTGTATGTGGAAAACATATATGTATCACTTTGCCCTTTCATGTGTTTACCTCCTGAGGAGGTTAGTCAATGTTTAAAGAATTAATGACAGTTGACTCAGGACCTGATACAAATAACAGAAGACAGAACTAAAGCTACAGACAGAGGTACTGATTGACAAAAAAAGAGTGTAGACTTTAAATCAATCAACTTAATAGCTTTTTTCACTCAGATGCGGATGGATAAATGCAAGGGGAAGGCCTTGCCATTTGATTTACTTGAGTTTTCTATACAAAAGGAGATAATCTGGGAACTTCTTTAATGCTCTTGCCTAAACTCACACTGTTGGAAATAGCTAAAAAAGAGCTCCAAAAGACGATAGCCATTATCCAGCATTTTTCTGTGTTTTATGCACAGGGAATCTTTAATTCAAAGATTATGGTGAATATTGACAATGCCTCAGCTGCCACCCAAAGATAGCAAATCTTGAAGTTAGATTGTCCTATCAGAGGATGGGAAAATGGTGCACTCTAATACAGAGGATTCCTGAGTTGGAAAAGAAGTGTCCCAATTTCATTTCTTGTTGCTATGAGAAAGCTGCTTATGGGAGAAAAAGTTTATTTGGCTCATACTTCTAAGTTGCAGTCTATCATTTCAGGGAGGTTGAGACAGCATGAACTTGAAGCAGGTATTTACAACCGCAGTCAAGAGCAGAGAAGTGAATTCAGCATGCATGCTGATGCCCAGGTACTATTTTCTACTTTTAAACAGCTCAGGAGCCTGAGTCTAGGTAATGATGTCCCCATAGTAGGTGGGTTTTTACAAGTCAATTAACAGAATCAAGACAAACACCCAAAGACACACCCACAGAACAACCTGCCCTATACAAGCTCATTGAGACTCCCTTCTCATATTCTCTACTGTGTCAAGTTGACAAAGCTAATCCTTACAGAGGCTAAGAGACCTAGGACAAGTTTGGACAAGAGGCTCACCTTGTGTTCTTCATGGGTGAATGTACCAAGGAAATGCTAATACTGTCGTAACAGTAAAGTCGGCATGCTGCTTCCCAGGTGCTGCACAATTCAGACGGAAATTATGCTAGATAACATAATATTTGCACACATAAAATACATATTTCAGGCCAATGAGATAAGATGATTTCCCATTACATGTTCAAGTATGTAATAGTATCCTAAGGAGCAGGGCATATATGATCTGCTCCAACTTTTGGCCTTTGTTTCTTTTAAATGATATATTAAAAAATTTAAACCACTTGGTGTTTATTTTTCTGTTGGTAGAAGAAAATACATCCGTATTTCAAAGAATAGATTTGAAAGTCTAGCTCTGGGCTGTTCCTCATGGAGTCTTGCTTCATATGAAAGTCAGAGCTTTGCAAAGGCAAAAAGATGGGATTGGTAGATATTGCTGATTAATAGCTCTAGTTCTTTACTTATACGAGGAATCCACAGTGTTAGGTACCCAACACGGAGGTAGAACGCCTTACTAGCAGGCATGAGGACCTAGTTCAAATCTTACCACTGCTCAAAGCAAAACAAACACAAGGAATCCTGCACACAAACAAACCATGAGATTCAAAACAAACGTTAACAAGTTAATCTTTCTAAGTCAGTTTTCTTCTCTGTTAAGTGGGAAAGGCAATATTCTTTTCTCACGTCTTTTAACTTCCAGGCAATGGTGGCACACACCTTTAATCTTAGCAACCGGGAGGCAGGGCGGGCAGATTTCTGTGAGTTTGAGGCCAGTCTGGTCTACAAGAGCTAGTTCCAGGACAGGCTCCAAAGCTATAGAGAAACTCTGTGTGAAAACCACCACCCAAAACAAACAAACAGTAAATAGTCAAAACAGAGAAAAAGGAAAATCCCATCACTTTGTCATTTTGCTGCAAGGAGGCCTTGAAACTTTGTAGAATTCATGAATAAAAACCACAATGTCAGAGTCCATTCAACTACAAAGTAGCAATCATTCCTTGCTGTCTCCTCTTCCTGCAGAGCTCAGGTGTTTTTCACTGCAAATCCCTATGGTGCTTCAAGGTTCAATTCATATGGATCTCTACAAGAAAGCCTTTCCTGTGGGCTCACTTAGAAACCTGCCTTTCTCTCCCAGCCCACAGGACTTTCTGCTCTCAAATCTTTGATTACACCCATCCTTACTCTAACACATTACATGTCTTTCTTCTCAGGATATAATGAAATCTGTGAGCATCTGAACACACTTCTCAGACATAGTAGGCTCCTTTTTGCAAAGTCTGTGGAGTCCAACCAAGTGGAAAGAAAATGAGGAAGCCATGGTTTTGTGACTCACCGTAATTTTGCAACTGTATGCTGTCACTTGAAGTTACATCTAGAAAATCGGGATGCAGATGTGATGATTAGGGGATTTTAGCACATTGACGGATAGAATAATTTGAGGAAAATGTAGAGGAAGCAATTTTCCTGACTAAAGAGCAATGATAAATTTACTCCTTTTTAATTGGTAGGCTAAATTGATACTCCTTGAATGAGAAAGCCATTGAGAGAATAATGAACGCAAGGAATTGCGCTAGGTTTCATGTGGCATTAGATTCTTCAAATGACCTAGTAAACGGTGAAAATGGAAGTGTGTGTCTTTACATTTCTGTATTCAAATTCTATTGGAATACCTCATGGCCTACAGTAGGATTCTGGGATTTGAGGGGCTGTTAATTCTTATCTTTGAGGAGCTCAATCTCATTCAAACCTAGCATTATGGGTGGAGAGATGACTCAGCAGTTAATAGTGCTTGGTGCTCCTGCAGAGGACATGAGTTCAAATTACACAACAGACAAAGCTGACTAAGCCTCTCTTCTCCTCTCATTTTATATTCCCTCTAGTGCTTAAAGATTAAAGATGTATGAATCCCTAGTACTGGGATTAAAGGCAGGAGCCACCTTCACCTAGATCTGTTTCTGCATTGATCTTGCAGAGCCTAGGGTGGCCTTGAACGCACAGAAATCCATCTGCTCTATCTCCCAAATTCTGGGATTAACCAGTCAGTGGTTTTAGTGGTTTTAGCTTTGCCTCTGGTCTTCAGGCAAGATTTATTTATTAAAATACAAATAATATACCATTATAGGTGGGGAAAGTGGGAGAAGGGGAGTAAGGGGGAATTGGGGTTTGGTATGTAAAATGGAAAAAAATAAATAAAGGAAAACATAATAGTATTATTATCAGACTTCTGAACTGACATGTTGATAGTTTCTAACTTAATTTTCATTATATGAAATGGTAGTTTGCTGTGTTGACTTATGAAATGCTTCTGAGATATGTAAGGAGACAAATTACAGTGTAATTTTGTTGTAAAAAATGTATATACACTCTGACATCCTTAGAGTATCCCAATGTTTTAGATTTTCTGTGTTGTAATTAACTTGCACTCTTATTAACTTGAATTCAATGAAAAACAATGTCATAACCCACTGTGATGGATATACAGATCATTACTATTGATCATAAAAGGAACAAAATCCATGACACATTTTTATTAGTTACATAAATGTGTTTTTTAATTATTTAAATGGAGAAGTGAAAGATTTAAAAGGTTATTGACTCATTTCCATTTCCCTTAATGTGACTGTTAATCAAATTTCTGACTCTATTCTTGCCTTAAATACTGTGAAATAGAACATTATCATTTTTATTTGAAAGGTGGTTTTTCATTATAGTGATGTAAAACAGTCAAATGTGTCCAAAATTTTTTTTATGTTTCATAGTGGAATTTTAGTAGGTGTTCTGATTTAAAATGAAATATAAAAAATTAGTAAGGCAAAGTTAATCACTCTTCTTTTGAATTCATACTACATCAAATATTTTTACATTTAAATTATTTCATTTTCCAGCAATTTAATATACTTGAAAATACACAATTTATGTTAGCGTTGCAGTTTTAAATATAGAGACAATGTGATTATACATGGCTACAAACACCACTTAAAGTTAAAAACACTGGCTCCTACTTATTTACACAGAGTTCCAGAAATGACACTGTATCAGTGTATCTGCCACCATTTCCTCCACATCTCAATGCCTGGTTATGCAATCACAGTATCATTTTATACACAGTATAAAATGTATTTTACATATATCACCATCCTTTTTTACTTTTCCATTTGTCCTATTTAGTAAGTTAATATTTGTACCTCCAGTACATTTGCAGTTCTTCGTAGACTGATTTATCTTGCTGTTTAGGTTCCATCTTTCCTCACGAATTTGCAGGCTTGCTGAAATGCTAGCATTTCTGCTCTTTGAGCCAACCTGTTCGAGTCATTCTTACAGTGTGATTTGCTTTCCCTTGAGTACTCCATGCACTTTTTGTATTTACTTTACATATTGAAAATACTGTATCCTGAGAAGCTGGAGGAAAAAAAATACTGTCTTCTCTTGTTAGTAGGCTCACATATGCTTTTTTCTTTTCCTTTATTTTTTATGGTGTGTCTGTGCGCGCTCATGTGTGTGTGTGTCCATGTGCGTGTGTGCATATGCATGTGTGTGTGCACGTGTGTGATAAAATTCCTTCATTTTGAACACAATGAGTGACAGGGATTCCTTGTGGTGTGGGAACTCTCCTCCACTCTTCGCCCTGAATCCCCACTCCATTTTGGACCTGTTCTTCCACTTGGTGAGTGTAGACACTTCACCATCCATTGAATGGCAGTGTTGGCTTGTCACACTAAGGTGGCGTCAGCAGTTCAATGGTAACAGAAGTACACAGATCACTCTGGTGATGAAAGTGCCACTTTCCATTCACAGCTGAGAGTGTCTGCTCCCAGGACTGGCTTTCCTCGGAAACCTGCAGCCAAGAAGGCATGCTGGCCTCTTCCCTCCCAGTCCGTGCTGGTCTTTCAAGGTGATCATCTCTCCACACTCAGGAAGCCCATGCTTTCTTCTATCTGGAATGCCTAGTTTCTTCAAATGAAGTTCCCTTTCCTTCAGCCAGCAGACTATGATCATCTTAGCTTGTGTCTCCCAGAACATCCTCTCAGCTTTTTATGGAAAAGCACTCTTATTCTGTCAGAAACCCATTTGAATAGACTCTTTCCCAAGGATGCCTTGGTCAGCTTCTGTAATAGCATCTTCTTGTCCAACCCCTGGAATACATATCATAAACCATTTACCAGGGAAGTCCAGCTACCAATGCTATCTCTCCGTTCTTTCATAGCCTCATCCAAACTGCTGAGAATTCTTTCCCAGTGCTTAGTAAGTGTCTCACACACAGCAAGTCCCTAGCTAGGGTTCCAAACAGTCCAAACACCTGGCTATAAAGGGAAATGCCATTCTTTCTTCCCTTGGGCACATACACATCAACACACAGTTTCTCCAGAGAAATTCATCTCAAAATAAACTCCTCTCTGTGCCCTTTCCTGAATGTCTAGTATTGGACTGGGATCACTCCAGATTCTTTGCAAGTTTCACACAGAGGATTCCAGCTCACCTGGTAATTATATAGTTCTTAGTCTTAATTTAGATAGAGAATGTTCATATTAATATCTTGTTTAAGAATGGACTCCTGCACCAATGTGTTCCAATGTACTTCCCACTTTCCCATAAATAGCTTTGTTATGGGTTCTACACTCACTTTTACTTCTAGAACAGGCTTTTCCTGCCTAGTCCTCTTTCCTTTATGCTGGGTTTTAGGTTTTTCTTTGCATTCTTTTGTTTTGTTTTTCCTGAGTTCTTTTGTTAGCAGTCTCTTCACTCAAATCAGTCCAGTTTGCTTCCTGCTTTTATTCCATCATTTGATGTTCTGAGTTGGATTTCTTTATTTCCTATTATTTTCTTTGTAAAATTTTTAAATATCTGAAATGTGAGAGAAACCATCTATAATCAAGAGAGCAATTCATTTCCTAATTTTCCTTTTTTTCAAAAATAAATTAAATTTATGTCCTCAGATATACCTGCATTATTTTAGGATTTATGAGAAATTTTGGACTTTCTAAGTATGAATTACATTTTGACAAAATACAAAATTGCAAGAACTTAAGTCCTTAAAACAAAATTCTTTATTATGTGCTTGGGCTATGTGATTTGGCTTAACTCATGACGTGAACACCTTCCTTCATCTTGCGAGTTGGAAAATGCTTGTGTTTCTCCTCTGAACCTCCAAATTTGTTCTGCTGTATTGCCTATCGGCTTCGGTCTTTAAAAATAATGGACTTGGATTTGAACTCTGGTTCTTCTCCGACTCTTCTTTTACCCATCAGAATGAAGGAACTGAGCTCAAAACAGCTTAGCTGAGTGAAGGAGTGAGCCCGTAGTTCCTGTGTTCTCCGACTCATTCTCCTTTAGCCCCATTGGCATTACCATTCATTGACTGTGTGGTTTAAGGACTTTAATCTGGCAGTACTCTAAAAGTTCTAGGTAATTAAAAGTGAGGGCAGGCACAGAATTATTTTTTTTAAAAAAATAAAGTATTAGATGAACACAGTATTCAAATTAAAAGAGCAAGAAATTGTTAATATAGATGAAAAGAAAATATCTCACCAAACTACAGTCACCAAATAAAGGAGTTAGAAAAGGACACAGCCATCACGTGGTAGCACCGCCCTACACTGCAGGCATTTAACACCGCCATACACAGACATCAGCTCTTCCAGTCCAGGTTTCCTGCAGGGATGCACAACCCTGCACCGCTTTACCCCCGTCTTCACTCACCCTGTGTTATTTCTGCACATGCCCTTTCTCTCATCGTTCTGCACCATCCCACCAACTTTTCTCCACTGAGGGTCTTCCTTGCCCTGCATTTTCAGCTGGATTCCTTTTAAATTAAGTTCAACTTCTTGAATTTTCTTATGTTATCTAGAAACCTTTATGTTTAGTCTCCCTGTTTAATTGTAATTTCTATGAGCCATTTTTCAGGAGTCCTCAGATAAAAGACAACAAAAAAGTGAATTGTATGTAATTAATATGAATTATATGTAATAAATTTTAAAAAAAACATAGCTGTTTAGAAATTATAATTGCAAGATCATACCTATGTTATTTAAATATTTAGCACTCTCAATTATTTGTGGAGGTTTTGGTTACCTTTGTACTAATAGATATGATTAGTTTGCGCTGATGCTCCATCAGCATGTGTGGACCCTTTCCACAGTTAGCTTTCTTCAGGAGCTGCAGACACTCTAGGACAGCAATTCTAAATCTATGGTTTTGACCATTTGGGGGTCACCTAGCAGATATCCTGCCTAGCAGATATTTACACTCACAATAATAGCAAAATTACAGTCATGAAGTCACAACAAAAATAATTTTATGGTTGAGGGTCACCACAACACGGGGAACTGTATTAAAGGTTTCAACATGAGGAAGGTTGAGAACCACTGCTCTAAGATCAGACAAAGAACAGCCTCAGGCATCATAGTCACAAGGCAGGAGAAACCACTGAAGTGATTAAAGGAATCTTCTCGTACCTTTCTGCCCTCTGATGTAAATTAGAGTCCCAAGGGTGTAGCATGAGTGGCTCAGCTACTGTGTTTTATGTATCAAAATAGAGTGCATGAAATTACAGTAATTCTCTATCAGTGTGACAGATTTCATTGAAATCAATGGCGAGAGCTTTCATTTTCCCATAAACTGATTAAAAAATAGCTATTATAATAAGATTGGGTAGATTGATTTGGGTAGGAACAGAATAGTCCTTCATAGTTCATTGTCTATTAAACTAAACATGAATCACACCTGTATCCTTGACTTCATTAATGTACAAGACATAAGCATTCAGTGATGGATGCTGATTAATTGAATCTGAAAAACTCCAAAATTAGTAACCATATAACTAGTAAAGCTGAACTGGTGATTAAAAGCTCAAGATCTACAGTAATTACTTTAGAGCCAGAGGGATGTTCAGCTGTTGAGAATGCATTTTCCTCTAGCAGAGAACTTAAGCCCAGTTCTCAGCAGCCAGGGTTAGTTGCAAACTGCCTAGACCTCTAGCTCTAGGGAATCTGATGCCCTCTTCTGTCTCTTAGGGCACCCATGTGCACACCCCATACACACGTAAACATACACCCACATGTAGAAAAAATAATCCAATTCAGATGCTTCAGTCATTGTTTTTGGCAAATTGTGTCATCTTTTAATGTAGTTTCTCCCCCTCACTTATGATGTGAAGACAATGTCTCTTACATCATTCGTGGGATGTTTTCCCCTGCTGGTTGACTGGAGAGTAGTCAGTAATGTGTCAACATCAGCTCTTGTGTGTGTGTATGTGTTCATGTATGTGAATGTGTGTGTGTGTGTGTGCATGTGTGTGTGTGTCTTCTTGCCAGAATGGATTGCAGTGGCCAGAGAACACTTTAGGGCTGGTTCCGAGCTTCCACCTTGTTGAGGCAGGGTCTGTTTTCGCTTATTGTATCCATCAAGCTCTCTCCTTTGTGTGCCTGGGGAGACTCCAGCTTCAACCTTCCATCTCAGCGTAACTGCGACGGGAACACAGATGCCTGCCTGCTCCTATGTTGAGCCCGGTATGTGTTCTGGGGATTTGAACCCATGTAGGAAAGCATTGAAAGCATGCCAAGAGCTTTTCCCATCGATCAATCTTCTGGACTCTACACAGTATAGTAAAACAGTGCTCTAAGTGTCCAGGGCTCGCACTGCACCCGTGAGCTCATCAGTGTGGTTAAGTGGCAGATTGCACCACTGAATACTGAAATGAGGACTTCTAAAGAACACGTATCATTGATTCTTCTCTAAATATCATTCCAAAGTTTCAATATTATTTCAAAACATCTGGCCCATTTGCATCTTATATTTGAATAATCAAATCTGTAGTGATTAAGTGTGAGTCGTGACTTTTCCAATACACTCTTAAGTAATCCTATAAAAAATGAGGACGATACATTTCAATGGAAATGATAAAATTCATCCCTGGTATCTAACATGCTAATTCTGATATTTGGACTAGAGTTCAATTGCATTTTAAAATAACATTGCATCTCTTTAGTGTACTTTTCTTTCTAATCACCTTTTTTATTATTGTTGCCTTACTTGTATACTAATGTTTCAGAGTATTTTGTTTTTGTAGCATCACTGTAATTTTTCTATTTTTAGATACCTTTTAACTTGAAATAAAAATTTTAGATTAATACATGTGCGTAATGAATTACTATGCTACCATAGAAAGAAGAAATCCTGTCATTTGTGACGAGGATGGAACTGCAATTATCATGCTATGTGAAAAAAGTCAAAAAACACTAAGGCCAACACATGGTCCCACTCATGTTGAATCCAGTAAAAAATAAGTCAAGACTGTCCTAGAGACATATCTACAGGCTAATCTGGTGCAGCAATTCCTCAACTGAGGTTCCCTTTCCCAGGTGATTCAGTTTCTGCAAGGATGACAAAAACTAACCAGCCAGTTGTCCTGATTTAAATATTACTCAGGGTATATGTAGAAATCTAATACTTATGTGCATATTTGAGAAATAGCAAGGAGGGTCAGAAATACATATTTTGTTAGTTAAAAATAAACAAAAACATCTTCACACTCACTACAATTGGCAAAATGAGAAAAATTGCCAAGTCCAAAGACTTTGATGCACCAGACTGCATTAGGCAATGGATTTCAGGAGCAGACTTAAACTTCCTATCATGCCACTGTTTTCCTCTTATTGTAGTGGGCTCTTGTTGGCAGGAGATAAGAGCAGAGGGAAGCCAATAAACTTGTCTTCCTTACACTAACAATATAAGAATAGTGACATATTTTCTTTAAAAATGAATTATTGCTATTAGTCTATTAATATTTATTTGTATTAGTTAATTTGCAAAGGTTAGACCTTCATAGTTCTTATTAAAATATTTTTCTGTGGATGCAATATATATTCATAGATAGATAAATATATAGTTGCCAAATAAATTTTGTCTCTGAGCTGTTCCCTTATTAACAATAAGGTTAATTCTACAGAAACAAATGGCAAAAATCAATTTAACTGGCAGCTTATATTCTCACCATAAGAAAGTTAAATCACTTCATGTTATTAAAATGTATAAAAAGGTAAAGTTTAAGAGTTCCCATTATGAAGAATAATATGGTTAATTAGTTGAGATAAAGAGTGGTGTTCAAATAGTTTAGCTCATAATTTATAGTGGTTAAATTTTCTAAGGCAGTAAAAATAGGTACAAATTTATGCAATTTAATTTGCATATATATTATGTCTAGCTATAATAAATACTTAAAAAGAGTAGGATGACAAATTTCTAATGCTTTATTTTTTTAAAAATACTAGGTACTTTAAAGAATAAAATATCTTTTTAAATAAGAGTTCATTGCAATTAATTTATGCTATAGCCAAGTCTGTGGAAAATATAGGTATTGTAAAAGAATTTTGATAAGCTGGACAACTTTTAGGATTGGATTTTGTGGTTTATTACATATTAGCTCAACATTAATTTTGGTTTAACACCTTTTCATGATGTTTCTGGAGAATAATAGTTGATTTTTCCTAATGAGTATAGTCTGCTCAACACAGTTGCCCTTTGTTTTAGTTTTAATTTATTGAGATGTCCTCCTTGTATCTCCTTCTCTGTATCGGTTATGATCATACTGGTGGCAACTATTGTTATACATGAGGGGCGATTTTGTCAAATCCTTAGCTCTGGATTTTTACACAGGAATAATCTTCTGTACAAGTCAGATGTTTTTACAGGCATTACTCTCCCAATATTTGCTTGACAACTATTTATTCAGTCCTACAATATATCAGAATAGGACCAGGACAGGGATCTTAAGTACAAGGTGAATTTGCCATGTATTTCCATGGGATGTTTGAGGCTCTTAAAAGAAATCAGCAAGCAAAAATCTCACAGCGGAGAGTGACTGGGGACTAGAGTTGTTATTTGAACTAATATGAAATTTAGGGCTGGTGATATAGCTCAACCAAAAAGTATTTGCCATGTAAACATGAGGACCTGAATTCATGTTCCCAGCACCCATATACGAAGTCAAGCATGATGTACATGACTCCATCCCAAGCGCCGGGAGGAGGAGACAGAAGGATCCCTAGGACCTACTATCCAGCTACTCTAGTTAATGTGGTGAGCTTTGTGTTCAAAGAGAGATTTTGTCTCAAAATAAATGTGGAACAAGATAGGGAAGACAACTGACAACAACCTCTAGTCTCCATATGTGCAGGCAAACAAAAGAACACATATGTGTGCACAGGAATATACACACACACACCCCATACACATGCACACACGATCAATTTATTATGCTTCAAAAGAGAAGACTTTTTGAGACCAGACTTTTGTGTAGAACTCATACACTATCACCTAAATGTAGCAGAAGACGTGGAAAATAATGAGTTTTTTTGTTAATTTTTTCCATATCAACTATAGTTTTATATACTTTGAAAAATAATCATAAATTGACTTTTCATTTTACAACTTATTTCACAAAAGATTTTAACATTTTCAATTTTATGTATATATTTATTTTTGACAACAAATCTTACCCATTTCTCTATAAGGTTTGTGAGTCAGGAAATTAAGATACATAAATAGGCTTTGAAAATAACATGCATTAAATGCTGTACATATTCTGGGCATCTGTCTATGAAATATGTAATTTGTTGTTTGAAAAGTCCTTATTTAAGTCTACTCTTGACAGTCTGTCCTTACTTCACACTGCAATGCTGTCAGACCCACACAAAAACGATGTGTTAATCTGCACTGGACATGCTAGAAGCTGGTTCGTATATTTAATGAGAACTCAAACATGTTTTGTCTATATACTCCATGGTGAGATGCTTGCTTGCATATGCCTGTGTTTGTTTATGAATAGATCAGAAATTGAATCATTCTATCCAAACAATGAATCTTAAATCACTTTTAAGTGAAGTAATACTGGTGTAATGCAGAGAACCAGAGTTTAAAGTTTTAGAAACAGACACTTTTGAGTTGCACTTTAATGACACACACCCTGGTGATCAAGATAAGACCATATGTTTTGATAACCCAATCAGAAGATGAGGAGTCATTTACTAATGAGGTCAAACTCCACTACCATTGTTTCAGTAGAGTAATATTGGCTATAATTATCAGTAGAGATTTAAGCAGGTAGTGTCAAAGCTTCAAAGAGCAGAAATAGATCGAAGAGAAACAGACATGTAAAGGTCTCTCCCATGTCCTGTATTTAACAGCAAATCAATATTCAAACTACAAGAATTTAAATTGTATCAACAATTGTTGGGTTCATAGTTTGGGGACAATGACAATGTGGTTCAATCAGCAAGGTGCTTTCTTCACCAGTACAGAGCACTGGGTTCAGGTCCCAGAACTTATATAAGTTCTTAGGAGTGATGGTATACACTTGTAATTCAAGCACTGCAGGCACAGAGACAGGGGGATTCCTGGGCTTACTGCCAGCCAATCTAATCTAATTGGTGTTCCAATAAAAGTACCTGAGCAGAAAAGGAAGTAGAAGAATGATGCCCAAGGTTGTCCTCTGGCCTTGTGTACACATGCACACATATACAGCACAACATACACACATTCTATTATTCTTTTAAAATAACATTCAGTAAAATTCATCCCATTTCTTCATATCACACTTAATACTCAATCCTTATCAGAAAAGACTTAAGGAATATTATTTTAGGAAAAGCCTACACGTATGTATTTAAAACAGTGTATGATTAACCTCTTTCTACAGAAACCAAGAAGGCTGCTTGGTTGTTCTGGCCACTCAGTAGCTCAGACCCAAAACAACCACACAGAAACTGTATTATTTAAAACACTGCTTGGCCCATTAGCTTTAGCTTCTAACTAACTCTTTTTTTTTCTTATTAAAGATTTCTGTCTCTTCCCCACCGCCGCATCCCCTTTCCCTCCCCCTCCCCATATCAAGTCCCCCTCCCTTGTCAGCCCAAAGAGCAATCAGGGTTCTCTGCCCTGTGGGAAGTCCAAGGACCACCCACCTCCATCCAGGTCTAGTAAGGTGAGCGTCCAAACTGCCTAGGCTCCCACAAAACCAATAGGTGCAGTAGGATCAAAAACCCATTGCCATTGTTCTTGAGGTCTCAGTAGTCCTCATTGTCCGCTATGTTCAGGAGGACCAGTTTTAACCCAGGCTTTTTCAGACCCAGGCCAGCTGGCCTTTGTGAGTTCCCAATAGAACATCCCCAATGTCTCAGTGTGTGGGTGCACTCCTTGCGGTCCTGAGTTCCTTGCTCGTGCTCTCTCTCCTTCTGCTCCTGATTTGGACCTTGAGATTTCAGTCCGGTGCTCCAATGTGGGTCTCTGTCTCTGTCTCTGTCTCCTTTCATCGCCTGATGAAGGTTAATATTCAGGAGGTTTTTTTTTGGGGGGGGGTCTCCTTCTAATTTAACTTCTCTAAGAACGCGAATTATAGGCTCAATGTCCTTTATTTATGGCTAGAAACTAAATATGAGTGAGTACATCCCATGTTCCTCTTTTTGGGTCTGGCTTACCTCACTCAGGATAGTGTTTTTTGCAGGCAAATGGATGGAAATAGAAAACACTATCCTAACTAACTCTTACAACTTAATTTAATCCATCTCCATTAATCTGTGCATCACCACGAGGTGGCCTACCAGCAAAGTTTAGGCGTATCTGTCTCTGGCAGTGGCTCCATGGCTTCTTCTCCTCTGCCACCTTTCTCTCAGTATTCAGTTTAGTTTTCCCTTCCTAGCTAAGTTCTGCCCTATCAACAGGCCAAGGCAGTTTCTTTATTAACCAATGGTATTCACAGCACACAGAGGGGAATCTCACATCAAAGAAAGACACTTTTAGTACTGCTTTCCAGCTCGGCTTATTCAGGGAAGCAGTTAGATAGCACAGCTTTAGAATCTACACACATGTTATCATTGAATTTGTCTCCTGGACAATGTTGTGTTGCCTTGGTTTACAGCGAGGAGTTCAGCTCAGTGGATAGACAGCACAGTTAACACACTCATTCCTTACAGAATCACAGGGCAGCACTTTGTTGCCAAAGGCAGTCGTTGAACTTTGTATCCCAAGATAGACTAAGTTGAGTGTCCTGGAAAGTAATGGATCAGGACGGGAGCAGCAAGCTACTGCCAGTGGTATCATGATGAGACAGGAGCAGAGAGCTGTAAGTGCGTGAGACTCTGTGTGTGAGAAGGACATGTCCAAGGGGGGCACTTGAGCCCTGATGCACAAAGCAGCTGCCTCTCCCAGTGAAGCAATCAGTGCTCAAGTGTGTTGAAAGCTATGAAATGCCCTTAAACTCCTTTGGACACCCTTGCTCTCTGTAGGACCAGAAACTATGAGTGCAAACCCAAGCAGTGTTGAGTGACTCAGTCATCACAAAGGGACTTAAGGTAATTTTATTTCATTAAGTCTCAGTTGATCTGAGATTTAGGAGAGGTTGAGATCTTGGGAGACAACAGGCAAGGAGTGGCAGATGAATTTATCAGTCTTTTCTTCTCTAGTTACTTTCATCACAAATGGTCCTGTGGGTGCCACCACCAAACCAATCTTACTGTCAGGGATGATTCCCACACTTTCATTTATCGACATCTAATGTGTATTGTAGTTACAGAGGAATCAGGCAAATCAGACAGAAAATCTAATTTTGCTGCTTTGGGGCAATCTAGGGAAGAGAGACAGCTGAAAACGGAGAGGGAAAAAAATGTATCCACTGCAAGTGGAAACAATCTGACAGACTCCTGGCATGAAAGCCTTAATTCCTGGGAGGAACATGATGAGCAAATTAACTGCAAGGTAGGAAAAGCTGTTGGCAATCGAAGTTCAGCCAAAATGTAAGACTTTCACATATATCTTTTGTTTTTACTGTAAAGTAATCACATTTTGTTACCAGAAAAAAATAAACACCTGTGTCTGTGTGTGCATATCTATGTATATGTGTGCTGTATGTCATGCCCATGTTTTTATAAGCTGATACGCTACCAACAATTACTAACTTTCAAAATGTTATATTTCTACACAACAATAATATTAATACATATTATTTGTATTTTGTGGAGTTTTTTTTTTTCCTCAGAGGAATAATAAAGTAGCTACAGGCATTTTATCTACTTACGGCTGCCTCAGGCAGTCCTGGGCAAGCAGCAAGGTGGCAGAGGCAGCCCGGCAGCTGTCCGGCTGTGTTCTCAAGCTTGAGGAGTTCTCTGTCCATTCTTGCCACCCTCGTTTAAAACTGGTATGGAAAAATTTCAAACTGTGCCCTGTGTATTTGCTATGTTATCACTGCTGCAACAAAATTCCAGACAGAAGGAATGGTGACAAGATGTGCTGACTTCAGATCTGGAGACTGGGAACTTGAGGTGGCTATCATGTCACATCTGCAGTCACAAAGCAGAGAAATGGCTGCAGGCTCCTTTGTACTTACTTGGGACCCAACCCATGGAATAGTACTGTTCACATGTATGGTGAGTTTTCTCACCAGATGGAAATCCAATCTAGAAACTCCTCAGAATCTTGTCTAGAGGATTGTCTCTTAGGAGGGCTTATTCCCGTCAACTTTGCAGTCAGTATTAAGTAACACACTCTGATGTCTTGAGCAGGTTTCATTTCCCCAAGTTTGAACTTAGAGAAGGAGCGGCGGGGCTGTGTCCCTCCACCCAGCTCCCCACCATCTGCTGGCTTTACCCAAAATAATTACACAGAAACTGTATTCTTTTAAACACTGCTTGGCCCATTAGTTCTAGCCTCTTATTGGCTAGTGTTCACATCTTAATTAACCCATTTCTAATAATCTGTGTAGCACCATGAGGTGGTGGCTTACCAGGAAAGATTGAGCATGTCTGACCTGGCAGCTGGCTCCATTGCATCTGACCTCACCTCCTTCCCTTTTTCCCAGCCTTCTGTTCTGTCTTTTCTGCCGACCTATGTTCTGACCTATCAGGCCAAGCAGTTTTCTTTATTAATCAACCAATGAAACAACAGATAGATAAAGGAAATTTCAAAGACAGTTCAGTCACTTTTTGCTGTGTACTGCAGAATGTCTCATAGACTCTTTCATAAATCAGGAACCCCGAAAGATCATCTCACCTTTAGGCAAGTTCAGCAGTCCTTTCTCTGTGGGTTCTCTGTGTCCAGTTTATGCAACAGTCCAGGCAAGAGCAGTTTCTTACCCAAATGGCTAAACAACTCCATAAGGAGCCTCTTTGATGCCCATCTTCCTCTTGAAGTAGACTGGTGCTGCAAAGAGCAGATGTGTCTCATTTTCATGAAAAACCCTAAGTTATTAAAACATTAAATGCCATATTCTGTAGTCTTTGAAAGATATGAAGAATGCCTATCTGAAATATATCTATGCACACCTAGAAAGTCTAACTAACATGATTACAAACTTGACTATTATAGAGGATTATCTATTAACAACCTATATTTCCTAATTATACATTACATTTTAAAATGAACTACACAACACAATACCTTAATCAAGATCAAAAATACATATATATATAACAAAACTGACATTAAAATCTATACCAATGCAAATTATTCATATCTATATTATATCCCCCTTTAAATGTTAAAGAACATTTATAAACAATATCAGGGAATATGGATGTAGTCATTTCTCTCCAAACTTCGTCCTGCTGTATAGTGGCACTGTTAATTAGGTCTTTCATGGTATAATCTGTGTGCTAGATTTATCTCATTCAGCAGTTGAGTGAAATAATTTTTTGAAGGTGTTCACAGCAACCTTTCAGGAGGGCATGGTCTATCATACCATATTGGGATAGAAGTAACCCACGGGGTCTCATCCTCTGTGAAAACAAAAGAAGAACCTCTTTTCCAAAGTATCATATCCTTAGATCCAAATTCTGAAGTCAAGGTATTTTCAAAATATCTATCTTGGATTAGTTCATCAGCATTTATAAACAAATATCTTTTAGCAGCCCTGCTCCTTCCTCAGCATTTAAACAATTCAAAGAGAGCATAATAGCATACAGTATCAAGATTCTCTGTGTATTTTCCATCTTTGTGTGGCTTTATTTTAACCTCTATTTTGTTTATTTTTACTTTTATTTTTTTGATACAGGTTCTCTGTATATCTTTGTCCTGGAATAACTCTGTAGATCAGGCTGTCCTTGAACTCACAGAGATCCACCTGTCTCTGCCTCCCAGGCATTGGGATTAAAGGTGTGTCCTGCCACACCTTGAAGCCACAGAGGTCAATCTACCTCTACCCCTTGAAGTCACAGAGGTCAATTTACCTCTGCCTCCCAAGTATTGGGATTAAAGGTGTGTACCACTACACCCAACTACTCTCTTTTTCTTTCTTTCTTTCTTTCTTTCTTTCTTTCTTTCTTTCTTTCTTTCTTTCTTAACTTTAACTTTTTTTTGCAAGCCTGCATATATTTTTAAACACACTGTAAACCATTTAGAGGTTTTCTTTGTTTTTGAATCTTTCTTTACTGTATCTCTCTCTCTTTTACTGACCACACAAGCCTTTAAATTACTGAGTAATATGGGTAGGATTAAAGCTGTGGCTTTGCCGGCTAGATCCAGCCCATTTTTAGCTTTCCAGCCTCATGGTAGAGGTACCGGCTATAGCCATTTTTATTGCCATAACACTATGGCGTTTCAAGGTCCTTGCCAGCAGGCAAGCTGCAACATTCTGCTTACAGACCACATTCAGACTGCCCTCCTGAAAGAGTCAGAGATTGCCCTAGCAGGACAGCCCAGAAAGCCTGCATTTTAAAACGGCTCAGCTTTTTTCCTCCTACAGCAGCAAACCGAAAAGCAAGTGTTCAGCTTTTTGTCAACATCATTTTAAATATTTCGTAGCAGGACCTCTTAAAAGAGCTACAAGGTTTTGCAGCTAAAGCTGAGTCAGGAAACCTCTCTTAGATGAGAGCGCTTGCTTGCCTCTAACAAGCAGAGCAGACACGAGAAATTGCTGCTACCAAGAAAACATGCTTTACTCTATTCTTTCCTAAGCTTTCTAGGGCTTTCAGTGGATTCAGTTATCCACGTCTGGGCACCATTTGTAGAAGGAGCTGCAGGCAGCGTTCCTGCCACCCATTTCCCAGCTGCCTGGCTAGCTTATCCCCCGAAATATTAACACACAAATTGTATTCTTTTAAACACTGCCTGGCCCATTAGCTCTAGCCTCTTACTTGCTAACTGTCACATCTTGGTTAGCCCATTTCTAATAATCTGTGTAGCACCACGAGGTGGTGGCTTACCGGAAAAGATTGAGCATGTCTGACCTGGAGGCTGGCTCCATCACGTCTAACCTCACTTCCCTTCTTCCCAGTCTTCTATTCTGTCTTCCTGCCTACCTATGTTCTGACCTATCAGGCTAAGCAGTTTTCTTTATTAATCAACCAATGAAACAAGATATAGATAAAGACCCTTCTACATCATGAACTAAATGTTACAAAAATTAATTTCTTTAGAAAATATTCTGGAGAGTTCCTAAACTGGCCTTGCCCTGTAATCACACTGATGACTATCTCAAATGTCATCATAGAACCTACATCCAGCAACTAATGGAAACAGATGCAGAGAACCACAGTAGACCATTGGGCAGATCTCCCAAAGTCTAGTTGAAGAGAGGGCAAAGTGAGAATACGAGCAAAGAGGTCAAGACCATGATGAGTACATCCACTGAAACAGTTTACCTGAGCTCATGGTAGCTCACTAACTCCAGCCTGACCATGAGAGAATCACTATAGGATCAAACTAGGCCCTCTGAATGTTGGTGACAGTTATATGGCTGGGGCATACTGTGGGGACACTGGCAGTGAGACCAGGATGTATCTACTGCATGTACTGACTTTTTGGAACCCATTCTCTTTGGAGGGATACCTTGCTCAGCCTAGATACAGTGTGGAGGGCCTTGGTTCTCCCTCCAAGCAATGTGCTAGACTTTGTTGATTCCCCATGGGAACCCTAACCTTCTCTGAAGAGTGGAAGGGGGAGTGGGTTGGGAAAGGAGGGAGGAGAGAGGAGAAGGAGAGGGAATGGGAAATGGATTCAGATGTAAAAATGAGAAAAGGGAGGTTTTCTTTAAAAAAAAAAAAGAAAAAGAATACCATTATGCAGCTATGAATAAAGAATGGCTACTATTATAATGATATCTCAGATATATTACTGAGTAAAAAATAGATGAGTGAAAAATGTATCTTTTGTGTAAATGGAAAAAGAATTGAAATTAATATATCATGTAATTGTTTATATCTATGTAGCTATTTCCTTCCTTTTGGGCAGAGAGCAACCTGGGATGGGGTAGGTTGGGATGAATGAATTCAGAATATATTTTTAAATGTGCATTGAAATTTATTGTTTGGAGTTTTCAGTTTTTTATTAATGAACTACACATTAAAGTAATTTTAATTACAAATTTAAATTACAATCTGGACCTCCAGCGCCTGAGAAACAAGCTATTCTCTAAGCTGAACGTGGAGGATTTATATAGAGTTGCTACTATTGTATGTAACATGGGCATTCTTGGCAATCCATCATCTGGCCTCAATGTCCTCAATTATCCAGATGTGAAGTTGTTAATGAAGTATAACATGACCTACAAATCATTTATGGATCTTTTGAGATACTATCTCAACACTACATGCACATCTGATCCCCCCAGAGTTTCTACAGAGCTGGATTCTCTGCCATTTTAATTGATCTAATATTGTTATAAACTGGAGTTGTCAGATTAGTAACAGCTCATGAGTATTATGAAAACATATGTGATTAGGTGTTCCATCCCAAATGTGGCTATAACCGTTCCTTGAAGAAGTCGGTTCTGTAATGTTCTTCTGGTTGATTAAAAAAAAAAAAAGGTACAAACATTCCATGAAATGGGCTTTTAAAAAGAGTTGGGAGCTGTAGAGATGGCTCAGTGGTTGTGAGAGTTTACTGATCTTTCAGCATCCACATGGGCTCATAACTACCTGTAATTCCTCTTCCAGGAGACAGAAACTCTCATCTCTGCAGGCTCCTATATGCATGTGGCACACATAAAATTTTTGGAAATACATATGTACACATAAAAATAAGTGAATAAAAATTTTAAAGTGCTTGAGTATATATATATATATATATATATTTCTCAGAGGAGCTGAACTTGAATAAAATCTTATCTGATGTGTGTGCTCTGATCAGATTTCATGTCCACAGTACTGACCACAGCATGTACATGAGTCCACAGTACTGATCAGGTATTATAATGTGCTAGGAACTTAATATTTGTAATTTTTACTCTAATCCTCCAGTATGCACAATTTCACTTTAGAAAATAAGGCTTAGGGACCTGTAAAATGCAGAGTAGGTATTCAACAAATAAAACTGAATCTCAACCAAATGCATCAGAATACATAAGAAGAATGCACCATCTCTCCATGGATGCAGCTGCTGCATTTCTGCCTTGAGTCCCTAATGACAGGCTCATTTCCTCTAGTATTTGTACTTACAGTCTGAAAAGAGGTAGTTCATGGAGGCTTTCCTGCTTGGCTCCCCCACAGGCACGTTCAGTGGAGACTTCAAATGGGCACACTGTGACACCCACCTTGTAGTCCTCATGTAAATGAGATCACACACATGCGCGTGCATGCACATACACACACACACACGTCAAGCATATGCACATGAGAAGAGAGTTGTACATGAGAAGAACATGAAGACAGGAAAACTAAAGGTCTTTATTCATGCTGTAATGATAGTTTAGAAGTGGCTGTGTTTCATGACTCTTGCATGAGATCATTCAAGATTCTTGTACCGTGTATCAAGGTGGCTATTCTTGTGCTTTTGGTTTTTGCTTATTTTTTAATGTTTATAGAATAAATTTTCTCTCTATCTCTCTCTCTCTCATTCCTTTTGGATGCTTATTGATACTTTTCACATTTTAATTTGTATTACTGAATGTTCCTGAAAAGCTCAAAATTTGGTTGGATTCATTGATTTGTATAACTATTGATTCTCATCCCTACCTTTGTTTTTAGTAAAAGCTGTATGATATTAGGTGAATATACTTGCTTATTGAAAGCCCTCAGAGATTTTAGCATATTTTCAGCATTAAGTACTTTTAGTTGAAGTTGAAAAAAAAATGTGTTGGGGTAGAAGTTATTTCTTGATTAGATTTTTAAAAAGATTTATTTCATGCGTTTATGAGTTCTTTTCCCATAAGTACAGCATATGCATGCCGGGTCCTTACGGAGGTCAGAAGAGGGCATCAGATTCCTGGGAATTAGCATTATAGATGATAACAAGCTACTATGAGAGTGCCTGAAATCGAACGTCGTTCTCCACAATAGCAGGTGCTGTTCACCATCTCTCCAGCCCTTGGCTAGATTTTCCGATACAAAAGCAGAATAATAGAGCCATTCAATTTTAATGGCTCACGTTTTATTTTCACACCCATGAGACTGTATCTAGGTGTGTCTCTCCATGTATACATGGATCTATCTATAATTCATTTAAATGTTTATCATAAAAAACTTTGCAAAAAGAACACACATTCTTTTAGAGATCTCCTATTAAAGAGAACAATGCGGTTTTGAGCTCAGCCTGTGATTTCAACATTTCTGGTCAAGACATGCTGCAGTTTAGAGAGTGTACTGTTCGGTCAGTCTTACACACCCACAGGCTACTTTTCATCTCAGACTTCAGTGACAGTTTAAGTAGTAAAAGGCCAAGATCCATAAATAGAAGATTCTGGATCTTGAGTTTATTTCAAATCATGGTGCATAGACCTCATTTGTCATTTTTGTGTTGACTTATAGGCTGTGTACTGTACTGCCCTTCTCTGGGGAAAATAGGCTTAAACATAGTCATTTTTAATAAGATCCCTTGGTTTCTCTGTCTCCTTCATGCCAGGGAACCACTGTCTAGATAACAAAATTCAATTGATTATTATTTATTTTGAATAGTAATTAATTCCAAAGGATACCATCAAATGCAAAGGGTGGGTGGTTTGGGAAAATGCACCAACTCTAGTTTTTGTATATTGAAATTTTTTCTGAGTATTATTCATCTATACTCTTCCCTTTATTCATGGCTGAAATGTTTTATCTTTCTTATACCCAGTTCTGTCTTGCTACTGTTATTTTTTACTGACCTTTGGCTTATAAAAGAGTGTCTAGATAATCTGTCTGTCTACAGAAACAAATTTCAACCACATAAGAGGATCATTCATTCTTTGTGTAAAGTTATCTTTATGTGGATCACAAAGGTTAAGTCAAACCATATATCATTCTTGTACAGACATGTATCTTCAAACCTATCTAAATATTTATATTTATAAACTAATCCCTAACCTCATCTGTAATAGTCTATGAACAAATTCTAGCCTAGTTAGATGCAGTCAAAATAATAGACAATATTTTAACAAATGTTAGAAAATGAGTCTTTTTTCTACTAAGTGTATTGTTGTAGAATATTAGTTTAATATGTGTTATACTCTTTTATGTTGTAGAATATTTATTTAATGATGCAAAGATATGTTGCATTCTTTTATGTTGCATTTGTTTGACTCTGTAAAGCTGTGTTACTTTGCCTGCCTAAAATACCTGATTGGTCTAATAAAGACTGAATGGCCAACAGCTAGGCAGGAGAGAGATACGCAGGATTGACAGACAGAAAAAATAGGAGTAGAAATCTAGGAAGACAAAAGAAGGAGGAGTGGGAAAATGAGGAGAGAAAGATGCCAGGGGCCAGTTACCTGGCCACCCCGCCAGTCACTGAAAAAGAAGGGAAGAAAGACATAGAATAAAGAAAGGTAAAAGTTCCATAGGCAAAATATAGAAAAAGAGGAATGGAATAATTTAGGTTAGAAAAGTTGGTAAAAAAACAAGCCAATCTATGCCCAGACATTCATAAATAAGTCTCCATTTACTTACTTGGGAACTGGGTGGTGGACCCCCAAAGAGCAAAAAGAATAAAAACAACTACAGTGTATATCTTTAATTTCCTGTGAAGTGAAAATTGGGGGAGCCAATATTTGGGAGACTACACGATTGTTCTCTTGTGATGATTTTGCTTATCCAAATAACTCGCCAGAGGATGCTCATCTTGTTACCTTTCTTAGTGTATTTAAAATTATCATTGATTCATGTATAAATGCTTGAAACAATGAAACAATTCTTGGCTAGATTGTATTGAATATTTAATGCTTTAAATTTTAATTAGTTATCTCTCACTAGCCACATAAGATAGAAAAGATCTATGATATTCAATACAAGTATTTTTGTATAAAGGTAAGGTAGTTTAAAATCTCAAAGACATTTTTCACATATTAAAAAAGCACCTTCTTATAAAAATGGAGACAAATGAATAGAAAAGCACTTAAATAGTAAAGATATTCTTCTTCAAAGGCAATCTTGACTGCCAGTGGCCAAATATTAGTATTAAATATGTTATCTTTGATAAATACTATTCTGAACTGCCTTACAAAAGCTGCTTGATTTGGGGCATTTTAGTAGCTTCTTGGGAAGAATGAAAATGAAGAAGAAATCAATAAAGCATGGGCCTCTTATCCTGTATTGATTCCCCTAATCCAGCAGCCATTAAATACTTGAGAGATAAGCCTCTTTTAAGATGGTCTGTTTATATTTTGAAGATCAAATACCTTAATTTTGCTCATGGGTTTCCAAAACACAGGATGGAAGGTTAGCTTTCAGTGACCGTCTTTCCTTCAGAAAATGTTTGTAAGCTAAGCCTACCAAGAGTGTTCTGTGAGAGGACCCTCTTCACGTGATTGCTTTGGCAGAGCTGGGAGCACAAATGGCCTGAAGTGCTGCTATGCATCGCACAAACAGAGGAAGAAAAGCACTAGTATCACCGAGGAAGAGAACTGGCAAAACTGTATGGCTCTGATTTTATTGGAACTATGAGTCTTTCAGTGCCATTGGGCTTTAACATTTTACCTTTTTAAGTCATTAGAACCTTATTCCAATCCAGCCCTCTTACCCTAAGATGTGCTATTGACAATGAGAGCAAAAGACAGCATGGCATTTTGTTTTCAAATTTTCTTTAATGTGAAAAATTCAAATTTGCCATTTTGTCCAAAAAACACAATACTGTTTATTTTTGATCTTTACTTATAGCGATCAATTTTTAAACATATAATGACTAAATTTTAAATAGTAAAATGACCAACAAAGGCTCTAGTAAAAAAAAAAAGTCTTTTCTTTTGTAAATACACTAAAAATACCCTTTCCTTCCTAACTTTTAAATGTTATCTAATTTATTTTGTTCTTTTTAAAGTACTATTTATTTGGGGGGAAAAAAAACTACTTTAGCATTTAATCTCATATGTAACACCTCTGGCACTCTTTCTGATCCCCCTAATTCAGTCTGTACCCTTTTCATAAGGAGTCCCCATACTACTTCAGGATTTTCGTTCCATGCAATAATTAGGATTGCTTAGGCCTATGATGGGGAAGGGCTATTTGCTGGATGTTGAGCAGCTCACAGGCGGCCCAACTGTTGATGATGATGTCCCTCTCTCATGACTTCTGTAGTAGCCGGTAGTTTCCAGTACTTCCTCAGAAATGACTGCAACCCCTGGTTATGATGGAATGTTGAAAGGCCCAAATCTTGTCCAGGGCTTGTGTAGGCAGGGATAACTGCTTTTTCTTCATTATTGCTACACCATACTGTATCAGATTGTTTCACAGAACTTATCCTCCAGATCTTACATTTTTCCTGCCTTCCATTTTCTGTAATATTTCTCTGGTGGTCACAATGTTGATCTAGATCCCCTGTTTACAGATAAGCATGCCACATCATTTGTCTCAGCACATAGACAAGATATAAGACTCCCCATTAACCTTCACCTACTGCCAAAAAAAGAATATCTGCCCGAAGAAAGTAACACTAGTCTATGGTTGAACAGATATTTAGAATGCAGTTTAGCACATCCATTAAACAGAACAACAGTAGTTGGTTCCATCCTGGGACCTGTGCACTCCATAGATACAGGGTTTCTACTGCTTTAAAGCATCCAGAAAATAACATTTCCCCTAGAGAAGGTCTCAAAGTCCATTCAAAAGACAATTAGTATCCTCAATTGGCTATCTACTATTACCATAGAACAGTGTCAAACCTGTCTCCAAAAATACTTACTTTACAACTCGTAATAGTAGCAAAATTACAGTGCCGAAGTAACAATGAAAATAATTTTGTGGTTGGGAATCATCATAATGTAAATAACTGTATTAAAGGGTCGAAGCATTAGGAAGTGGTTCAGAGCCCTAGAAGGAATATGTTGCCTGACAGCCTCAAAGTATTATAGCACACAAAGTCTATAGCTAAAAGAAAAAAATAAAACAAACAAACAAAAAACCCACAAGTGGTTATTTTCTCTCCCAGCAGCTGACATGGTATCATCAGATACTATGAACCATAGCTAGCAGGAAAGAGCTTCTGCCTCAGTTTTATCTTGATTTCTTTGTGTCCTGAAACCAAAGCACATAGTATTTCAGTACCAGGGTTTTAATATCAGTTCTAGAAGCCAAATAAGAACACTGTTGGTGACTTATAATCCCTGCCAAGTGAAATGTTCACTTTTGAGTGCATTACTTATGGTATGGTGGTCCATCCTAAGAAGTGGGCTGAGCCCAGATGTTCTAATATTGAGAAGGATTCTGATGACTCTGGCTTAGACCTATGTACTGCCCTACCAGAATATGACACTTTTCTTGCTCTTTTCCACCTTGTCTTACTCTATTTAAGGGAAGTTAATTGTTCATTTTTCTAAACTTTAATATTACATCAAATGATATACATTACTGAGAAATTATCACTTTTAATTGATACTACCCACTTATCTTAAATTAGTTTTATTTATTTCAGTTTTTGAAAGTTACTTTTTTATGCCTTTCTTTTAATTTCAATTACAACATTAATCTCATCTGAATCAAGTGTTGTCTTGAAGGTCTTTAAACTCTTTGTAGTTTGGGTCTGGGTATCATGGAATGAGTGACACCGAGTTTATCAGATGCCTTCTTACATCTGTACCCATCATTCACATTTTCCTCTTCCTGCCTGTCTTTTATTGACTTTTAAAGGAACCACTAAACTATGACAGATAGCTTTGGGTCCTAGGCAAAATCAGCAAAATATTCTACATGCACTTCTTAACTATGAGTAGAAGAATATTTAACAGTTTCTTTGTGGGGTTTCTTTTAGCCACACCATCCTGGGGGTCTGGGCATTTAACTCTGAATTCACAAGGATTTCCATAATAATGAGTGTGTGCCTATTGGTTGTTGAATCAGATGAGAAAGGAGGGCATGCAGAATTGTGTCCCCAACAGGTTCCAGTCTGCTTGGCTGGAAAGGACAGTGAAGTCACCCTATTTAGGTAAGGAACTGAGAGAAGGTTGTGAGAGTGGATGCTCAGGTGGTCATTGCCCAGCACACTCCTGCCGTGTCTGCCCTCCTGAGAACTCTACCATCAGAGAACCTGACCTTATTCCCTGTGTCTATACAGATACTACTTAGACACCCCAGAAAATAGGATCTTTGTGGTTCCTGGTTCCATCTGTTCACCTCATTAATACAGACGAAATTGAATAGTTGCAGTTTAAGATGTCTTCTCAATTAGGTCTTGCTGGGCATCTCTCATTTTTATCTCCATGATAGCAATCAGGGGCAAAAAAAGGTAATAACCTCTCTTTCCTCCCCCCCCACCAGTGTTAAAAAAAAGCCACACATTTTTTGTAGGTGGTTCCCTGTGTCCAGCTTCCATTCTCTCTGAGGTGAGCTGATTATAATTAGAACCTCAAAGACTGAACCATATGGAATAAAACACAGGGTGGGTGTATCAGATTACTTTTTGAGCAAAAATGACAAGCTTCAGAGCAGGAAAATATATTTTGGAGAGCAATGTGAGGAAGATCAAATCTTGAATTAGTGAGGAGTCTCAAAGGCCATGCTGGGACAGTTCACTTTAAGCCAAGAGGAACAAAGAACTACGAGAAATTAAAGCAAGATAGAGGCACAATGGCAGTCATTTTCAGGGTCATTCATCTACCCTGCATTTAAAACTATCTTAAGTGATATTTCCATTCAGAATCTAAAATACCTTATTTTTGCTCGTGGATTTCTAAAGCATCAAAACTGATGTTATACTATATTTAGCATTAATCTGTCTTGGTACAGCTGTTTTACAACACACAGAATAAGATTCACCATATCCAAGTGAGGTAGCCCTTACATTTCTGTTTATTGAAAGCACTGGCAAGTTTAGTCTTAACAGGAGCTGACTGTGTATGCAGTTTAGTTGGTGCTGATATAAAATAATCAAATCTTTTCATTTCGTTTAGTATTTTCATGACTCTATGTACAACTTTTGAAACTGATGGTACATAACGTGGCCTTGGAAGCAGCATAGAGGGTTAGTGACGGTGACAGTAATGAGTAAGCACAGGACAATGGTGGCCACAGAAGAGGTCTAGATATGGGGGAAGTATAAGAGATGAGGTTTCCTTCTGGAAATTGTATATGGTCTGATAAGATCAAACAGAGCGTACTTCTGTAGGCTAAGGAAGTTCTGAGAACAGAGTTATGCTGAGAGGTCAAATTGACTTTGATGGCAGTGATGAAAGGTATCAATGCTGTCCTGCCAGAGAGGAAGAGGCAACCCAGCAGAAGTGTCTGGAATAGTCTGTCTTGGTAGGAAGGTAAAATCCTGGACATGTGAACTCTTGGCGTGTTAATTTTAAAGCAAAGTTGATAACTTCAAATACATGGTTAACCAGAATTATCGACTCTCATGAAGTCCTAGAATTGCTAGAATCTTGGATTTTCTTCTTGGTGATTTCTATTTTCATTATCAGTCAGGAATGGTGTTCAGTTTCATCCTAAGAAAGGTATTTCTGTCTCAAAAGAATGAGGTGCAGCCCTCAGTGCAAAATACTCCTGCTGCATCTCCTAAAATATTTCATTTTCTTCTGATGTTTTTGCATAAGATTGAAGTAGGTCAGAGTCTTTCAGGATGTGTTTCAAGCCTGTGAATGTCTTCCCATTGCTTTATGGGTTCAGACAAAGGCTGAGGTTCACTCTTTTTCATGGAGGTTCATGTAGCTCTCTTCTTCATCTCCTGACTCTCTTTTCTTCTCCATTGGTAGCCTCAAAGACTGCAGGGCTTCTTGTCAGTGTGGGGCTCTCTGCATGGCAGTCTCTACAGGTAAAGTTTTCTTGCCAGTCTTTGCCTAATCCCCAAGCTTTCTCCCCCTTCATGTCTTCTCCTTTTCCTATTTAGTCAATGAGGACCCTATAGATTATCAGGTCCCCCTGAAGAAATAACTTCTCAGAACCCTAAGGTGTTCTTTGTTAACATGTGTTCTCATTTGTAAACTTATCTGTGTGTGATGACTGGTTTAACGCTTTTCCTATAAGATTTTGCTCTCTCCAGAAAAACCATATAGCTTCCTTTATGCACCACAACTTCTGAGCACTAGCAGAACAAGTTGAATGGATGGATGGCTGAGTGAATGCTAGGGCCTTGCCCGAGTGGCCAAATGATTGCTACCATAACAAACGTGTCATTACTGAGATATCTCAAGACGTCTGGAGCCTCCGGTACCTTAACTCTTGTTAACACCTGTGTCTTCCTCACCTGCCTACCACAGGAAGATCTCCAGATGGTATATGGAGAGTTGGGAAATGGTGAACGAGTCGTCACAAAGTGCTAGTGTTTAATTCAGGAAAGAGAAGCAGACTAGAGGGGAAAGGAATGCTGTTTTGGCACTATTACATAATACAGCTTCCCTTTAAAGTAAGCAAAAACAATATCAAAAAAAAGCATTATGCAAACTTGGTGATCCTCAATGTAAGGTGAGCTCAGTTTGTTTGTTTGCTTGCTTGCTTTAATATGGATTTATCTGCCAGATCCTATTAATTACAGATAGAATCTGCTATTTTTTGAACTTCAAAGTATTGTAATCAGGTACTTTTATAAAAATCTGGTGGTTTTCTAATAAACAAATATTTTTCTATGTCAATATTCTAGGCTAGGAAAAAAAATGTTTTTTGCGTCCTGATTTTGGAAAACAGATTCACTCCTCCCAAAAGCTGCATTGTAAGTTGTTCTATGACTCTGAAGAACTCCTGAGGAAAATATATTCTGTGTTCTTGTAGGTGTTTTCTGCCAACACAAAGATAAACATAGAGCATGCCTACTGCCTTCAGGAGGAGGAACATGGTCCCTTCCAAATATACATATATGAGCTAGGAACCAAACAGGCAGCTCACCAAGAAACTGCCACATGTCAGAGCCAACTGCCAGAACTGCACATATTTAGACTCTTCTGAGATTATAAATTATTTCAAAATTTGCTTTTAGTAACCCATCACACTGATTTATAATGCATTTTTATTTTAGTATAATGTATGTTTAGGGAATTGTTCACAAAATTTGACTGTCTTTAAAGTTTTTCCAGGAAGGGAATATCTTTTCAACTATAATTTCTTTATGACTAGTCATAAATAATGAACTACTTAAGACATGCAATAACTTTTGTTCAATAAGTATAGAGATATGAATTAGGAGGGCTTGCTGTAGTAATCACTGTTGTAATTTAGAAAAGGGAGCATGCGAGAGAAAGATGCCATTCAACAGAACTCATGTGGAGAGATCTTTAAATTAGGGGAAAGGGAAATTAGGGGAAAGGGAACAGAAAACTGAGCGAGGGGAGAAGAGAGACTGGCCTCTGGGGACAGGAGCAGCAGCAGGAAAGAAGGGAGAGAGAGAGAGAGAGAGAGAGAGAGAGAGAGAGAGAGAGAGAGAGAGAGAAGAGGTGGTCAAGACCTACCTTTGAAAAGGCAACATAGCAAACGTGCACAGAAGGTGCTCTCAGTAAGTAGCAGCTGCTGAGGACGTAGACTGTCAAGACCTCAAGGACAGGCTAGTACAAATGCCTGAATGTCAACAGTCCTCCTTTATGTTTATGTTTAATTAAAACACAATTGACAGAACACAGAATTGTCCCGCACCAGAGGTATGTAAATTAGAAACAAGGAGAAAGAACAGAAAAGCTTGGGGTTATAGGGTACACACTTCCAACTATCAGATCACTGGCAAAAGTAGCAAAGGTCCGGTGAAATATTGGACACAAAGTGCCAGTAAGCGGCTACTACCTCGCCATTACGTCGAGTGGGGGACAAATGAGATCCAACAGCTTTATCAAGCAAGGATCTAACGATAATGGCTAAGCCATGTCATTTCCCATCAGCAAGAAAATAAGAAAATAAATAAATAAAAAAAAGAGCCAGGGCACAAGGCTCAGAGGAAGAATATGAGTCCAAAAGACAAGAAGACGGGAAGGTCCAAGGGCTGATCCTGAAGGACGGACACTTAGGTCTCAGATAAGAAAGGTATGAGCCACCCAGTGAAGGCAGGGGCCTCAAGGGCTGACCCTTAAGGATGTTGTCTGAGAGAGGAGGAAGGCGCCCTGTTGTCTCCTAAAGGGCGGGGGCAAGGGTCTAGGTCTGAGGGATTTTGGGACCCAGGAGATGAGAAAGAAGACTTACTCATGTGTAATGGCCAGAAAAAAAGAGGCTCACCAATCCTGCCGGTGTTAGAGAAGCGAGTCTATTGTATAAGGACCCTGTTTCAGAGACCTGGCATGCATCAAACTGCCAGTAGGCAGGAGGAAGTGCCTTTCCCAGTGGGGGAACTAATGTTGTAGTTTAGATTAGAAAAAAATGGCGCAAGAGAAAGAAGCCATGCAACAGAGCTCACATAGCGAGGTTATTTTATTAGAGAAAAGGGAACGGAAAAAGAAGGAAGGAGAGAGATGACACCCACTTCTGGGAACAGGGGCAGCAGAAAAGAAGAGAGAGGCAGAGAGGCTGCCACAAGCAGAGAGGTAGGCAAGGCCCATTTTCTAAAGGGAACACACTAAACATACACAGGAGGTGTTTTAGTGGCCACAGCTGAGGCCCTGTCTTGTGGGGACCTTGAGAGCAGGTCAGTGCAGGAGCCTAAAACCTAACAACCACAGAATGATACTAGTTTACAAAAGTTATGCTTTAGTGATTATCAGTTTGATACATGAGAAAATGTTGACTAATAAACTCTGCTGCTCATAAATTCTAGCATTGTTTTTCCTATGGAACACACAGATTTTTCAAAAACTTGATCCAACTCTTATTTACTGGCTTTTGTCTCATGGTTAAAGAACACTGTCAGAGCCCTTAAATGCTTTCATTCTGTGTACATGACCTTAAAAATTATTCATAGTCAGTTTATATTAAAGGCTCCAGGGTCAAGAGGGTGAGGCAAGACAGCAAGGTCATTAGCCTTCTCTTTGTCATTCTGTGACCTGCAGGGGCTTGGAACTGTAAATAAACCTCAGAACTCCAGAGACTCCTCCCTGGAGAGGGGCATTTCTCATGGCCAACGTTCTAAGGCAGCCACCAGGAATAGAATAATACCTTCAGCCTACCTGCCTATGTCAATCTGTGTGACTCAAAGTCTGGCTAATTTCAGATGAATTGAAGCTATAATGAAGGAATTTATAATCAGTTCTAATGTATTTGAGAACCAAAGTGTATTAGCCCTTCATCAAAGAGAATGATAAAAAGCAGCATTAATATGGGTGGATGGTAATTATTTCAGAGCTCATAATTATTCTCCAGTTAACTACACAGAAATGCTGATATTTTATTCCTCTTTAAAAAATAAAAGGCATCCGTGGTCAGATTCCAAAATGTGAGACTGCATTGCTCGTCCTCCACTCGGGCCAGGACTTTAGTTGTATTTATGGAAATCACAAAAGAACTCTTGAAATTAAATGAGTTTGAAGTTCATGGTTGGGTGTTCACTGTAGCTAGTTTAAGTGCTGTTGCTTTCCCTCTGAATCTATTTATTGCCTATAGGAGATATAAAATACAGTAATTACTCTTACTCCCTTTCAAAATGACATGAGGTCTACTTTCCTATTAACTCTAATGAGAGTTATGTGTGCATTCCTCTGGGAGTAGAGACCCAGTGAGTTTCAAGGTAAAATAAATCACTTCTACACACAGGCTGGAGTGGTCGCATTTGCTTTATAGTTGATGCTTTGAGATGGCTGTTAAAACTGCTGAGGCGGAGGTTGCCCTGCTTGCTGTGGGAAAGAAGCATAAGGTGTGGTTAGGTTGTTGTTAGTGACTCTGATTCCTGTTCAAAGGGTAGAAATGTACCCTTGAGGAAATGAGGATGCTAAACTTTTTAGGAATGCATGTCCTTTGAAGGGTGAAAGCCCACCTGTTACAAGGACACTAATGTGTTTACAATATTATCTTTCTGTTAACAAAAGCATTTAAAGATCAGTGGGTATATCAGTTCTGACACTTTAGGATCAGGAAACAAGAGCCAGAGTTGTTGATAGGCAGTGGATGCTGGCTTCTAGCACTGGTTTAGGGCCCCTTGAAATCATGTGGTGATGCATTGTGAACCCCAAGCTGTGTTTTCTCCATTCAAGTCTCCTTAAAGAAACCAATCAATTGAGTTCTCTACTGGACCCGATTAGTTTGTTTTCAGTATCTTTACGCAGAGATCTGAATGAAATCTGTTTTCTTTATTTTGACAGTGTTTGCCCTGAACTGTTAATCTTTTAAACTTTAGAAAAACGTTGGATAGAAAATCTTGAGGGTAAGAAAGTACCATTATGTTCAGGTCATTAAATCACAGCTACAACCTATACTGGAGTAACAATTTGATAACATAATAAAATGATATATTAAAAATAAGTATTTAAGCCGGGCGATGGTGGCGCACGCCTTTAATCCCAGCACTCGGGAGGCAGAGGCAGGCGGATCTCTGTCAGTTTGAGACCAGCCCGGTCTACAGAGCTAGTTCCAGGACAGGCTCCAAAGCCACAGAGAAACCCTGTCTCAGAAAAACCAAAAAAAAAAAAAAATTGTGCCACAAATATAAGAGAATTGGTGCTGGACAGCAAGCAGGGCATTTGCTAGCATGCTGTGCAGGCCAGGCAGAAGCTGGCACACTCCCCTCACAGGTGAGCAAACGGTGATTAACTAACACAGCAGAGTNAAAAAAAAAAAAAAAAAAAAAAGTATTTAGTTGAGATAATTCAACTTCATCTTTCTCTGATGTTGTCTTCAATTATTTATGACACCAAGTAAGCATCTATGTCTGAGTGTAGTACTCAGGTTGACTATAGGTATGTAAACAGTGTCCTCTATTAAGAGGCACACAGCTTCCTGAGGACAGAAAGGAAAGCTCAGCAACTTACAGAAAAAGCTCAGTTAAGCATTCTAGCCTTAAACCTTCTCCTACCCACACCTAGAATAATTTCCATGACTTCTCAACTTACTATATAGCAATGGCAGATTAATTCCCACATGCAAGGCGGTGGAAGAAACTGTTTACCAATCCTCTCTGGCTGTTGCATCTCACTCAGGCTCGTGAGGGAACCTGTCGGCATGCAAAGCATATGGAATTGTTAACTCAGGAGCTGCCTAAACTAAATGGTTCTCAATACAGACTGTAGAAGTTGCATTAGATATCCCAATGTGTTTTCATTCAAATTGTCTAAGGGAAAGATTAGCACAGAGCCTGCTCAAGATAAAAGGAGTAATCTCAAAGTGACAGGATTTAAATTGGCCCTCAAATATTATCAGACTAATGAGTCAGCAAAAAAAGGAGCTGATTTTACTAATTTTTTGAAGTCCAAGAATTAAGAAAATTGAGTAATTTAGTGAAAATTGGAAAGTTGACAGAGATTTACAAGCAGTAAGTAACATTGTTCTCAGTTTGTATTGCTTGCTAGCCAATAAGTAAGCCATATATATGAATATGTATATATATATATGTGTGTGTGTTTGTACATACACGCACACACACATAAATACATATATATGTATATATATAATATTATCTTGGTAAACAGGAATGTGAAAAGTACTTTTTTATTTATTTTATTTTTATTCTTTTAAGAAAGTAAACAAGCTATCTTTTTTCATTATACATACCAACCCCAGTTCCCACTCCCTTCCCTCCTTTCATTCCCTCTGCCTATTCCCCCACCCCACCTCCCATCCACTCCTCAGAGAGGGTCAGGCTGACTGCTTAGGGGAAGGTCCAAGGCCCTCCGTAATATATCTAGGCTAAGCAAGGTATCCATCCAAAGAGAATAAATTCCCAAAAAGCCAGTACAAGCAGTATGGATAAATCCAGCCATACAACTGTCACACACATTCAGATAGTTTGGTCCTAACTTTGTTCATTCCCAGTCTGGCTGGAGTTTGTGAGCTCCCATTAGCTCAGGTAGACTGTTTCAGTAGGTGTACCCATTATGATCTTGCCTTCTTTGCTCATATTCTCACTCCTCCCACTCTTCAATTGAACATTGGGAGTGCAGTCCAGTACTCTGAAGCTGGTCTCAGCCTCTGTTTCCATCAGTTGCTGGATGAAGGTTCTATGGTGATATTTAAGATGATAAATATTATTTTAGTATTTAAAGCATATTTTGAATTGGAAATGTTTCAAATGTTCCAATTCTACAATTTTAATATAAAAATTTTAAAATATTTTTATTTTAAAGAACTGATTATTAAGTTAGTAAGTGTCAGAAAGCCCTCTGTGCTCCTTTGCATTTGAAGAAGATCTTATTACATATGGATATCTGTGAACTTACCACTGAGAAACAATTAGCATGGACTTTTTCTCTTTTCTAGGTTTTTTTTTCAGAACATATTTACAGATGTGTTTATTGAAGCATAACCATATGGTTTTTTGCAGTTTCTTGCCTTTATTTTGAATGACCTTGAAACCATGACCTTGCAGTTGAATGTCTTTAGATCACTAGTTTTTAGTTTTCCAGAGTTTAGACCCTCACCAGAGACTGATATTTGCAGTAGTATTTCTCTGACCTGAAAAAATAAAATCTTGTTGTATCTTGTTTTTCCCTTTTGTTCTTTGTTTGGTGTTTTCTATTCTTTGAGGGACATTATGATAGGTTTTGCTTTAAATTGCAAACATAATGAAAAGTCCTTTCTGAAAAGGTGGACAAATCTCTCTCAAATGTTTACCAATGCTTTCCTGTGCTGTATGCTTATAGTTATTGCTTGCTCTGTTGTTGGAATCAAGCCATGACTGTCCATTCCTTCACACAGTTTTCTAAGACTCTTACATTATGCATGACAAAATTCTTTTGATTATTGCTATGTGACTGGCTGTCTTTTTATACAGAGTGTACTGTGTTTGTAGTGACTGCTTTGCATGAGGATTATGAAATGTCACACAAATGAAATGGTTGTGGAAATAGAAAGGTATTCTGGGGCTTGACTTGCTTTTTGTGTGCTGAGTATGTCAATTGTGTGACACTTAAAATTACTTTCATGTGGCCTTTGACTTCCCCCTTTGGTGTGTTCACTTCTGCTCGCAGATTAACACTGTTAGGGATAATAAAAACACGTATTAAATGTGTGCGGCGTTTCCTACAGTCTTCTTCTAAAACACGATCCTATTATAAATCAATATACTGGACATGAAACTGCACAATGGCATGATTCCATTGTTCCATAAAGTTGATTTTGAAGTATTAGCTCTTCAACTAATTAGTTCTTCAACTAATTCCATAGCTAAACATGACTTCAACTAATGGTACTTTTCTCTGTTAAGTAACAAAATTATTTGTTGATATATTCATGCATGTGGCAATTGCCCTAAATCCACAACTAACATTTAAATTAAAACACACGGGGGAGTACTTGTGTCATGACAAGTAATTTTAAAAAGTCACAGTTTTTTTTAAATGTATAAATTAAAAATGTGTAAAATACAAGTGATAATGATCATATGAAGACAATTTTTAAAAGCAGAAAAAGAACAACTTACAAAGAGTTTCTGTCTTTTTTTTTTTCTAGAGTTATCCTCTGGTCCCAAGTTAAAGAATAGTTTGACCTGCTGTATCTTTATAACTGTCAGAAATTTTGATTAGACAGGACATTGAATAAATTAAGTATATTCAACTAGTTAAACTGTTTACTTTTTATATGCAATGGTATTTTTTTACAAAAATCATTCCCTTGGCCTATGACTCAAATACTAAGTCATAGTATATTTTGAATGATGAAAATGTTCAGAAACCAAATCAATGAGATATTTTGGGGAAGGGGATTTTTTTCTTAAAAAAATTAATCAACTGTGATATAACCACGTCCCCACTCTCTTTTTGAAATATTCTTGATAATTTTAATATTTACATTTATTTTTCCCCCTCAGTCATGTTTATTCTTGAATTGTCTTTTTTTTCCCTCCATTTCTCCGTTCTCAATCCTAGGTCCCCTTACAAAGAAACAGACAGATGATTTAGGTGATAATGACGGTGCTGAAGATGAAGGTATTTTTCCCCCACCAAATCTATTTGCATGACCAGGGTTCCAATCACTTTCCCCACTCCTTTCTATTTTTTTACTTCTTGTCTTTTATTGAAGAGTTCTTTTTTTAATTCTTGTTTTTGATGTGTTTTGTCTTCTTGCTTGTTGTTACATATGAATATGCATTTTAAATTTTTAAAGCGATTGTTATGTTTTACATTTTGATGCCAACCATTAAGATGTTTTAGAAAGAGGGGCATTTTTTCCTTTTTGGTTTTCTTGAACTGACTTTTGATATGTTCCATCCCTGTTTTGACGAACCGCCACATTTCTTGAACTAACAATCCCACATGTAGTCCCTGTGCCCATTGCATGTGCTCTAATCTCTGGAAATATTTTGGCCAGTTTGACTGTGTATCATTTTTACATTTTTCTTCCCTTTTGAAAAGTACTTCTTGCTCTACTAAAGGAGAGGTGAGCTGATGCAAAGTGTTTCTTGAGCAATGTAATTTAGATTTTTTTAAAAATCCTGTTTTGTGTTGATATTCTTAAATATCACAGCAGTTAAACGGTATTATATAAACATCTCAGGCACCACAACTGTTAGGCGAGTAATGAAGGGTAGTCACGTAGCCCTTGGTCCCTTAGTGTTGATTCATGATGCTGGAGACATGTTCAGGGGTGAAGAACTGTCTGTCCTCTTACAGGACCCGAGTTCGCTTCCCAGCACCCATGTGAAGTGTAACTCAGTGTTCTGTGTTCTCTTCTGGCCACCCTGAGCACCTGAACTCGTACACATTCACACCCAAACACAGATGTGCAGTCATATATTATTATGAACTAAAAAATACACCTTGTAAATATTTTAATAAATTTAATAGGTATTTCAGATACAAGATTACAGATATGTTTTTTCATTTAAAAACCAAGATTACAGGTATATCTTTTTGTTTCAAAAGGTGAATACATTTTATATAATCTAGTAATACGAAATAAAATTTTCTAACATTCAAAGTATTATCATCCTCATATAATAAAAGATTTTCTACTCCATTAATAGGGGAATTCTTTTCTCTTTTCTTTATTCTTACAGCATACAGTTTTGATCAATTGGTAAATCTAAGCACCTGCTAGCTCTCTTGAAGTCTGTCTTCCTACCTGATATTTAACTAAGTTTCTAGAGAGACTACTGCTTAATTTATCCCATCTTCATTCCATTCAGGATTTTATTTTTAATGTGCATTGTTTGATTTTTGATTTGCATGTTACACTAATTATAAGTTTTAGAGAGGCGATTAATACAATGCACAATTTTACATTTTCCCTCAAGCCTTTAGGTCTCAAAAATATAAGAATGTAAGAAGGAATTTCTGCAATAAAATTACCTGTTCCCTGGTCAGCAGAACTACTACCCTCAAAAGTTGAAGAAATCTATAACTAAATCACCTTCATAAACAATTTGAATCCATTTATTTTAAATTTTTTGATATATATTCAACAAACTCTTCTACAATAGAAATTTAACTGTTAGAGGTAACATATAGAAAGCTTAATTGTTGTATCTTCAAATTTGTATTTTATAACATTTAATAATTATTAATGGGCTGGAAAGAGGTCTCAGAACTTAAGAGTACATATTAATTATCTTAGTGTTCTATTACTGGGAAGAGACACAACAACCTAGGCAACTTTTAAAAAGAGCATTTATTTGGTGGCTTGCTTACAGTTTCAGAGACTTAGTCTATTATCATGGTAGGAAGCAGGCAGGATGCAAGAGAAGTGGATGAGAGTTCTCTATCTGGATCAATGGCAACAGACAGAGACAGACAGACACTGACCCTGGCCTGTGATTATAAGTCCTCAGAGCCCACCCCCATGCCACAACTCTGACAAGGCCCATATGTCCTAATCCTTTCTAGATAGCCCTTTAACTGGAAGGAAATGTGAAAATATGTAAGCCTATGGGGGCCAATCCCATTCAATCCAACTCGCTGCTTTATTGGAGGTGCAGAGTACAGAACCCAGCACTTACCCACGCAGCTCACAAACTCTGTTATTCCAGCAACAAGAGGTCTCATTCTCCATCCCCTCAAATTTCCTAGGTGTGTGCTTGCACACACACACACACACACACACACACACACACACACACACAAAATAAATAATTAAAAAGAATTGTGGCTACAGTGTAGTTATTACTATTTGATTATATATTTATTTACTATGGATCCCAATGTAGAAGTAGGCATTAAACACAAGCTAATCACTACTATTAATATTAAGTAGTTATATATCACTGCCCAAGACACATAATTTCCAGTGCTAAATAGTTAAAGTATAAACTTATGCTAAGTCAGATATACTCAAAGATTCAAAATATTTCTAGGTTATTGTAGGACATGGGTAGTATTCTAAGATTATGCTCTAAGGACTGTAAAATAAATAAATAAATAAATAAATAAAATAATAAAATAAAATAAATAAAATAATAAAATAAATAAATAAATAAAATAATAAAATAAAATAAATAAAATTCCCTGAAAATATAAAATCTGATACATAATATAGAGACCTGCATTTTGTAAAGTCCAAAATTTAGTAATATAGTCTCAAAACTAGAAAAAATCATTACTCTAGTTTAAAATTTTTCAGGTGTTGAATCAATCAGGTTATTTTTTCCATTGAGAACGATAGCTTAGGATAGGTACCTTTGAGTATTGATAGTGAGTTAAGCCCTGTAGCACCTATATCTAGTTTACGGGTCAACTTTGAATCCCATTTACCATTTATTGTTCATTATTAAAAACAGCCTAAGCACTGGTTACAATGTCAGGTCTCACTCAAGGCACTGGAAGCCGTTTACCAGGGCTACCAAGTTGAGGAACACTTCTCTTCTAAATGTTGGAAGCTGTGTGCTTTTCCAGCACTTGGTTCCATTGCAATCACTCCTCTGTTGTACTGGGTGGTTACTTCAAAGCAAGAAAGATAATTCAGATATCCCATGAGAAGGTCTGATGATCTCCTCTTCAGTACTCTTAGAATTATTTTGTTGATGCAATGCAAATCAAAATAATCTAATAAGCAGTTTGGATTTGTGGCGAATGTTGACTTGGCATCACTGGGCACAGAGCAAAGGGTGAAAAGTCACTGGAGCAAGGCTTCTCTCCCATGCTGGACTCCAGCTTCTATAACAATTCTCCACAGCTTTCCTGTGACCCCTGCTTCCCCGGCTTGTCTCAGCCACTGCACTCTGAGCTCCCTTTTAACATTCACTGCCCTTTGTCCCTTATTTCCTTAGCTGCGCTGCAGATTTCTCTGCATTATAGACGGTTACTTCTCATCTCAACTGCAGTCATCTCTAGACCAAACACAATCACATCATTTTTAATTTATGATTTATAATAATCAAAAGAATGTGTCTTATAGCCTAATCTGAAGTCATAAAAATGTTTCAAAACCTTATCCGTTTCTCACAACATAGTGTAGGAACTTACAAGATTGAAGAGATATATTTGATTGTGCCAAGAATATCCCAATATTATCACTTTAACATTTAGACAATTTTATTATCTTCATAGAGATTCAAGTTCTCTAAACACTGATCTTTAGATTCTCATTTATTTTGTAAACAAATGTTTGTTTTGTTTAACAAGAACAGATTAAGCCACACTTTCTATGTTGCATTAGCAGTTCTGAAGCTAACTGGCACCCATAAAAGTGAGTGAAAGGCATGGACATGTTTTCAAGTGTCTCTTTGTATGTTTCAGACAAAAATTTAATTACAGCAATGCTTCACAAGTTAGAAACTATTAAATCTCCAAAACCTCTAAAATACGGACAATTAACCAGTCCACGGTCCTTAAAAAAGCAACAAAACACACATTTAAAGAATTTGCCTACCAGTTGTTCACTGACCATTGAAAGGGCCTGTGATGCCGAGTCACTCTCGCCAAACACAGATTCTCTTATGATGGTGACATTTTTTACTTTGGCCTAAAATATTTGTAAATAGGATGTCATAGTTACTAAAGCTAAAGGTTAATATTCCAAATGTATTATTTCATTAACCTTAAAAACTTAGAGTTCTTTCTTAACACTTTATAGGAAAATGATCCTCATCACAGGATTTTCTTTACTCTTCCACTCCTTTCAATCTCCATGTGTTTAACAAGGCCTAAAACAAGCAAAAGAATGATGAATATGCTTGTGAAAAGTTACATTATGATTAGAACTAAGCTGGTGTTTTAAGAACCCATGAAATGCCAATTTTAGTAAAGTCTGAGCTAGCTATTTATTCAAAATAAAAAATGTAGATAAAGCAAAAAGTTCCTGTATTTTATTTTTATGTAGAAAATGAAATAATAGAGATTTAAATGTGCTATGGCTCTAAAGCACTCAAAATTAACTACTGAAAACCTTCTAGTACAGGGTCTGAGGATAAAACAGAAATACTGTCAACATGTGATCAGATAGCGATCAATATTATGGTATCTGATATATCAATTCCATTTACCAATATCTTGTTCTCTTTTAAATAACAAACTAAATAGTTACTATTTTAACTGCTTTTTATTAACAACAAAAAGACTTAGAGATTAAGCAAATAAAGGAAAATGTGCCACTCGGATAAAAAATTGGCCACTAACAACGAATTCCAGTTATTTTATGTTGGAGGATTCCAATGTGTTAAAAAGTTTCCAAATAGTAAATTAATTTACATTCAGAAATTTTAGTTATCAACACACATTATGGTATTTAAGTTCACAATCACTTTAAAAGAAAAAAATTGTACATAGCATTATAATTTGATTGAAATTTTTTACAAAGAAGAGCTCAATATTCAAACTTCTTAGGCAAGACCAAAAGATTTGAAAAGTTTGAAAAATTGAATTAGAAATTCAAATTTACCCAAATATCTGTGATTCCTTTATGCATAAATTTCAAGAGAGAGAGAGAGAGAGAGGGGGAGGGAAGGAGAGAGAGAGGGAGAGAGAGAGAGAGAGAGAGAGAGAGAGAGAGAGAGAGAGAGAGAGAGAGAGAAGAGAAGGACTTGCCTAGGCACAGACCCTAGATTCTTCTGACAGGATTGCCCTTTGAGACATTGCCCATGTGGGTCTGCTGCAAGGTGCAGAATAGTCTTCCCATGTGTGCTAGTATTGTCTTCCAGGTGAACAGAATGGCTCTGCCAAGACTTCATTACTGTTCACAGTGGGGGCTTTGTAATTCTATGTAATTTTAATTAAAGGAGAATTCTGAAACAGCCTCCCTCTGAGCTACCTCCAAGCATACAATTAGCAGAGTACAGTGTCTGCTGCGAACAGCTCGGCTAATGATTTCAGTTTAATAATTTATTATTGCTTCTTCAATGCCAACCATACAAGAAAAAATAAGAAGCTAAAATTGTATGCAGCAAGCAGGCATTTTAGGTGTGTAGTTTAATCATCTTTGAAGGGATCCCTTCCCGTTTCCATCTAACACCTCCACAGTCCCCTGAATCTTGATATGAGAGGGAGCATGGGCTGGAAAGTTAGCTCAGTGGTGGCACCGGGTTCGACTGATAGCGTGGCCCTCATGGCAACTCACAACTGTCTGTAATCCAGCTCCAGAGGATCGTGGACTCTCTCTGGCACCTTCGGCACTAGGCATGCATGTATCCATGCAGGCAACACAACCCATGCACATAAAATAAGATTTAAAAAATTAAAATAAAAGAGGATGATTTTGTCTGTGAGAAAACTGCAGGGCATATGTGGTGACTATGCCTAGCAGACAGTTCCTATGGAAAGCTGTTCTCCCTGCTTGAACCCAGGATCTTCTTGTGAAGCACATCCATTGCGAGGCAAGCAAGGCAGCGAGTCCTAAATTGATCTTTCTTAAAGGGACACCTGAGAACAAATGTAATGGCTAGTGTATGAAAATGTCAAAATGAAGCCCATTAATTTTATACTAAACTAAAATTCATTTATAAAAAGTGAAGACGATTAAAAAATAACACATGTTCATTATTGGAAAAAAAAAAAACAGATGGGGGAGACTCCAAGATGTGCCATGAACCACTTCCTCAACTTGGAAGTCTGAATAAACAAGAGAAACGGCAAGTTTTGATCTGAAAATGAGTTTTCAGTCAAAGAAATCACTTATCACAGACAAAAATAATTGAGACATGGGGCATTTAAATCGGTCATTCCTTTTTAAGGGGAGGACAAACAGATCCTAAATCATCACCAGTCTTCCTGTGACTTCTATCTTATGCTTCCAATAAATGCTGACGTCATGACTAAAAGCTTGTAGGCAACACTAGTTTGATTAAAACATTTAAAGAACTTAAACTATATTTTCAAATGACACTTTCAAGCAAGTGCTAAAATTAATATACAACAACATACCCCATACAATAATAACATGCTCCACTTATGAGCAGAAAGGGCCGCAACTTGTTATAAACAGTAATTTTTACCTATAGTTATATTTTGATATTTTAATGTTTGAGACTGAATCAACACCACAGGTTAACCTTTTCAAAAGAAATTACTACATTTTTAATATTGATCAAATCACTTTTTATATGGTACCTCTTCATTCTTGTTGAAAACCACATAGTTGTTTTCCGTTGGATCTTAGCAAAATACAATGAAATTGAGAATGGGAGAGAGTCACATTAATTCCACCCGACATCTCTCCATTCTTGGCCTTATCGTGATCCATGATGAATAATCTGGCCTAGGAAGAGTACATCAGCTACAGGGAGTAGTGCAAATAAAAGTTTGTCCTGTTTTTCTCCCAAACACTATGTTTGCTTTGGTAGGTGAACTCCGTGGCTTTTCTACAAACATATTCCCATAAATGCATCACAACAGGTGCTCAGATGCGCATAATTTTACTGTCTAAACAATCGTTTGACAGAACTTAAGCAGTAAAATTAAACTCTGAAATGAATATTATAATGGCATAATTATATTCACAAATGAGAGCACAAATGACTTAATGTAATCATGTTGTATTTGATACAAAGCTCCAAAGTAAGTAGGGGAAGGGACAGATTCCTTGGCTCTAAATAGAAATGAACCATTGTCCTTACTTTATAGTTTGTGGATACCATGCCCATCTCTTGGAAACAAAGTTTTAGGCAGAAAGTAATGGGTGCCTGTTGCTGTTTCCTACAATGACTCTTAATAAGAATTGCTTAAGAAACACTTTTAAAAAAGCAGCAATTTAAAATCATGCCTTCCTTAACGTACAAATGTGCTGTTTTGTTATATATATTGTTGGGGGGTAAGAATAACAGTCAACTATTTGTTTCTGCAGATATTCGGGACAGTGGGGGTCCAAAGCCAGTGATGGTGTACATCCATGGTGGCTCTTACATGGAAGGCACTGGAAATCTATATGATGGGAGTGTCTTGGCAAGCTATGGCAACGTGATCGTCATCACAGTCAACTACCGGCTTGGGGTACTTGGTAAGATATCTCTTGCATCTTTCACCATGCATCATAAAGAACGTCATAGCTTTGTTTTGCTTTCTTCTTTGCTTCCTGATGGAATTTTTTTGAACCTAAAGTTTTGAATGGTTCTATGCGCTCATTAAATGTTCACACAATAAGTACAGCCAACTTGGGAAAAATTCAAATTTGCAGCAGAAAGGTAATAGAGGCGTTGATTGTTTAGATGTACATCGTGGTTTGACTACACAGAAACATGAAAGCTGACAATGGCAAAAGTCTTCAAAATGAGAAAAAAAAAAACAAGTGTCTGGACAAATATTTACTTCTGTTGTGCTTTGGTGGAGCAGTGTTAAAAATATGCTTGAGGTTGCTCCTAAGTACAGGTTTAAACTTCCTTCTAGAACTGTATATGGACTAACTTGGTGACGTTTCTGTTTACCATTGTCATGTAGGCATTTCCTTGCTTCTATTTATTTGCAGTTCCAAATTGATTAAGAATATTTTCTCTCGGTATATTTCTATTGAATGACTTAATTTGAAAAAAGCACACAGTCATTGCTTAAGATGACAGTCAGTTCAATTCAGTCTGCTCCATTGTTCCAGATGGAAAACAGAGTCTAAGCCGGAACCCTTCATTTTGAATAAAAATATAGAGAAATTTTACTCTTCGTAAAATATCTTCATTTAATAGTCAAATTTGAAAAGATAACTTGCTGTTCTACCAATTTAAGAAGTAGGTCACATTATTGGCAATGATGAAGAAAATAGTATTTAATCAAAGTTATCTGTGGTATGTTAATGTAACTTGATTAAATATTTCACTTTTAAATCTTAGTTGTTCTAAAACTTTTACTACAACTTCAAGACTCAGAATTATTGTCTGTAGATAAAGGGATATTCTACTCCTGAATTTTGTCTTCTAAATTCAGGAGAAATGCTAAGTTATATACTATTTTATATCATACATATGTTTTTGCCATGTTGAGAATAAGGGCTTTTTACTTTCTCATCTTCCTTAGATATTTTGACAATGTGGTGGAGTCAAGTGGATGATACTATAATGGGCATACTTTATCAGTGGAGGTAGAGTGTATTTCTGCAGCCCAGTGCACGGGAGCATTTTGCTGACCAGAGTGTATACTTATGCATTCTTCAGTTAGAATCATTTTGTTGCATTAGAAAATGCTTCTGACCACTGAAAACTCTGCACATTAGAAGACAAAGAAGGAAGTGTTCATAATTATCTCTAAGTATCTTACAAAACATTTTCAGATGACGGTTTTTTATGATGCCTCACCACTTTTATTTTGTAGTATTTACATTTTATACTATTTCTATAATTCAGTCATTTTAATAACTATCATTCTCATTGTTTTCCAAATTTCTCCAGTTGAAAATCCCATGCAGTGACATGTTTGTAGACTAAAATTCTAAAAGAAATTGCAAGTGTGGCGTCCGTGCTTGTAGCGATGGCATACGGCGTCTTGGCTGACAATTAGTGTGTCACAGCACAACTCTCTATGATGAGCTTTGTGATGAAGCTAATAGAAATTTTACCCCGGGCTTCCTGTTTCCTTTTAAAAGTGTTATTTTCCTCTTTTATTGTGTCTTTAGTAAGGACTTCACATTGATCTGATTTGAATCCTCCATACACGGTCACATCTTGTCTTAAGAAACGACATTGTGGTTGGGTTTCAGGACAACAGATCAAGCAGCTAAAGGAAGGAAACACTCACTCATCTCACTGTCTGCCTGGCTCAGAGCCAGCACTGCTGCCATGGAGGATGGGACTTTCCAGGTTTAGTCTGCTCTGTCTGAATCCCAGGGTTCAGCCTTCAGTTGGCTCTTTTATTCCTTAAGCAGTAATCATATTTAGTCTGAGGCTGCTTTTTATTAAACTCTAAACATAAAAAATAATCAAAATTTGTTGGTGAAATTGTGTAAAGAAATGGTTCTCAACCCAAGGTTCACAAACCCTTTCTTTGCACAAACTTTTCTTTGGGCCTAAGGCCACTGGAATACACGATGGTTCATAAAAGTAGCAGCAAAATCATTGTATGGTTGTGGTCAGCACAACATGAGGAGTTCTGTGAAAAATTTGCAGCCTTAGGAAGGTTGAGAACTATTGCTCGAACACATATTTTAAAGTATTAATCCTAGAATTAGTTAGATTTTGGCCAGAGTTTTATTTTCAAAATAAAACTGTTGGGATTGTATTAAAATGAGATAATCGAAGGAAAAGTAATTATCAGAACATGTATTATAGCATCCTTCTCACAAGTGTCACATTAAACCAGATCAACAGTCATTGTGTTGAGCCATGACAATGAGGACTGTGAATATGTTTGTTGTGTATATTTATCTAACAACAAGGTCAGCCAAGGATTCTTAGGCGTGGGTTCCAAAAGAATGGTGGTCAAGTTTGTTGTGAGGTAAATGCTGAAAATTAGGTATAAAATAAGAGTTGATTTCATATCAGAGAAAGTCCTATGCTGTTTTTTGATTCTGGTGTTTTGTTGTGATGATGAATTTGGGAAACCAGTGAAAACTGGCTGATTATAGTTCTGTTGATCTGTGGCAATTGGCAGGCAAGCCAATGTTTGGAGCACGTTTTTGCCACTTTGAATTTATCGTATTTGTTTTGCTCTTGCTTTTTGTGGTTAGTAGAGAAGTAAAAATCATTCAGGTATAAAATTCATACGACTATCTGGTAACCAAGGTTCTAGAATTAAATTGTCTTGTGTGAAAAAGTATTTTGTGTGTTACTAATTAGGAGCAGTGTGGAGAATAATTAACATGTCAGCTCATTCAGGGAGTCGATGGTTGGCATAACTTCCTGAACTAAGAAGCTTCTGTGGTGTCCTTGGAAGAGTGGCACATACCCTCACTGAACACTACTGCACATAGCCTTTCCCGCTGAGATAGTCAGTTGTGTGCTGAGAACATTAACGGCCAGCAAGGTTGACAATTCAGACAAGAGGGAGGAGGGAGGACTCTGGTTCTCCCCTCACTGTCTCAGATCAACTGTCAGTTCCTGGGGACCGTGTATCAGACAATAAGAATCCAGACAGGAGCTTGATCGTGCTCACAGTTTCGTACTCCTGCAGTTGTGATGTAGCTGGCTGTGTTTCTGCTTCATTTAGCATCTGCTGTTTAAAGCACTATTCCATACATCTTGGAATTGAGTATATAATAATTTTTACTGGGTTGCATTTTAATATTTTAATTTATGGTGACTAAAATTTATTAACCTGGTTACTTGAAAAATGCTTTGGTTATGTTTTGTTGTAGGAGAAAGTAATCTATTTAAAATATTTAGATTGTACCCTGGGTAAGTGTGTATTTTTATTGCCAAAAATTGAAAATTGTGATGAAATAAGTCGTTCACTGTGTAAGATGCAGTGATTCACATTTTTTGAAAATGGAAAACTAAAATTGTAATGTATCTGTAAATCTCACAAAATATAAAATACAGTAAGCAATTTAATATTCCAATGAGTTTCAACTATTTTAAAATTACAATAAATTTATGTTACTTTTAGTATAAAATGAATGATTCAATGCAATGATATTTAAATTAGGTCATTGTAAAATTGGTCATCTGGTGGAAAATGCTATCTTTGTCTGGGAAGGACCTGTTAGAGGTAGTTGTACAAGTCTTTATTCTAGCCAATATTATTTACATTTATTTTTGTTATTTCTTCGAACACACAAAGTGCTTTGATCCTTTTCCACCTCTAACACTTTCTAAACTCAATCCCCTTCCCTAACCATATAACTTGTATCCTTTCCTTGTTATTTCTCTCTTTTCTTTTTCAATGCCTCAAGACCAGTTAATTTATGTCACCTAAGTGTTAGTGAATGTGTGGTTTTCCGCTGTGCCTGGTTGACCTAGCAAGTGGTAGACTCTTAGGGAAAGCTGTCTCTCCCTCTCCTGACAGTGAGCCGTTGCCAATAGTTCGGTATCTTGTGATGGAATAGTGTGTTCTATCCCTCTCTATGCTGAGATTTGATATGGTTAGGATTTGTACAGGATTTATGCTCTCATGACTGCTGTGAGCTTATATGCATAGCTACCCTGCTGAATCCAGAAGACAATCTTCCCTTGGAGTCATTCATCAGCCCAGGATCTTACATGTTTTATGCCCCCTTCTCCTGTAATGATCCCTTAGACATGGGAGAGGCTGTGTTTGGTATATATGTGTTCCCTTTATGTCTGAGCATTCTACACTCTTATTCACCGAACCGTGGCCAGTTGTGAGCTGCCATCAGCTACAAAAAGGTCTATCTCAGATTAATGTCGAGATGAATAGTCTATGGGTGCAGTGATAAACACTCAGAGTTGTTTACTATGTCTGATAAGCATCATAATAGCAGTAGTTTCTCTCCTATGATTTAGGAACTGCCTAGCTATAAGTTCTAAAACAACAACAAAATGTTGCTAGATATGGATTTTGGCTCGTGTAGCAGATGTTAAATTCAGTAGCAAAGTAGCTTTTACTTTCTTGAAATTTATGCCACTATTGTACTAGTGCGCACACCTCCCAGGATGGTCGATCCTCATTGTACCATTGCACACACTCCTAGGCTGGTCGATCCTGAGTGTACCAGTGCACACACATCTCTGGCTGATCACTTCTGACTGTACCAGTGAACACACTTCCCAGGCTTGTTGATGCTGATTGTACCAGTGCGACACATCTCAGGATGGTTGATCCGGACTGTGCCATTGTGCACACCTCCCAGGATCGTCAATCCTGAGTGTACCAGTGCATACACCACCCAGGCTGGTGGATCCTGAGTGTACCAGTGCACACACATCCCAGGCTGGTCGATGCTGATTGTACCAGTGTGCACACCTCCAAGGATGGTGGATCCTGTAGTTTTCAGGACTGATAGGCAGGTGTGACCAAGTGATGACTGATAGACAGGTGTGACTGAGTGATGACTGTCTTTCTTCTCCAGTATCTTACATGGAGTTTCTAGCAATATGAAAGCTAGCCAAGAGGGCTGAAGCATCCAGGATTTATTACCTCCAAAATTTGTCTGAAATTAAACAAATTTTGGGAAAATATCTGATTAAATACTTTATTTTGATATATATATATATTGCATAAGCCTTTAGAGTGGAAAATATTGAAGTAAATTATATCTAATTGTATTAAATAATTATAATTAGTTTATCATGCTACTAGAGGCTATATAGTTCAAAACATTTTTTTCTTAACTTATTGCAAATCAATTTTAATAAACTTTGTTTTTATTCTGTTCAGCCTGGTTACTGAGAGTTGATGATTTTTATAACTATAGTAAGGCTTAAAATACTAAAAGAGAGAATGCATACATACCTATTGCTTTAGTGTGGTCAATTGTCACCAAAACCACTCAAGTTAGCAATATTCACTGTTATGAAGAATGAAAAGTAGGAACAACATTGTCATTTAAAAGAAGTTTTATTAATGAAAAGGTGAATTGAATGGTAGAGGATAGTAATTTATATACTTTATTGTGATGACATCTAAATTAATTTCTATTTTGAAGGCATGGTATATATATAAAACTAAAAACCTGAAGTTTAAAAGAATAGAAACAGAATGTGTCTTATGGGCTGATGAGGGCTGCTCAAAAGGATTTGTGTCTGAACTCTACGAGATTCAGCTCAAGGGGATTCACCAAGTTTGTGGAATAATGTACATTCACATATTTGTATGCAACAACGATTCATGAAAAAGTGGCCATGAATTCGAACAAGAGCAAACAAGGGTTTGGAGAAAGACAGGGAAGTAGGGACAGCTGTAATTATATTGTAGACTCAAAAATAAAAGCAAAAAAGTAAAGCGAACCATTTTCCAACTTTGCACTTTGAATTTTTTTAAATAGAGAAATGCTTGTCTTTTATTTTTTCATTCCCATCTGCCTCGATTAAAAACAAATCTCTAAAACAAAAATAAAAATAGCTACATATGCAAAAATAATGTATAATCACTTGCCAAATTTTATATGTTGTTGATTTCCTACTTTGTGTGTGTGTATGTTATTGGATCACACAAAGGAAATTACTCTGCTCTTCACCTCAGATTCTCTTCATAGATTCCTAGTTTTTGGACAAGACCCTGAATTTACTGAAAAGAAGAAAGCATACCTTCACTTCTTTATTGTTTATTTCCCCATATTGTTCTTGCCTTAAAAAACTGAAGAAATTTGTGACAACTAGAGACATAACAAATAGGCTGCAATTTACATTTGGAAAATTAAACACTTAAAAAGAATTGTATGCCCCATTATTCAAAAAGCATTTTAAAGGGCAAGGCTTTGCGTGTCTTAATCACCACTGTCATGCAAAGGTACGGTGAATAATAATCAAATGATACACTAGTAATTTTTCTCACATTATACTACAGGGAAATTGATTATATGAGCTGTATTAAGCTGTATTTTTTTATTTGCAACATAGAGTAATACTAGAATCGAGTGGAAATTATGTTACTAGAAAATGTGAAACTATAGTTCTTGTGTCAATTTTCAATAAATCCAACAGCTTAGCAGTAAATGCTCGGATTTCTACAGTGCCATGCAACAAAGTGCAAACCAAACCCAGTAAGCCAAGATATTTGTTGATTTTAGTTATCAAAGTTGAAACCTAAATTGCAGTTCAAAAAGCAGAGATTTATGGTGGTCATACCAGTTGTTTCAGCTGGGTTTTAATAAAGTGTAGGTGGTAATCAATTTTGATTGAGTGCTAGAATGAGCACCCTGGAGGAGACAGATTGTTTATTTAAGGAAATTAAAAAAAAAAACAAGCTAACTGAAACTTTGAACAATAAGCTGCGTGTTTGTTATTTTTATTCTACATCCTACCTACAATGTGTTTGATGCAGTTTAGAAAATTGTCAGCAAGTCCCAAATGACAAAGTAGTAATTGTCAGTTAATGTAGTTACGAGGAGAGTTTCTGTAAGACGTGTTCCAGATATCTCTGTTGATTTATTCACTGTAAACTGTGTGGTGGTCTGCACAGACTTTTGTTAACTGTTGAGGGCTTTATAAACATTCCATCTGCTGCCATAAGGGATGTGAGGGATGCAACAGCTAAACGGAAATCAGCATACGATGTTCACTAGACAGCAGCTTAGCTCATCGTCAGCTCTGAGTTAGACATGGCTCTGGAAGAGAAATGTCCTTGAGACCAGATGCTCTGTGAGGCCCCCGAATAGGTGACCCCTAGGGACGCATCACTGCCTGTCTCTTCTATAACAGCAAAGACTTCCATTAATTTCTAGAAAATTCTATGTGCTACTGCCAGTCATTTTCTTTGTGTTGGTCTATATTGAATCTCTCCACCTCAACGTGGCTGATGTGTGTAAAATTTTCAGGTTTCTTCATTTTGTGTTGACAACTAGCGTAGGCTGGTAGCTGTAGCAACAACAATAATAATCACAGTCATGTTTGCTAGGGACCAGCTGAGCCCTTGTGTTTTCAGGGGGAATTAGAAATCTTTCTCTTATACACACTAACAAAGATTTTATCAAATTTGTCAATGTTTTGATGATGAGATAAATCAAAAACCGTACTATGGAAAAACATTTAACATTTAAGTTATAATTTGAAGGCTTTAAGACTCAGTATTATCAATTTTATTCTAGAGCCTAGTAAATAAAAGATATACTGATAACTTCCTAATCTTAATTTTTTTTTTAACTAACCAATATGGTCACATGTAGGCTCTGACCTGTCTTAAAAGAATGTATTATGTTTTATTAATTCTCAAAAAATGTTCAAATACTGGTAATGAGTGAAGTATGGGACTTATAAGTTTCTTATTTATTAAGTTTAATGATTTAGAAATAACAGCATAGAATGTAGATTCCCCCACCCCTAGGCAAGGCTTTTCTGGGGCTAGAGTGTAGTTGCTAGTCCCCGTTTCCACAGTTGGTAGCCGCTCTTTTAATTAATCCATTCATCTGTTCACTCATGAGCTCCACACACATCTGCAAAGTGCCTTCAAAGAGCTCTTATTATGTGGTCACAGACGTGGATAAATCAGACTCAGTCTGTCCTCTTCCCAGGTCATGATAAGAAAGGGAGAAAGGTGTTTAATGTTGACATGAACACACATGTTGAGAAGTTGTGTTTCTGAAAAAGCAATGGAGTGCTGAGAAAAGAAATCATCTCTGCAGTTGTCTGCGGAGGCGAACTATATATAAAGAGAACAGCATCATTTTGTCTCTCATGGTCAGGGCTTTCTAACGCCTTCAACAAGGTAAAGATTTAGAGTCAGGCAAAAATATTCCAAAACAGTTCTGAATGCATTGGAAGCAAACTGCCTTGTTTAAAGAAGCAGATAGAAATATGGAAGTATTAGCAATTAGACTCACCACAAACAACACATCTCAAAAAAATTCAATCTAAAAAACTACACTACTGCTGATGTTTAAAAAATGATATTAGTCTTTACCTAAGATAGCTCTTTCTATATTCCAAACACACAAGAACTTCAATCATGAGTACTGCCGTTTTGCTGGACTTTTGAATTATGCTTTTTCTCTCTCTGTAGCCCCTGCTTACCCCAACCTGAGGGCCTAGCCCCCTTTCCTCCCTTTCATTGGCTTGCATTAAAAATAGACTATCTCATTTGCACACACATATAGTTATCTGCTGTCCTGGCTTTCCCTGGGTCTTCCTGTGGACTACCTAATATGCAAACATCTGGGCACGTCTCCAAGTCTTCCCGTGTACTACCGACTCTGCAGACATCTGGTTACTACTCGGTCTGTCATTGTCTTCTTATTCTGAATTATCCCATTTCATTTTTTTTTATTAAAAGCAGTGGTGCTAGAGCCTTTCTTTGAGCCCTAGTGTCAGCATGCTTCCTCATCTTGGGTTCTCCAGATGACCCAGATCATCCAGTTCCAAACTCACATGCAATTCTATCACACATTCCAGCCAGGCAGAGTCCCTTAAATATAAAACAGGGCTCTCTCTCTCTCTCTCTCTCTCTCTCTCTCTCTCTCTCTCTCTCTCTCTCTCTCTCTCTCTCTCTCTCATTCTCCTAGTTCTCTCTAAACACGATTTCTTGAGTACATTCCATAGGGGTTTTCGTTTGTTTGCTTGCTTGCTTTTCCTGCAATTTTCAAGTCTGTTAAAGAATATTGCTATTTTAGAAGCAGAGGTTGCCCTCTATGTAGGTAATTTTCCTGTTCCCATGACAAACTACCTTGGATAAATCAACATAATCTTGGAGCTTCCAGTTCATGTGTTCTTGGTGCCATTACTTTGATCTACTTGTGGATGAACCAACATCATTGATGAGAGTGCACAGACCAGCAAAGAATAAGGCTCATAGAACGTAGGTGTCAGAGAAAAGGTGGAATACCAATACTCCCTTTAGTGACACACCCCATTACCAAAATTAGAAGCAATTAGTTATGACAGAAAAGATATGTAGTTGCATAATGCATTGAATTATTCTAGAATTTTTTAGGTTTTTGACTGTGAAAATAAGCTTTAAGAAAGACATATTATTTTATTTTTACAATTACTCATTTCACTGCTTTCTCATGCATATGAGGAGAGAGGAGCGTGAGGCTCTGACTGTGCATGCCATGTGTATCTGTTCAGGTCACAGGACAAGACGGAGAGTTGAGTCAGTTCTTTCCTTCTTCCATGTGGGTCCTTAGCCATGTACTAACTTCCCTCCCTTGAGCCCTACTTCCTGAAGGTGTCACTGTTTCCTAGTGACACCACAGACAAGTGAGGAACCTTTTAACATATGGGCATTGGGGTACATTTAAGATCCAAACTATCACCAGTTCTTCAGGCTTTTAAAGAAGTGTCATCCACTCAAGACAGGCCCTGCATCCTATTATCTGTCATGGCCATTTTAACTTGTTACATGTTCCCTGCTTCTCAGTCATCAGGGTCAAGTTCATGCTGTTGGAGATCATTCAGATCAAGTTGGCTCTTGTCTTCCCTCTGCTCCCATAGCCCAGCCAGCCTGTTTACATAGTGGTGAGTGGCATTGTTGTGTACATTAACAGTTTCAGGGGTATAAGTTCTACTAAACAATTTAAAATATAATTCCAACATCTTACCAAGTTTCCTAAACCTTCAAAGCCTGGAAGAGTATTTTGCATGCATAACAAAGTCTTCACTGACCCTGTAATTGAATGCACCGGGCTTTTCCTAGGGTAGGTGCACGGGGAATAAAGAACTGGGGCTGATGATGAGACTGTTGGCAGCAAAGAGCAGCAACCACATGCAAAAGGCACATTTTATATTCCTTGTAAATGAGATGGAGCTTTTTAAAGATAAACATAGTGTTCTCCATTAGCAGAGGCAAAAAAGCTCCCTGGATATCTAGATCCAAATGTTTCCTATCCAAGAACTATTATGCATGAAAGATATAACTGATTAAAACTCATGAGTTATTTCTACATTGCCATGAACTTAGTGCATGTGTTCTTCAGACACTTGCTCTGTGTTTGAGGTGATGGAAAACACTGATACTAAAGAACCTCAAGATGGTAGTAAGTATTGATCCTTGAAATCAGATAGGTGCAGTATCACAGAAAAACCACTCATGTATTTACAGATACAATAAGCTGCAGATCTTAAAAGCGGGGTGAAATGGGAGACCTTGAACTTTGCTGAGGGTATGTGCAGCTAGAGATTACACAGATAGTAGTCTCTGAAAGCCCTCCTACACACGCAGCTCTAGGGCAAGTTAGTGGCATGAGGACCAGAGATTTACTCTAAGAAAAAACCTGAAACACAGATGAAGCAATGTTTCTGAAGGGATTTCTATATCTGTATAGTACAGAGGAATGCCCTCAGATGAAATGTTCAAGAGATATTAATTTTTGTGTCATAGATTTTGGATTACTGTGTTTGATCTTGGGAAAATGGCATCTTATAAAGAAAATTCCTTTTTTCTTGGTGAATTTAACACACCCAAACTGACTTAAGCCATTGAAAAGAATTCTTAGTGGTTAACACTGCCATAATTAGCAGCAATTATTTCTGACAGAAAAAGAGATGTAGTGATTTTACATGATTTTAATCATGCTACAATTCTTTAGGTTTTTGAATTTATATGGAGATAAACTTTAAGAGAGTTCTATTTTTCTTTTAGTATAAAAATCTGTGTTGTTAGAGAGTTTTCCCATGAGACATGACACCTTGTTCTCTCCTAATCACAAGAAACTTGCTTTCTAGCATATATATGAAAGTTTGTTGTTGCTGTTGTTTGGAAATTAATCTGTGACATTGACTAAAATAGATGGTTATGAAGGGCTCATAATTGGTTTGTTTTCAATTTGAAGATGTTTAGAAGGGTCATAGGCAGGCTGTGATTATACACTAATCTGTCTTAAATTAGAAAAAAAATCTACTTACTCTCTTACATCTCTTATTGACAATTCCCTCTATCATGCATATTTTTCTTTGGTGAATTAACTTTTTAAGTGAATCCTTCATTTACATAGCATCACGGCCCCTTTTCATGGACCTTCCTAGCTATAGTTTTGTAAGAATCTATTCATTGAAAGAGGATGGCCATTGTGAATGACGCATGCTAAGAGACAAGGTGCTGAAAACTAAATGTCTGAAAACATTTCCAGAGTTGACTAATTTCAGCTTAAATTCTACCAGCAATTCTTTATTTTGCTTAGCTTTTGTACAGTTATTTATTTATTTGTGTGTGTGTGTGTGTGTGTGTGTGTGCATGTGTTTATGTGTGTGTGTGCCTGTGGCATGTAGAGGTCAGAGAGACCTCTGAGAACAACTTGCAGGGATTGGTTCTTTCCTTTCACCACCTGATCGCAGGCATCAGACCCAGGTTCTCTGGTTTGTTCAGCAAGCACCTTTACCCAGTGGTCTGTCTTGTCAACCCGTACTGATTCCTTGAGATCAGAAGGGATGTGAACCTCCTAACCAGTCACCAGAAATATCAAGTACATTCTAAATTGTGAAAATGCTCTGTCATGCGTTAAGGGCTTTAAAGTTGACAAAGTTCAGACGTGGACTTAGCTTCACAGGGTCCATTCTCCCATGAGCTCCGAGCCGATTTTGTTCCTCTACCTGTACCCATAGGTTGATTCCAGAAGAGGCTGGAATTCTGTCCTGGCCCAGAATCTCAACAAGGGAGGGTAACAAATTTGGTTATCTCATACTAAAGGATAAGTTTTAAAAATACATACATGTAACAGTATAGAGACTGAGCAGGTCACACACATGTGGATGTAACAACAAACGGAGAAAAAGGCCAGGAATCTGAAAAAGAGTAAGCACAAGGATACACAGGGAAGGTTGGAGGCAGAAAGAGGAGGGAGTAATTAAATTTTATTATCAAAAAGAAAAGAAAGAATTGAAAAAAAAAAAGACCTTAGATTGGGATGGTTTATCTGTGTGCTTTATATAAGTAATTGTTCTCAGAAGTATTTATTTTATCGAAGATGACAACTGTCACTTTGCTGACCTGCTAATGTGGGCAAACAAGAGTGTACAGTCTCTCTTGGTTAGCCCAGTTTGTCTATAGCAAGAACAGTTTGCTTAGCTTTGAAAATGGCATTGTATGAGGAAGAAAGCAAGGTTTTTCTCCTCTTCTCCTACTCAGGTCTACTTGCTCTGTTTTACATTTAATACTGGTTTCTAACTTTGTTGTTCTAGTTTAAAGCACTGACAAGTCTTATGGTTTTAGGACTTAGAATTAAAATTTGATGATGATGTTCAATGCTCAGGGTAGTTATTTTCCTTTAGCTCAGTTCTTACTCATTAGACATTAGCAGAAATTCTTCATTCCCTTAAGATCAACATGTTTCAATTAAAATGGTCTTGAGTTTTGTTTTAAACTTTGTATGTGTGCAAATTTTATATCTGAAAAACAGATATAAACAAATATTCTAGCCTCCAGTCTTCATGAGTTCTGCAAATTCTCCTCTTGTAAATGGTGCGGCAAGAATCCACTGCACTTCACACATGCAGTCTTACACTGCCCAATAGCATCACTGAAAAGACATAAAAAGAAGCAACTAGAACTGATTTCATGTATTCTAGTACATCTAAATAATTCCTACTTGCAGCAATGTCAAATTGTTAATATTTTCAATTTTGTTGAAACTTAAGAGTGCTTCATTTCAGTCTCCAAGTTTACAGCACTTAAAATAATTCATAAAAATTCATAATGCTATGAAACAATAAAGGCATATTAAACAGAAAACATTAGTTTTGTGGTTGATTTTGAAATTTTAAGTTAAGTACATCAATAATATAAGCCAAATGCCAAGTGCCCAGTAGTCTCCTGAAGCCAGTGACTACCAGCATGGACAGCATGTCTTTGTATACTTATAGCGAACCCTATAAATACATAATTGTTAAAAGGAATGGTCAAAGTAAGAACTCCACATTCAAAGATCCATTAATTTTCTTCATTTGTATATTTATTGTGATATAATAGCTTATATAGTTAAGTGCATAGAAGATATAAACTGGATACTCTATTGCATCAAAGGCTTTGGGATCAGAGGCAAGGGGAACACAAATACTCCAGGGAGGGCTCATCTTAGACAAAGAAACCAAAGAGAAAGACAAGAATAAAGGCCATATTAACATTTGTTATTTTATTACTAATTTTCAAAATGAAACAAAATAAGTCTCAAATATATGAGTTAGAAAATCCTTGCTGTTTCTTAAGCATTCGTATTCCATTTTCATCCAGGGGTTTGGAGGCCTCGGGTCAGATTTAATGCCTGGTTTTAATGTCTGTTGCAGAAAAAAAAGAAGACTCACAAACATAAAGGTGCAATAACACAGTTAAGGCGCTGTGCATTGTTAATCACTGGGTAGTTAAAGCTACATAATCGTCTTGATAATTCTGCGGGCTGAATACTTGTCAAACAGGACTAAATCATCATGGTTTTTAAAAAAAATATTTATTTATTACGTATACAATATTCTGTCTGCAGGCGAGAAGAGGGCACCAGACCCCATTACAGATGGTTGTGAGCCACCATGTGGTTGCTGGGAATTGAACTCAGGACCTTTGGAAGAGCAGGCAATGCTCTTAACCTCTGAGCCATCTCTCCAGCCCCAATCATCATTGTGGTTTTTACATTGTGACATCGTTGGCTACAAGATTATTCTCAAGAGCAGAAAGAAAAAACAAACAAACAAAAACACCTGTTAGCTTTGCCATTTTTCTGTGACTCTGGTCTTCATGAAATCTTCATTTTCTCGTTTATCTGTAAGCTTCCTTTGAAACAGCCTATCCCTTGTGAGTGCGAGTTTTAATAAATTAGGCAACATAGACAGTAAATAATCCACTTAGCTTGGTTCATGTGCTCTGCAATATGCCTTGCCACAAGGAAAGTAGGCCAGAACTTTAATGGACAAAGTCCCCTCTGTCCTCAGAGACCAGGAATAAGGTGTGTGTGTATTTTGGAGGCAGAGAAACTGGAAAATTATGTTTTTTATTTGCATATGCAGACAAGGCTTCAAATATATATATATATATATATATACTTTGAAAGATAATATATTTTTCAGTAAATGTAATTACAGATGTTGCCATTTTCTTTCCACTTTGGCACTACCCCATGGGCATGACAGTATGACTGACACAGGTTGTTCCTTATCAGGTGTATTTCAATTAATTGACCAACATGCTGCACTGATAATCGCAATGCTGTGGCGCGAGGAAGTCCCTCTCAGTAACTATTACAGTCTGTGTGTTTCATTTTCCCGCCCATCGGCTTGGATTTATGTGACCTTTTCAGTTCTATGACTATAAAGACCATCTGAGCACCCAACAGACACTGAGTGGCCCATGGCTCTTTAGATGGCTTGGAAGTGTCACAAGAGGACAGCACAGAAAGCTGTGTCATCCACGTGGCACAGAGCACAGTGCAGAGATTATGACCCCTATTTTAAAACCTGTCCTTCAGTTGTCATTAACTTCCTAAAGAATTAGAGCCGTGGCTTTGCACATCATCATTTAGGAGGGTATCGGGAAGGTATTGGAAACACCAGTCAAGAAAATTTAGCATCTTAATGCGTGTTTTAAAGTGTTGGTTTCATGGCAGGGCTTTATTTTTAAAAATAAAAATAAAAATAAAATTATGTCTGTCTTTTCTTCTTTATCACATTTCATTTATTTGTGTATAATTATTTGTGTATGTTTGTGTGTGTGTGTGTGTGTGCGTGTGTATGTTTGTGTGTGTTTATCGGTCAGAGGAAAACTTGCTGGAATTGGTTCTGAAACATGGTCTCCAAAGATCAAATTTAAGTGTCTAGCATTTGCCTTTACCCTCGCAGCCATCTTGCTGGTCTTCCTTCACTTTTTCAGTATTAGAATTGAACCCAGGGCCTTGGGCATAGATGACCAGAGCAATACCCTCTCCTATCCCAGCCTTAGCCCCATCCCTTCTTTTTATATGAAAATCATGAGCCAGTGAAAAGGTGTATTGAGAAACTTTGAAGGCATGCCATTTCCTTCCATTCCAGCAGGTGACAGCTAAGTCCATTGCTTATATCTGGCATATTTTCAGTGGGCAACATAAGGAGAGTGTTTTCTTAATAGTTTACCTTTTGTTGTATTTCACTAACACATAAGGTCTTTTATTATTGAAAAATAATTGATGTTTACGCCCTGTTCTCAAAAGCTCAAGAAGTCCTGGCCACGTTATCTGGATGCTGGTCCGTGTCTAACCTGATTTTTATTTACACAGCGTTCTGTGCTCTTTTGCACTAATGAGAAGGGGATCTTGGAGGATTAGGTGTAAGAAATAGAAAATTAAAATCTCCACACTCTGCAATTTTATCTTTCATAACTTGTCCTGGAATGCTTAGGTTTCCCAAGTGAATGTTTGCTAATCTTTTAGTGCAAAACATGTTTTGTCAAATAGGCAAGAGTCTAGTCTCCAACAGCTATTTCTCGTATTCAAACAAGTCTTATGGCAGAGCCAGACAGAGCTTGTCCGCAGTGACTATGGAGGAACAGACAGGATCAATTATAAAGGTTATGAACATCCCAGTTATCTTAATGCAGCCCTAGGAGGCCATATTAATTCAAAACCTGACAAATTAATGTGATTTAAAGCTCTATAAAAATGTTGCTAATATTTAGATGGTCTCCCTATTCCCACTATGCCTTCATATGTTGGGGATGTAGTGTACTCTGTGCTGTTGGGAAAATTAGTATTATCTTTAAAAGTTTGGGTTCAGAGGGGTATCCTCAGGGCCTGTTGGGAATGGTACCTTCCTTCTTATTGGATCCTGAATCAGTTCTTTCGAGAATGTGATAAGACCTGTAGCCTGAACAGTGAATTTCCCTCTGTATAGCTGATGCTCACTTCCTCAGGCCTGTATCCCTAGAATATGGTTTCCATCACAACATAGCTAGTGTGATAGAATTCTGCCTTCAGAACTATGTGAGCTAAGTGAGCCCCCTACCACACACACTTCTTTTGAAAAAATTGGATAACCAGGTAGATTGTTAAAGAGACTAATATGTATATGGTTCATGTTTAAAACATAAAACATCATTTTGTAACTTCATTTGTTAGTTTGTGTATTGTGTTGTGTCTGTCTTTCTATGTGTCTCTCCCTTTCCATCCAGTTTCTCTCTGTGAGTTTGTGTGTGTGTGTGTGTGTGTGTGTGTGTGTGTGTGTGTGAGAGAGAGAGAGAGAGAGAGAGAGAGAGAGAGAGAGAGAGAGAGAGAGACTCTAGTAAATGACCACCAACTTGCTTACTGAAGCTAAGACTGCCTTCTGTGTGTGAACCAAATAAACACGAATGCTGATGGTATAGTTTGGTTTGAGACTCAAGGCTAATTATCCAGGATGTTGAAGTCCAAGACCAAAAGAGGGAAGACCCAGCTGGAGCAGCTGTTTTTGCCTATTCATTCTATGCAAGTCTTAAAATTATCTGATATGAAGTGGCTAGCCCTGAAATCATATACTTACAAGGGACACTAAACAGATTTAGCAGGTTGTATTTATATATTATATGTTTGTATATTTATGTAACAGTAGCAATTAAGGAAAAAAGAGACCATGATTTTGAGAGGAAACAAAGGAGCATGGGAAAAAATGGAAGGAAGAATGGGAAGAGGTGGGATCCTATAATCATGTAATTATTTTATAATTTTTTAAATAAATATTTTTATATATCTGAAGAGACATTGGAAGATGCTTATCATAACAGAGATGGAAGATTTTTCCCCCCTGAATGTACTGACCAAATACCAATCTCCTCTAGGTATAAGGTCACAGAAACACCCAGAAATATTTTATCTGGGTATCAATTAACTCAGTTATACTGGCAGGAAAAATACATTAAAATCAATATATTGTTTTCTTAAAGCAAAGAAGATGAAAAGATTCATTAAATCTTGAGTTTACAAACATAATGGACTTGATTCTTATACTTTAAATAATGTATTCATAAAATAAATAATTGTAAAGAACAGGAAACAAGCATATGATGTGGATATTTATTTATCTAAACATTTGTTTTGCAGACTTTCTTTTATTTTGTAAGACCTGCAAAGCATCTCTTTGTGTAAATAAGCTTACAGGTACTTTAAAAACACAGGAGAATTTATAAATAGTAGAGTTGAATTATATGGCCAGATTTGGAGATTACATTCTAAGTGACTAAAGGACAAAATGTTGAGAGCTGTCCAAGGTATTTCGTATTCTTTATTAGTTATCCTAAAAAAATATTTAGGAACTATCTTAGTAGGGTAGGTCCTGTTTAGTGTGGTCTTCCTCCAGAAGTCTTACAAGTTAAATAAATGGTTCAATTCAAGTAATGCTTCTGAAAGGGGGTTGGAATATGATGACAATGCCTTTAGCAGTGGGTTCATTCATAATTAAATCAACTATTAGACAGCAGAGACTGATAGGATGAAGTAGGACACTTGGGGCGTGGCGAACCCTGGTCCTGTGCTCTGTTTCTTCATCTTACTTTATCTTGACCACTGTACATTGAACTTCTGTGTCTTACTATGTGCTTCTCACCATGATGATCATGTCCTATATCAACCTGACCACAGTGGCAGTGATCAGTGAAGCTCAATGATGCACTGAATATCTCAAACCACAAGACATTCAACTCAAGACAACCTAACACACCTTCCTTTAAGTATCTATTTAAGTCCACATATTAACTGTCCTACAACCCAGTAGGCTTGTGTGCAAAGGGAACCATCTCCTGTGGCTTGAATGAAATGTTGCCTACAGTCTAATGAGGTTGAATGTGGGATTTCCAGCTGTCACTGCTGTTTGGGAGATTGTGGAAGATTTGGAAGTGGAAGCTAGCTGGTGAAATAAGATTGTGGATCTGCTGACTATGAGAATGAAAATTATACTATGACCTTATTTTTTGGCAAAGGCTCCCATCTCCTTATCTGCTGAGATTTCAGGAAGCTGTCTCTCAGTTCTGCCACACTTGATCCCCCCATTACCCCATCCCAATGGGTTGGAACGACTTGCCTCCAGAACTACCCCACCATGAGGGACTGTCACCCCTCCCACAACCTTTTAAGCTGTTTTGTCTCAGGTATTTGTTCACAAGAATGACTACATTAATTAGTACAAAATATTGATACTGACACTGGGGTTTGTTGTTGTGATTAAATTCCCCAGGTGATTCACAAATTGTATGAATTGATTTGTGGAAGGAGTGTCGATGAGTTTAGAGCTGGGTACTAAAAGTGCTCTAATATGCCCTAAGTAGAGTTTGACAGGCAGAAGTTCGGCCGGGCTCGAATGCTGATAGGAACGTAGACAGTGGATGCAAGGCCCATTGGGTGTCAGAAAGCCTTAGCATCCATCCATATCATCTAGTTTTTTATTATGTCTATAATGGTTTTTAAATTTACCTGTGATTTTTTTTCTTCCCCAAGGTAAATACCTAATTGATATCACAATGCTTTTCTCAGTGGTTATTGCTATTGTACTATCTATTTGTGGAATACCAGCCAGTGATAGAATTACTGGGAATATGAAATATGATTAAAACATGGCTTTCAATTCAATCAGTTTACCAATATTTTCCGTGTATTTAAGTTATGTTTATCAGGGCTTACTTCTATGTGTTAAAGAAATATTTACACAGTCTTCTATTCCAACAACCCAAGCTGTGTTTGTGGATATTTATAACTCCCTAATTTCATAGGTCACCTAATAGGATTCCAACTCAGCTCTCAGAGCGTCATGAGATAATGACATTCACATTTTGATATAGTCTTAGCCAAGGGAGGTCATGTAGCCACTGAAGCAGAGCGAGGAAGGAAGATTGCCGTTCTTGAATCTGTTCCATCAAGATGACAAAATGGATCTGTAATAAACAATAGCTTAGTGGCTCGGGAAGCCTGCTGCATCCACTACAGCACACAGCCAGTGAGTTCTTTATGAAATGGGCTCCCATTTCTATGTCCTTACCAGCAAAATGGATTGCCACTATTCATTTCCTTAAAGCAAATGGTTGCTTTATTATATTTACAATATGATGACACCATGTAAGTAGGAAATATTGTCAAAATCCAGTTTATTTAACAAATGCAAAATAGCTGTGTTTAAAAAATAATATTGAATCATTTGTGATTTTTGAAGTTTATAAAAATAATATAGTGTTATAGAAATCAAAACATTCTGGAATTATTTAAATAGTGTAGTTTGTATGCAAAATGGTACTAATTACAAACTGAATGAATGTAAATGTTGGTCAGTATTTCCACATGTTCTATATGTAACTTTTCCATGTTTGCATTGTATTTATAACCAGAATCTTTAATAACTCAGAATTCCTACGGAAAATTGCTTCAGGATTTTCAGAGACAAACACAAGTTACTATTAATACGTAATAAATATGTGCCTTCTGTGGCAAGAATAGCCGTCTCCTTCCAAGTTAATGCAGAATTGTGTTGCCTTCCAAAGAAACATCTTGTAATTACCAAACTTGTCCTAGAAAAGTGCTATTTCACATTGCACTGCCTAATATAAGTAAAAAAAAAATTCAACCTAATTTCCTATTTTAAAGTTCAAAGAATCAAAGAAAGCAAGATAAGAAATACAGGTTGGAAGTGCAAGCCTTGTATAAGGGTTGTGTCCTAAGAGATGAACACTAGTGGCCCTGTCTCGAGGATCTCATGAACACAGCAGCTGCAGAGTTGGGCAGGGCAGGCAAACCCTGTGGCACTGAGTTGGAGGCTCAGATTGATACTGGCATTGCCATTGGATACTATCAGCATCTGAAAAATTAAATGTCTTGGTACAATTTGAAATAATATAAACCCAAAATTTGTAACTCATATACAGTGGTGGATACTTGCTGCATTAGAGAAAACAATTATTTCTTGGAACACTGAAGTTATCTTATTTTTATGGCAATCTTGTATAGTCTCAGTTTTTCTGACTATTTATATCAATTAGTAATATTCTCACAATTTTGAACCCTTAATAACTTCATTATTATTTTACGAGACCAGGGCTTTCCTTAGCTGTGCTTACCCTTGCATTTTCATCCTTAAAGTTCAGTGTCTGGACTGCAGGTGAATACTTGCTGGAGTTTACATGGGTATCAAGGTCAAATTATCATCTATAAAGTACTCTCTTCAAAGACTATGTTTCTGCAAGTTATAAAAGTCTGCCGCTAGGCATCAATCTATTTTCTTAGTTACTCAATTTTATTATTTTATCTAAAAGTACAAAGCTAGTTTTAGCTCATATTAAGACAAATTATTTTATTCAGTCTGTTTCAAATATTAAAAGTAATGCCAGTGCTAGTATACATAAACAAGAGGAAATGAGAACTTGAAAAGAGCTCCGAGGAAACATGGGCTCCTCCTTCCCTGTAGGCTTCCAGGACTTTCCAGGAAAAATTTGTGTTGCTTTTGCTTGCTTTTTTCTTTCCACAATCTTCTTGCACTAAGGACCACTATGCCATGTTCTTGAATGAAGCATAGTTAAGGTTTTTCTATCTTCAGCTACTATGTATTTCCATCTTCAGCTACATTGCTCCCGCAGCAGTAAGAGGGGATGAGACCAAATAATTTTCAATTGTCACATAGCAAGCACTTCTGTATATTACCATTTAGAAGTGGAATTCTGTGATGTCAGAAACTAGAGAAGAGAACTCACACTTTGTGGGAGATGAACTCACATAGCATATGTTTCTGACTGGGATACACAATAATACTTCACCTAAAAGATTGCTTGATTTCCACTTTTAATGAGGAAAAGTAATAGGTCTACATAGAACTTAGCATGATTTTTTGTGGTCTACTGTTTATACTTTTGGTCTATTTTTAAGATACCTATTAATATTTAAAACATAAAAATACATTGTATTCAATAGCTCTTAGTCTCATTGAAACATGCCACAAACCTTTGTAATTTATTCTCTTTCAATGTTTATGATATATAAAATTTGAAATAATATTCTTTTTTAAATCTGAAGTCAAGATTACTCTAACTTCTCAAATTACTTTGAAATTATTTTCTGAATCTTAATCATTTTTGGCCTTTTTATTTTTGTAACTAAGTACAAGTGGTCTAGAGATTGTGGCCAGGATCAAGTTTCATCTCAATTCGAAGTTTTCCTGGTGGTTTTCATTTACTTATTAGCTCATGTATTGCCTACAGTGGAAATATTGTAATTTTAAATCTATAATAAGCTCACATGCACTGTGCTCTGGAAGGCTGCTCTGTCTTTTGTATTATTTGGGGGTCACATACCTACTTTAAACTTATATAATATAACATAGTTATATTATACAATCATTTGATATAGAGTATGAGGTTCTCTGTACCTTATTACTCTTTAGTTTTTTTTTTTTTTCAGAAATCTCTGATCTTTTTAAAAATCAGTTCACCTAGTTAAACTATTAATGCATTTTATTGGGATTTCATTAAACATTTACTTGGGAAGGAAATGACTTTCATAATTTCGCTACATAAAAAAGCAGACATTTTAACCACTTGATTTCAGAAAGATTATTTAGTGACTTTTTGCCCTTACCAGGAATTTCTTTCTGTTCTCTAATGCGATGATGGCAACTGTGAGAGACCAGTGTCCTTTCCGGTCACTGCTACAGTGTTCCCCATGTCACCACACTTGATCTGGACACCACATGCAGGCAAACAGGGAAAGCCTGTCAGAAACATTAGGGTTTCTAGAGCTTAGATAAGCTACAACAGAATTGTTTCTTTTTACTCACCCTTTTCGTGATGTGGTAGGGCAGTATTTATAAAATCAAGCAGGCGATGCAGCAAACACTCCCTATAGGTGTCTCAAAAAGAGGCGTAGCTTTACACTTCAGAGAGAAAAAAATCCTGAAGAAAGGCCTCTGTGCTTTGAACCGTGAACTTGCATCAGATACTTAATTCTGTGATGCTAACCCAAATTTATAATAAATAATAATTTCTCTAAATATGTCACAACAGGCACTGTTTAGTAGCAGCATATTGAACATTCCCCATCATTCTTGTCATTTGTATAATCAAAATTTATTTTGAACTTGGCAATGATCTTTGCAGCTGACAATGAACAAATATTTTTCTAAAAGTTTATAAACTAAAAATATATTGATTTAAGACATTATTTTATAATATGTGTTGCACCTTAACATGTAATTATTGTCTCATTATTGTGTTTTATAAGAAATTTTAAACCTTGATATTTTGTAGAGAAGATTGAAAAAGGAAAGTTGAGATTATATAAAAACATTATTTAGCATAGTGGATAATTTTTTTTGTTAAAATTTTCCTGGTGAAGACTTTCAAAGAAATGGTAACACCAATATTTGACAAATTAATCCACAAAATAGAAACAGAAGGAACATTGCCAAATTCATTTTATGTTTCCACAGTCACTCTGATACCCAAATCAAACAAAGATTCAAGAAAAAAAGAGATTATAGACCAATCTCTCTCATGAACACTGACGCAAAAAATACTTAATATAATACTTACAAACTGGATCTAAGAACACACAAAAAATAATCTACCATGACCAAGTAGGCTTCATTTCATAGAAGCAGGAATAGTTCAATGCATAAAAATCAAGAAATGTAACTCAATTTTAAAAGGAAAGAAAATCTCACATGAACATTTCATTTGATGCCAAAAAATTTCTTTGACAAAATCCAACATGATTTTGATAAAAGTTATAGAGTATGGATACAAGGAATATATCTGAGCATAATAAAGACAAATTACAGCACCTTATAGCCAACACCAAATTAAATGGAGAGAAACTCAAAGCAAATCCACTAAAATCAGGAAGAAGACAAGACTGTCCAGTCTCCCTATAACTATTGAAGACAGTACTTGAACTTTTAGCTAGAGCAATAAGACAGCTGAAGATAATCAAGGAGATATATTGGAAATGAAGAAACCAAGTCTCACTATTTGCAAATAATATGACAATATACATAAGTGACCCCCAAAATTCACCAGGGGACTCATACAGTTGATAAATACTTTCAGCACGGTAACTGGATAAAAAAATAAATAAATCAGTAGTTCTATATATAAATAACAAATGCCTGCAAAAGAAATGAGGGAAAAGCCGGGCAGTGGTAGCACATGCCTTTAATCCCAGCACTTGGGAGGCAGAGGCAGGTGGATCTCAGCCTGATCTGACAGGCTCCAAAAAAAAAAAAAAAAAAAGAAAAGAAATGAGGGAAGGAACATCCTTCAGTATAGTCACAAATAATATAAAATATCTTGGGGTAACTTCTAACCAAACAAGTGAAAGACTCGTATGACAAAATCTTCAAGGGTTGGGAGAAAGAAGTTGAAAAAGTTATCAGAAGATGCAAAGAACTACCAAGCCCATGAATTAGTAGAGTTAACATTGGAAAACTGGCAACTGTACCAAAAGCAATCTATAGATTCAAGAATTCCTCATGCAAGTTCCAACACAATTCTTTACAGATTTTGAAAGGATGATACTCAATTCAGATAGAAAAACATAACTGAAAACAATCCTGAAAAATAATACAACTTCCAGAGGTATCTGCATCCCTGACTTCAAGTTTTACTATAGCACTGTAGTAATAAAACCTGCAAGGTATTGATATACAAACAGACATATTAATGAATGGAATTGAATCGAAGACCCAGATGCGAATCATACACCTGATATTTTTATACTGAAGCCAGAAATACATAATGGAAAAAAGAAAACAACGTCAACAAATATTGTTGTTTTAACTGGATGTCTGCATGTAAAACATAAATAGATCCATATTTATTACCTTGAACAAAAGTCAAGTCCAAGTATATCAGAGACCTAAATATAAAACCAGATACATCACACATGAGAGAAGACAAAGAGGAGAATATCCTGGAACATTGGCAAAGGAGCCAATGATCTGACACTGAATGCATGGGCACTAAGATCAACAATTGATAAGTAGAAACTCATGAAACTTAAAAGCTTCTGTAAGGCAACGGACACCATCAGTAGGAAAAAATAGCAGACTACATAATAGGAAAAGACATTTTCTAAATCCACATATGATAGAGGGCATATCCAAACTATATGCAGAACTCAATAAACTAAAAATTCATAAACAAAACAATCCAATTTAAAAATGGAGTACAGATCTAAACAGAGAATTCTCAATAGAAGAATTCTAAATTGCTGAGAAACACTTAAAGAAATGTTTGTCATCCTTAGCAATCAGGGAAATGCAAATCAAAACTACTTTGAAAGTTCATCTTGTACCCATCAGAAAGGTTAAGATCAATAACACAAGTGATAGCTCATGCTGGTGAGGATGTGGAGCAAGGGGAACACTCCTTCATTGCTGATGGAAATGCAAACTTTGGCGGTCAATATGGAAATCAATATGATGGATCGTCAGAAAACTGGGAATTGATCTACCTCAAGACCCGGCTATACCACTCCTTGGCATATACCCAAAGGACACTCCATTCTACTTCAAGGACTTGTTTTCAGCTATGTTCAGAGCAGCTTTATTTATAGTAAGCAGACCTAGAAATACAAAAATGGATGGTAGATGTTAAGTAAAAATAATTATGCATAATTCACAGACCCAAAGAAGCCAAGTAACAAGGGGACTCTAAGAGAATGCATGGATTTCCCCGGGAAGGGAAAATAGAAATGATTTTGAGGGTGGACTAGGCGCAGGTGAGGATGGGAATAGAAGGTACCAGATTGTAAGGGGTGGTGGGTGGAGGAAGACAGGAGAGGAGAGATGATTGAAACTGGGGGTTTTCTGGAGGGGGGCATTGTGGAAACCTACTGCAATAGAAACTCACTGGAATTTACAGGGACAGCCCTAGTGAGGACTCCTAGTCATGGAGGCTATGGAGCCTGAACTGTCTGTCTATCTGCTGTAACCAGGCAAGGCTCCCAGTGGTGAGACGGGGACTCCAGCCCAGCCACAAAACCTTCCACTTTCTATCTTTCCTGCTCGCAAGGCATGCTTGGGCAATGATGAAGTAGAACTTTTGGACCAAGCCAACCAATGGTTGGTCTAATGTGAGGCTCACACCATTTGATGGAGATCATTCCTGAGACTGCCTGGATGGCTATTAACAGGAAGCTGAAGAGATCTGTGCCTTAGTACAGTCATCAGAGATCAGAGAAGCACCTTCAACAGCTGATGGGGGCAGATATGATAACCATAGCCACACATGGGAGAGAGAGAGAGAGAGAGAAAGAGAGAGAGAGAGAGAGAGAGAGAGAGAGAGAGAGAGAGAGAGAGGCAGAGAGAGAGAGAGACAGAGAGAGAGACTGAGATTTGAGGTCTCCATTAGGGCCTTTCCCTTGGAGCAGGGAAGTTGTTGGAGCAAGAGGGGTAGCTTAAATAATGTGAAATTCTATACTTGGAAGACTGAAGAAGTCTAAATGCTTTCCTGAGTACAGTAAGGTTATTTATAAGGAAGAGTGGGGGAGGAAAAGATGGATGGGGACTAATTAGAAAAAATTACACATCACATTGGCTTTTCAGAACGGTTTTCTCAGTTCTTGTTTTATCTGACATCCACAAAATCATGTTTGACCTTGGTGAGGTTAGTGTAAATCATCCCATTTTGAGTACAGAATCTTGGGGACCCAGTGAGGTTTACTAAGTTGGCGGGCAGCTAGTCACTACAGGTCAGGGCTAGAGCACTGAGGTGCGTACACTCTCGAGGAAGAATGAACATAAGCTTAACTTAAAATGAATCTGTAACATCCATGTAGCTCATCATCATTGCCACAGACACTGCTTTGGAGAAGGCATGGCTCTCTCATGTTTCAGAGAGCAAATCTCAACCGTGATGGCCTCTGCAATGGTCTAAGAGTCCTGTGAAATCACCGCTTTCCACAGTGCTTCTTGCAAGGAGCTGCTCCTGCTACAGGTTTTAGAGTCAGTTTTGAAACAGCAATAGTTTACGGATCAATAGATCCCATCTCATGAACTGTAAGATCAGTGTTTAATTTTACTTTTACTATACATATTTCACATTTATCTATGTTTGTGTCTCTGTGTACATGCATTTGTGCCATGACACCTATGTTGAAGACAGAGGAGGGTATTTGTGGGAGCTAGGGATGAAACTGAAGTCATCAGAGAGGGCAGCACCTTTAATTGCTGAGTTGTTACTCTAGCCTCAGGAAGACAGGTTTCAGTGACCAGGACTCAGACCTGTGGCGTCCAACTGCTGAATCCTAATCTTTTGACCACTAATCTGGGAACGCCTAAACTTATTTTCTAAGGACATAAAATATTGAATGCTGGTAATATGTTTAAATAGATAGAAAATATAAATTTAGAAAAAAATTAAAACTCCTTGAAATTTAACTGTAAAAAATTTTTATTCGACAATTCATTCTAGGTAGCATAAACATAAATGGCTTTTTGTTTCACATTTTAAAGTGATATTATGATATATTTAAAAACTTCTTGGACATTTGAGATCAACTTCCATCTTTTTTCTTGCTGAGACAGAAAAGTTTTTAGAACCTCTTCAGCATCCATGTGTCATAAATTCCCTACTGTCAGACAATAAGACTCAATAACATTTATGGAATCAAAAGTTATTAAGGCTTATTTCATACAACTTCAAGTTAAAATGAACAGTTCTGGTTTTGATTTTTCTAAGGCCATCAAGAAAATGATAGTGCACACATGAGAATATGGAACTTGAATATATAATTACTTGCTAAATTGATATAAAATCTCCATATTGATCTACTGGGTACCATGATATTCATTTCTGAAAAACAATATAAAATGTGTTATGAAAATCATCTAAAATATATTTACAAAATAAATGTTAATATGTCTTTAGTAACTTCCGAATCCCTCTTATGTATTTATATAATGGACTGAATAATTTTTAAATTCTTTGTTGAAGAAACAAATTTCTTCTTCTCTCCCAAACTCAGCATAAAAATGAGGAGAGGAAATTAAGAATACTGTTCATTTTCCGTTCATCATCTCATTGCATCACCATAGAGTCGCTTTTTCACAAGTCAAAAGATGCTTCTAAATTTCCTCCTATACATAAAACAGTAAAAAAAAAATCATGTACATCTTTCAGAGTAGCATCCCCATTAATTTATAACACTGTTTATCTATGCTTAAGTGCGTAACTATAGTAATTATAGAAAAGCAAAATGATTGTTTAGGACAATGACATAAACAAGCCTTTGCTTTGATGTGGCACTTTGAATATAAAAGAACATCTATTATAAGAGTGTTGAAGGACTCTGAAAAGCCTTTTGTTTTATAATGATACTCACTAATACGCAGTAATTTAAAGAAGGGGATACAGGACATTTGTAGACTCTCTGGCCATGATTTTTAACAGAACATGCAAATTTAGATAACCCTATATCCCATTTTCCTCATTGGTATCCGTATACTGAGTTACTAATTAGCACTTTGTATCACACAGTGTTTTCTACACATTTCATCATAAATTGTTTTGAAGTGCTATGAGCTATTAAAACTATAGGAAATATAAGCCAGGCAATATGTGTGTTCCATGGACTGTGACAGGCACCTCTGCAGGGTGAGCTGAGTGGCAAAGCAGAGAGACTAGCTCAAGACAAAGAGGAGCTCTATCTAGCCATTCAGGTCTAAAATGTGTACTCAGTTCCAAAATCCATTAAATCAGCATGGATTTTTCAAAGTTTACAATAGGAATTTTTAGAAATGAAGACAAAGAATTTAGCTAGCTTAATTTTGATTTTGTAACATAGAAAGCTGTTGCATACACTGGTGGAAGCACCTTGTTGCATAATTGGGTCTAGGAAAATCTTAGAGGCCTATGCATGTCAGGGCTCTTTCCTCTATATTATTATCTGATATTCCTAGGTATTTTACCTTGTTGCAAAGCTAAACTCTGCACATTCTGCTCTACCTTCTCTTTTGACCAGGGACATTGAAAACAATAATTAGGCAATTACTATTTAATAACAAAATTTTATCTTTATCTGTTCTAACATTAGATTTATCTGAAACTTATAAAATACTGATCCCCAAACTTGGTGTAACTTATATTTACAAATTTATATAGCTTTACTTTTACAAGCTGCAGTATTGCAAAAATTCAATGTTTATTGAATAACTTAGGTTATCATATTTATCAACCAATAATAATTTATAGGAAAATGTGAAATATGTTTTGGTACAAAAAATGCTTATTGAACTGAGAATTATTTTCATAATAACTAAAGATACTTCTTACTATGTTGGATTATTTATCTATTTGGTTCTTTTCTCCATGCTGTGTGAGAGCCTTGATGCAAATATTTTGAACTGAATGAATGGATCATTGCTGTTCTTTTGGCTTTTATGTTCCAGTCTTATTTTTTTTTAAATTGAGGGCAATAATTTTTATATAGCTAAACTGATTTAAGAGAGAGAGAGATTGAGAGAGAGAAGACTGAGAGGAAGAAAGAACAAACCAACTGAAGCTCATATTGTTTAGGCGACACATTCTGTCCTCGCAGAGTAAAAAGACCTCTGTATTTGGAATCTTAGAAAGATAGGTTATTTCCTAATTCTCTAAGAAATCTCTTTGCTGGTATCCAATGTAGCTATACCAGTTTGTACTCCCACCAGCAATGGAGAAGTGTTCCTTTTATCCCATATCTTCTCCAGAATAAGTTGTCATCAATGTTTTTGATCTTGGCCATTCTTACAGGTATAAGATGGAATCTCAGAGTTGTTTTGATTTGCATTTCACTGATGGCTAAGGAGGCTGAGCATTTTCTTAAATGTCTTTCAGCCATTTTAGATTCTTTCTTTTGAGAGTTCTTTGCTTAGGTCTGTAACCACATATTTTTATTAGATTATTTGTTCTTTGAGGATCGGTTTCTTGAGTCTTTGTATATTTTGGAGATCAACCAATGTGGAGATGGTGAAGATCTTTTCCCATTCTGTAGGCTGCCATTTTATCTTGTTGATTGTGTCCTTTACTCTACAGAAGCTTCTCAGTTCCAGGAGATCCCATATAATAATTGTTGCTCTCAGTGTTTATGCTACTAGGGTTATATTTAGAAAGTGGTCTCCTGTGCCAATGCATTCAAGTGTACATCCCACTTTCTCTTCTATGGGGTTCAATGCAGTTGGTTTTATGTTGAGGTCTTTGACTCATCTGGACTTGAGTTTTGTGCATGGCCATAGATAGAGACCTATTTTCATTCTTCTACATTTTGATATCCTTTTCTGCCAGCGACATTTTAACCAGAACCTGGAAACAACATAAATGTCCCTCTACTGAAGAATGGATAAGGAACATATGGTACATTTCCACAATGGGGTAATACACAGCAGAAAAAAATAATGATATCTTGAAATTTGCAGGAAAATGAATGGAGCTAGAAAACATCATATTGAGTGAGGTAACCCAGACTCAGAAAGACAATTATTCTATGTATCATTAATAAGTGGCTTCTAGACATAAAGAAAAGTAAACCAGCCCACCAATCACAATCCCAGAGAACTTAGACAGCAATGAGGACTCTAAGAGAGACAGACATGGATCTAATCTACATGGGAAGTAGAAATAGACAATATCTCCTGGGTAAATTGAGAGCATGGGGACCATGGGAGAGAGGAGAAGGGGAAGGGAGAGAAAGGAAGGGGAGCATAGAAAAATGTATAGTTCAATAAAATCAATAAAAAATTTTTAAAAAAGGTATGAAGATCTAAGAATGCTTCAGGGTATAAGAAAGTGATATGTATGTAGTTGTGGAACATTTGTAAGGTTGACATGGTTTATACATTTAAATTAATTTATTTGTTCTTTGGTAGTTCTATACATGGGTGGATGCAATATATTTTGGTCAGAGCCCTGCAAACTGTTCTCATCCATCTACTCATGGATCACCTCCTCCATCCTTCCCAAATTCAGATCTTCTTTTTGTCTCATTTATAATGCACGGAGTCCAATCATTGCTGCTTCTCTGTGCATGGGTGTTCGGCACCATCCACAGGTGGTGACATCCTATGAGGATCCAGAGTAGCAAACTGACTCTTTCTCAACCAGAGGTGTCAACTCCCAATGTCTTTCAGAAAGACATGGGCTGCTTGAATTTCTTGCTTCTCCATGCTATCGTTAAGACTAAATTGTTTTTCTCAGAAGATGGATTGTGATTGAAGTTTCTATGCCAGTGTGTAGCTCTGCTTTCCATGTGTCACACGTAACTCACACTAGTTCACTTCTTTGCCCTCTTTGTGGAAATCTTTCCTATAAGAGCCAAGTAAGTAGTGAATAATATTGATTTTAGGTTTACTATAACCCAGAAGTCACTGTAGTAAATGTTTATTTATTTGAAATATCAGTAGTTAAATTTTCAAAGCCTTCCCAGCCAGTGCTGGCCTGCTTCCTACTATTCTACAAAAACATTAAAAATAAAATTAAATTACCCATGGTTCTTTGTAATAAAATGTTGGCTAAGGGTGCATCATTTGTATGTATTCTTTTATCTGATGAAATGTTTGAAGGGCCGCTGCTTAATAGAGTGAGATAGTCACAAATATTCTGCCCTTTAAACTGTAGTGCAGTGACGAGGTTGTTTAAAAAGTGTTCAGACTGCATGTAAGATGACAACTGGTATGTTTTGTTTTGTGTTCTCTCTCAGATATTTGTATTGCTCTCATCTCTCAAATCATTTTTCTCACAACTTAAAGATACTAATATTCTTAAAAATATTATTTCCCAAATACAAATTAATCAAAAAGAGTAAAATGAGTCCTCAATTTTCCAAATAAACATTGACTACTATTTTACAATTTTCAACCTTAATGAAAACTTTTCCAAAAGCTTCATGACGTATTTTGAAACATGTCTGTCTGTATTCATAAATAAGAACATATACCATGAAATTTATCAAATGATGGAATTCTGCTTCTTCCAATGTGTTCTAGCATATCTATACCTCTTTACATCATAAGCTGGCTTTGGGAGTATATTATAAACAGATAATAATAAATTAAACTTTGGCACTGATTACCCTTAAGAGTAATTCCAATTTTCTTTCTTCCCATTAATGACAAGGTAGCAGAAAATCTTATATTTCACGCTAACTATATTTTAATTGAATAAAAATCCATTGATAATTTGAAGGAAATTATGTGATTACAATATCAAATTTATTAATAAAAGTGTTTCAAAAGACAAAAAAATTAAGGGTTGATGTTGTCAGAAACTGCAAAGTTTTATGTAGGAAGAAATGGTTCACTATGTTGACCACACACTGCCTGACCCAAGTTGAGCTTCTAGCATCCTCGTGGGCAGCTCACAATGCTCTCTCTCGTCTTTACAGGCACTGCATGCACGTGTTGACCTTAACACACATGCAGGTAAAACACTCATAAAATATACAAGTAAGTATGGCTTTTAAAAGTCCCCTGTCCCTGGAAAGAACAGTTTGTCACTATATTGGTTGTTCTGCTGGGCATTTCCTCTTTGACATCTTTTGGTAATGACCATGAATGATTTCTAGAGTTGTATGACCAGAGTTCAGGTTACAGATTCTCCAATTACTAACTGTGAATGTTACTTAACCTCTATTTCTTTTTCTGTTAAATTGCTTTAATTACAGTAGCTAATATAGTATGATAATTTAATTAACTGACAAGGGTAAAGATCCTAAAAGAGTGCTTGGCACACACTAAGTATGAAATCAATATAAGCTATTAATAACTCAAATGCCTGTCCTGAATTCACGAGGGAGGCTTTGAAATCTCTTGCAGACAATGGATCATAGGGGAAAGAAGAGTTATTTTTCCACATAGAGGGCATAGACAGGATTTGTTCCTATTCAAATCAACACTCTGTAGTCTACCCTCTTCCAGCAGGACTTCAAGGAAGTTTTAATATTCAGAAAGCTTCATGCCAGTTATCTTATAAGGTAGTAATAATGAAGATGCTCTTACTTTTTCTAATGTCATCATTTCATTGTGGATGTCAAAAAGTCTATTGTTTTCTAGCATTTTAAAAACATCAACTTAATGCCCTTGCCTATGACCTTCTAAGAAAAGAAGAAAGGAAGCATTTGAAATATGCATTGGCCCTTTTCAGTGTTAGTCTGTGTTACTAAAGCAGGAACAATCATACTGCAATTTGAATACTTTGTTAATTTTTTGTCTAAATTTTTTTATTTAATCTTTTTGTGAACTGATTTGTCATCTGCTGGATTTTAAAGGTTTGTGAGCTGTTCAGCTTAATCTTTATGTGAACTGACTTCCCATCTACTAGATTTTAAGGAGATGTGAGCTGTTTTCTTGTCCTCCTGTTATAGAATTAAATGGAATCTATCAACATTAATAATTACCTCTAATTATGTGCCACATATTCCATTTTTAAACAAAATTTAAAAGGAATCAGAAAGCAATTTTCTAGGCATAAAATTTATTCCATAAGAGCAGAGTTCTAGATATGCAATGAGGAAGGAATTGAAACTTTGTAGTCTTTCTAAAGTGCATTACAGATGGGGAATGTATTAATGATATTATATACAAATTATAATAAATATTTATTGATCTATATGTATTAATTTTTAAAATACACAATTCTTCTGAGCCCAGAGGAGGGTGACAGATTTCCTGGGATCAAACAGAGATGGCTGTGACTCACCAGAATCAATGCTGGGAACTGAACAAAAGAACTCAGTCTCCAGAATTCAAATCTTTTAAAATACCAACATGGGGCTAAATTTAAAAATTATATACCTGATTTCATAAAATTGCCTCAGTTAAAATTTGATATGCCAGAAATATTGCATAAAGCTACCTTTAGGCTGTATGTGTACAGTCTATATGAAATTGAACTTAGCAAAATTGTTTCATTCTGCAGTCTTCAAAGTAGGCCCAAGCAATAGATTTTAAAATGCTTCTTGTCACAAGGATATATTTTATTAAGCTATTGTTTGGTATTTCTTATTAATTTTATTTACATGCATTGTAGCATTAAGTATATGTGCATCATGATATCTTTTTCACATTTGCCTCCAGTCTTCCCATCTTCCTTTACCTCTAGCATTGTTCTCTGTTTTTCCCCAAATTGTCTCCTACCTGCTTTCATGTCAAGTGATAGACAGATGTTAGGCAGACAGACAATATATAGGTGCATCCATAAAGCGTTAAATCTAGGTTTCGTAGAGCAGAGACAGCAGGAGATAGGTTGTCTTTCTCTATTACCCTCTCTTGCCCCTCTTTCCCTTCCCATTAGAACTTTCTTGGCCCTCTACTTTCATGCAACAGCTATCATACTCATATATCTATAAGTACATATTTATGAGAAAACCCTTGTAATATTTGTTTTATTAATCTGGCTTATTTAATTTTCAGGATGATGTTCTGCTTCCATCCATTTTTCTACAATGACATACTTTCAATATTTACTGCTGAATAAAATTTCACCCTGTATATAAACCAAATTATATTTATCCATTCCTTTGATGATAGAATCTTGGTCCCCTTTCCTGGCTATTATGGATATGGTTGCCATCAACTGTATGGGTGATTGTCTCTGTAATGTGCTGATGTAGACACTTCTAGGCGTGCACCTGGTGGTTTATCGGAGGTGTAAGGTAAATTTTGCTTTGGTTATTTATATCTCCGCCAGCATGATTGCTGTGGTGAACTCTCTCGTTCATACACCCATCAGCGTTGTAGAAGGGTCTTTCTTTCCCACTTCTCCTGTGTGCAGTGTTGCTAATTTTCTTGGTGATAGCCATTATCACTAGGGTGAGATGGAATGAAGCTTTAGTTTTCATTTGCTGACTCCTCAGAATGTTAAACATTCCATGTATTCTCAATAAATGACTCTCAAACCATGTTGTATTGTCTGTGAGGTAATAGAGCATAAAGAAGAAAGATGTGCTTCTGCAGGAGACAGCGAAATCTTTGCTTCAAGTTGGTAGACATTTGGTCTGAGTTACTCTTCTGTACTGTGTGAGGCCAGGTAAGCTTCCACTCAGTTTCGATTCATATTCATTAGGCACTTCTATGACTCTACTAGATATCAAGACATTAAAGAACACAAAATTTAATGGACCCCCTTATGAGCAGACTCACTGAGAAACCAAACTTCTGCAAGAAGCCATCAATCTAAAAATTACAAACTAGCAAAAGCAATAGAGGGCAGTATATGAATATGCTTGTCTGCCTGGTAAACATGACAGTGCATTATTTGATATATATTTCTGAGATTTTTCATCTTTTTTTTTTTTTTTTTGGTTTTTCGAGACAGGGTTCCTCTGTGGTTTTGGAGCCTGTCCTGGAACTAGCTCTTGTAAACCAGGCTGGCCTCCAGCTCACAGAGATCCGCCTGCCTCTGCCTCCCGAGTGCTGGGATTAAAGGCGTGCGCCACCACCGCCCGGTTTTTCATCTTATTCTTTCTATGCTTTCATGGGGCTAGAGCTGGACCCAGAGCCCTGTGCAGTCTATTAAAGTGCTATAAAGTGCTATACCCACCACTCACTGTCTTAATTTTCAGAGACCTTCTATCTTGTTCTATAAAATCTTTGGTATGTAAAATGCTGCTCTTAGCATTAATAATTCTGTCATTTAGGTAAGAGTCCTATGTTTTCTTAAAATACTGTTTAAGCCAATTGTAGTTACTGCTTGAGCCAATGGTAGGTACTCTCTGAGCCAATGGTCATTACTTTTCTCTGTCCAAAGACAAAGAGAACTTTGCAAGAAAATTGTAATGCAGAGAGAGGACAGTATGGAAGCTCTGTCCTGCGTCAGCTTTAACTGAGAACCTTGGCAAGTTACTTACACTCTCTAGGACTCACGTTTAGTACATACAGCCATTACCTCATGTTCCTCCACTATGATGTAATTCTCCAATATTATATGTATTAAAATACCAAACATTTAATAGGTTCTTTTAAAAGTATGATTTATTAACTGTAAACAATTATTTTTTTTTGAGTTCAAATATACTAGCTTAGGCACTAAAATAAAATGTACTTGTCTATTTTCTCTTAATCTAATTGCTTTAATTACTTACACATATGCATGTTCCCTATAAAATATGATACATAAATAATAAATAATTCAGAAAGAAAATGAAGTTTAAAAAATTCCATTAGTAGTTTTGCTTCTGATAGGCAACCACTGTGAAAAATTTCATGGAAATTCTTCCATGCATCAATCCTTGAATTCATGCATACAAAGGTATAATTTTTTATGAAACTGCATTGCACACACGTATAAGTACATATTTGCTGAGAATTGAGGCATTTTTCTCCAGTAATGTTTATTCCTTATATCATGAAATAAACCTACTATGACAAACCTCTGATGCAAAGTTTCTATCCACTTGTAAGAATATTTGTAATGTGCCTTCTGGGCTATAATTAGATCTTCTTCACCATGTAATTAAAACGTGTTTATACAAAGCTTCTAGGAATTCCTTTGTAGACTTTGTCTGTATAGGTGTATGACAAGACAGTGTTTAATTATAATTAACTGTAGGTCAATATCCTGGATGCACAGAGATGCAATACAATACTTGAAAGACAAATAAAGGCTTGTATCAACATGATCACTCACCATAATCATGTTGGCTTTACCCCAGAGATGCATTTATGATCCAACATAAGTAAGTTAATAGTTGTGCGGCTGGATAGATGGTGCAATGGTCAAGAACAGTAGCTACTCTTCAAGTAAACTTGGGTTTGATACCCAGCGCCTGCATGGTAGTTCACAACCAAATGCAACTTCAGTTCGTGGGAGTCAAATCCCTCTTCTGGCCTCCACAGGCACCAGGTAAACAGATGCACATTCAGACAAAACAACCAAACTTGTCAAATAAAATAAATTTTAGAAAATGAGTGATAAATATAGAAAATCATATAAATGGTTGCAAATGCAAAATTCATCTGTCTACACAATAAAAGCAGAAAAAGCATTTGAGAAAATTCAGCATGTTTTTACAATAAATACCCTAGAAAGTATTGGACGTGGAGGGATTAAACTTCAGTGTGATTAATGCTATATGTGTCAAACCCATCCAAACATTATCCTAAATAGAAAAACTTGAACCAATCATATTAAAATCAGGAATGAGGCAGGACTGTTTACTATTGCACTCTTTTTAAATATAGTTATTGAAGCCCTCGCTATAGTGATAAGACAAGAAAAGGGAGTTCAAATTATACAAACAAGGGAAGGAAACCAAAAATAAACCTGTTGGCAGATTATATATTATACATAAGAGACACCAAAAACTTCACCAGGAAAATTTTACAAATGATCACAACTTTCAGCAAAGGGACATGATAGAAAGAAAAATTCAATGACATGAATCAGTAGACTTTCTCTATACCAATAACAAGCCCATTGAAGTAGAATCTTATAAATTCTCCCATTCTCAACAGCTTTTAAGAAATTAATAACATATCAAGGAAAACATGTCAAAGGAAATGAAAGACCTATACAATGAGAATTTAAATCTCTGGAAAAGGTGTTTGAGAAAGACACTAAAATATGAAAATACTTCCCATGCCAATGGAGTGGTAGATTAATTTTGTGAAGATGGCCATCCCACCCAAAGCAAGTAGAGACCAAATGCAACCCCATGACATTCTTCACAGAAATAGAAAATAAATATGGAAGTATAAAAAAAAAATCCCAGAGAACCAAATCAATCCTGAGCAAATCAGTGATACCTGATCCTTTTGGAATTGAGAAAGAAGAGTCAGAGAAACCCAGTACAAATAAATGGACCATCAGCTCATCTTCTGTTGAATCAAAACTTATCTCAAAAATTCCTATACAAATTCAAATATTCCTGTGAGGTACATATTAAATGTAATGTTTTACTCCTACTTGTGTCTATTCCCTTATTTCCTTTTCTACTGTGTTTCTTTCAATGTTGCTCATACTGGGATGTTTTGATTCAGTTTTACAGTGCAGTTTAATATCTATTGACTCACTGGTACTTCCCGTGTCGTAGGAATTACACTTTTCTTAGCTATTTTCAAAATTCATTCTTGGGACAAATTTTAAAATCTTCAGCCAAATTCAGCTTTTTATAAATCATGCTAGTATTATCTAATTGTGTATTACACGTATACATCAATGATGATGATTTTTCAGCATTAATTCATCATCTGGAAGATGATGCCTCCTGAATTTTCAAGTCTCATAAATATTTCAGCACCTTTCTATAGGATAGCCTGGGCTGTAAGACTATTTCAAAAATCAACCCAGGAAATAACTATTATATTTAAACATATTATAAATGTTACCATTTTCTCTTGAGTGGAAATCCTAGAGTCCAGAGAAAGGAATGCTGTGTGGCCAATGTTCTCCACTTTACCTGGAGATGCCCAAAAGAACTCAGATAAGAATTCAGATCATATGCAGTGATGATTGCTTGGGGATTAAATGAGGGAGGGGCAGCCTTCTTTCAACTGGCTCACAAAATGCCCGACGAGTCCCTTTATTAAACTAACATCAGTGCTCGGGTAACAACATTAACACTACACAGCGAAATGTTAAGGAACTGCTGTTTCATTTCTTACATTCTCAGATTCTTATTAAAAAGAGTTTTTAATTTAATGATATGCAACTTTGATGTAATTTTTTTCACTTATTATCATAGTAGATAAGAGAGTTTCCAGGGACCTGCACTGATACAATTTGAAAAACAGCCTTTTTTTGATAAAAAAAATTATGAATATATATTGTGATTAAAAGTTGTTATATGTAGAATAGGACATATAAGCTGCCAATGGAGGGTTTAGGAGAATGAAAAAAAAAACCAACTTCAGAGCATGTAAACCTCAGAATCATGGCACACTTTCTCATCAATTATAATAAACATTTGAAGACCTAACTAGTCCTGCATATGTCCTGGACTGCTAATTATTGTGCTGGAATGCTAGCCACTGCCTTATAGATTAACAATATTATGTATCCAGCTATATATATATTATATATCCCCAACTGCATTTATAAAATCTCTTAAAAACTGAATATTTTCTTTCATTTTCTACTTTTTCTGTATTCCAATTATGCTTAATTGTCTTACTTACATGTATAAAAATGTTTACATTTTTGAAGTTATCAACAGTAACTTCATAAGACAGAATGAAGGATCTTCTTAAGTAGGAATAATATCACTTTGCTTTGAAGTCAGCTGTGTTGTTCTGTTATGGGGCTGATTGAAGATAAAGATGCTTTCTGACAGTTTATTTGTAGTCTTGAGATCTACTTCCAGGTGACACTGGACACAGACTTTGGAGAAGCACACTAAATAGATACACATTGATATTCTTCTCCCTTGTATGGACGCCACATAACCATTGCTTTCATCTCCTCCCATTAGATAATCTAGACTGCTCAAATCTGTATGATAGCATACAACACAGTGGCGACAGACATAAGGAGATACTTTTGTAAAATAATAGGTAGTGTTTGTGTAAGATATATATAGAAATATCTCTCTTTTATGTACTGTATTGTTTCTACTACTGATAGTTCTGAATATTTAAAGAGAGGAATCATATTTTTTGAGATTACAACTTGATTTTAATGTTTTTCCCTTCCCTTTCATCCCCCATATCTTCCCAGTACATCTCTCTTGTTCTCTTTCAAATCCATTTCCTTATTTCATGATGGAGGAGGGTCATCTGTCTATCTGTTGTTTCATTGGTTAATTAATAAAGAAAACTGCTTGGCCTGATAGGTTAGAACATAGGTAGGCTGGGAAGACAGAACAGAATGCTGGGAGGAAGAAGGCAGTGACTCAGACACTATAGCTCTCCTCTCCAAGATGGACGCAGGTTAAGATCCTTCCAGGTAAGACACCACCTCGTGGTGCTACACTCATTAATAGAAATGGGTTAATCAAGATGTGAGAGTTAGCCAATAAGAGGCTGACTAATGGACCAAGCAGTGTTAAAAGGAATACAGATTCCGTGTAATTATTTTGGGTAAAACTAGCCAGGAGCCGGGGCCACAGCCCGCCACTCACACCTTCTACAATTTCATTAATTGGTAATGCATGCATGTATATATTTCTAAATAGAACCTGTTGATTCAGTATAATGCTATTTGTGTGTATGTTTTCAGGGCTGATAGTTGGACACAGAACAACCAGTGTGTGCTCTTCCATGGGCAGGGCCACATCTCCTGCTCCCAGTTTTCCTTAGTTGCCCATAGTACTTTGTGTATGGTTGAGGCCTCATGGGATTTTCTTCATCCAGTTTGGCTGGTTTGAGATGCCTTCCAGTTACAGCTAACATTTGGGCCGTTGTGTTCATGAGAGTTTAAGGGTGTAGCTTCTGATTTTACTAGGAGATGCAATCATAACCAATAAATTATTAAAACTGCATAATCTCTTCATTAGTCTATAAATATTTAACCTTATATCCACAGATAAGTGTGGTCTTCACCTCTCATCAAGAATAAGTTTTAGTGTATGCAAAGTCTATGTTTTAAAGTAAATTACTAATTCATTTTTGTGGTTCTGTAATAAGGTTCATGCCTCAAACTTGTTAGGAAAATGCCCTACCATGCAGCTTCATCCCAGCCTTTGTTTTGCCTCTTACAGAAATCTTCAGTACATCTGATAATAAGGCATTGTAAGTTGATCCTGTATTCACACAATATAGTTACTGTGTGGGATAGGGTATTTCAGTTCTTTTTTCTTACTCTTCCAAGTCTGATCTTCTGCTGATAGAAGGTTTGTATGCTTGTAAGCATTAGGTACAATATAAAAATAAATAAAGCTAGTAAAGTGTCCAAAATGTCAGCAACCGTTGAAAATAGCACAAATGTATTGTGATGGGATGAGTAGTAAATTCCACATGTACTTTGAATCAAACAAGGACAGAATTTCTTTAACATTCACAGAAGTACTTTTTATATACTGATTTTGACTTTGACCTTGTTTTTCAGCAAGTTAGTATGACTATAAGAAGTGGGATTTCTGTGTCATGTTTCCTCATGGCTTTCTGTACTTTTCAGAAAGTCCAGATTCAAAACAGAATAATTTTCCATAGTGATACAAAGTTGTCATCATTTTAAAAGTTTATTTTTAATGAGTTTGTGGCATGATAATTTCTTGCAGTGTCTCATGTCATTGCTCAGGCTGACCAGTAACTCAGTCTCCTCCTATATCAGCTGCCTAAATGTGGGAAAAATAGCTTTACATCACCTTGACCAGAATTCTTTGAGTTTTAATTAAAATTAGCAAGCCAATATTTTTACAAAGCAAGTGTGTGTGTGTGTGCATGTGTGTGTATGTTGTTGACACAGGGTTTTATGTGACCCAAGTTGACCTCAAATTCACTGTATACCTAAGGATGACCTTGAATTCCTGCTTACTCCTTTCTTTTCTTTTCTCCTTTTTGCTTTCTACTTCTCTTTATTTCTTTCTTTTTCTCTTCCTTCCTTTCCTCCCTCCCTCCTTTCCTCCCTCTCTCCTTCCCTCCCTCCCTCCCTCCTTCCTTCCTTCCTTCCTTCCTTCCCTCCTTTCCTCCCTCCCTTCCTTCCTTTTTATTTGTAAGGGAAAATTCTGGTCTATCCTAATGCCAGCTCAATTGAGGAATCTACATGAATTCTTCACCTTGCATCCTATTTTCTCCCAGTATCTAAGAGATGTGAGCTAAGTGACATCCATAGGGAGAGAGAACAACTATGACAATGCCCCATGTGACCTGGATCTACCTTCTGAAGCAAAGGCAGAAAGTGACACACAGAGCACGTGAGAGTGCAGAGCAGACTGGAAGACAGGCTCTGTCTGCCCTTAGGAGAGACAGGAGGCACAGTAGCTCTCTTCTATGCAATTAATATCGTCCCACTTATGAAATTATCATTGTATCTTTAGTGCACCTGTGAAAGCTAATAAAAAAACACTGAGTCATTTAAGAAATATGAAAAAAATCAACAAAATGTATAAACATGAAGAGGAAGTTTTCTTATTCTTATAAAATTTTACTATAGAACTTTATATTTATTTTTAAAATAACATTCATTGATATAAAAATTCTTGTTTATAATTCAAATCACTATTTTCTTTGCAAAGAACTTCAATGAAACCTTATAAAATTATAGCTACTTAGGGATTCATTTTAATTAAAATAATCATTTATTTGCTATCTAAAGTAAATGCCTTATAACTGTTGTTTGATTTGAGTATATAAAATAATAAACTGAGAGAATATCAGCTATAAGCTTCAATTCTTTTAAGCTTTTACTAGGGAAGCTATTTTCTTTCAGACCATTATTAAATAATTAAAAAGAGGGGAAATTCCATATGTGTTGCAATAGGAGCGGCGGGGCTGCGTCCCCAGCACCCCGGCTGCCTGGCTAGCTTATGCCCCGAAATAACAACACACAAACTGTATTCTTTTAAACACTGCCTGGCCCATTAGTTTCAACCTCTTAACCCATTTCTAACAATCTATGTAGCCTCAGTCTTACCAGGAAGATTCTAGCCTATGTCTATCCTGGGTCCGAGTTCATCACGTGTCTTAGAGAGCAGAGCTATCACGTCTGCCCTGGAGAGGCGAGCTCACTTCCTCTTCCTCCCAGCATTCTGTTCTGTTTACTCCTCCCACCTATGTTTTAACCTATCAGGGCCAAGCAGTTTCTTTATTGCTTAACCAATGAAATCAACTCCCACATCACATATATATCTGTTCTTAGCTTTCTGTGGGTTAGGCATATAACATCTCTTTCAGTAAAACCAGAAGAGACATCTAACTCCTTATCCCCAAGATAATAAATAACTCATTTAAGTATCACTTAAAATATTATATTAATTCTTTGAGAATCATCCATACATGCAGTCATTTTCATATTGTTTGTGCTCTCACAGTTCCCTATAATTAGTTCCAGCTCCACCCTTAGATCCCCCTTATAACTTCACACACACACACACACACACACACACAAGCACACACACACACCACCACCACTACCACCTCCACCATCACCACCATCACCACCACCATCACCATGTTTATTAAGTAACATGTGTCAAATCTGATTTGTGCTCCCCATGGTCGCTCTAGTCATGGGCATCCACTGCATGTGGTTAACTATGAGTGACCACAGACTTAAAGAACACTTACTCCCCCCCCCCCCCCGGCATCTGTCAGTCTTTAGTAGCTTCTCAGTCAGGTATAGGCTTGTGAGTGCCCACTCCTCCCTGCTGCAGTGTTGATTGGCTTGCTGAACTGCAAATCTTGTACAGGTTCCCTGGGCTGGTATTGTGTTCATAAGTGTTACAGTCTGTTAGCTTGAGAAGACACGGTCTCTCTGGTGCTCATCTGCTTCAACACTGCAATATTTAAAGGAATAAATAATGGGTGTATTTATGATAACTTTAGAGTCTTCAAAATGTCAAGTCTTGCCAGGACATCGGTGAATTCTTTTAAGATCATTAAGAATTCACTTTTATGTTATTAAAGGTAGTGGTAGTTACAGTTTATATTTTAGTCTTACTTATTGTCATCATCAGTTATTAACCCATATTGAATCCTTTAAAGGATTTCTGCAGAACCATAAATGCCTGAGCATTTCCTGTGTTTGTGCTGTTTTCTCTGCATGTCTGCATAGTGTCAACAAAATGCGTACACCTAAACTAAAATTATATTTGAATTTACTCATCCAAATATTTAATATTTGTGATAATTGGTTGCTAATCAAATAAAATGACTAAATGCTTACTTTTAAACTTTAATATCTTTGAGACGATGCACTGGGTAGAAATGTTTCATAGCATTGAATCCCACATGGATAAACCAGGACTTATAGCTGTTTTGAGGAAAGCATAATAGATTCTCTTGCCTTCCAGGAAGAGCCACATTTGGGTTCTATCTCAAAAATTACAAACCAAGGACAAAGTAGAAAATGACCATGGCCATTTTCAAGCCATTGACAGTAGCTCCCTCTCACACTTTCGGTTGCTCAATACGCATGAAATCAAGCCGTTTCTAATTGATGGTTGCCATGAGATCACGAGGTATGCACGTAAGCGTATGCTTCATCCCAGCTGAGGGAAAACAGCGTAGAACTTCAGCTCTGCTAGAGATATGGCGAGCCCTTTGTAGTTTTACATTGTCTCCTGACTGGAGCGCCGGCTGTTGCACTTGCGCAGCAGGTCAGGGTCCCTGCTCAGGATCTATGTGACAAGAGTAGTTTGCCTCTCGGAATCTTCTCTCTGCTGGATCCTCCTCGCCAGATCTTATTTTTGCCCTAAGAGCAAGAGGCAAAGAAGCTATTTCTGCGACAGCAGAACTGCCTTCTAAGCGGCGGGGCTGTGTACCAGGACTGTGAAGCGAGCATCCCTCTTGGGACTTTGTCACGTACACTGTACCCTTTCTCCTGCAGAACGAATACAGACGCCACTCTCTGAATGCTGTAGACTTTTCTTCTAGGAACCAATGTTGTAAACGTGTTGGTCACTGCAGTCCTAGCGACAGTATTACTAGGAAAATAATCCTGCTCCTTTACCACGTGTTAGTTCTTAGGCTGTGTACTTTGCCAGAGCTATCTCATTTAATCTTTTATACCTCCTGTGGTTTGAATCATATTATCCCTTTTTTTTTTGGTGTGCGGAGGGGGGAGTCAGCACAGTAGGCCTTTAAAGAAGTTTAAGGGGTTTCTATGAGTAATTCCAAGTCAAAACTCATAGTTGAAGGAGGAAGGAAATATAGACGTCTCAGGTGACATGAGCTACAGATAACAGACTTCAAGTTAACAGCCACGGTGGTCAGAGGTAGAACAGAACCACAAAGGCACATGACCTTCCATCAGGAATGTCCTTCCTAACCACGAGGAACTGGGCAGCTAAAGCAACAGTGCCAGTGTCCACGTTGGAATTAGTTAATTTTTACAAAGGAAATGATGTCACTGATCTTCAACTCCTCTTTAAGTGCTGTTATTAGAACAAGAGATGTTTCCTTAAAAACTACTAATAAATTATTACAAAGTTCCTGAAGAGGAGCCAGAGGGGGCCTTTTAGACCCAAAGTTACTGTTTTTATGCTGTCTTTTTTAAACAAAATATTTAGTGTGTATTAGTGTTTTGCCTATATGCCACCTGTGTGCCCTGTGTCTACCGAGACCAGAAAAGAGCACCAGTCTCCTGGAACTGGAGCTGCAAACAGTTCTGAGCTGCGGTGTGACTACTGAGACCTGAACTCGGGTATGACAGAGGAGCAGTCAGGGCTCTCAGTTGCTGAGCCACTTCTCCAGGAACTTTTTATTTGATTTCACCCAGTGATTGCTCCTCCCTGCCTTGATCTCACACTCAGTGTTGAAATCCTAAAAGTCTAGTTTGCTTGGTATTCTCTCTATGCCCTAAATACCTACCCTTAGTGCTTATATTTTTTTTTTTTGGCTAAAAACATGCTCATAAAATCTTTGTAATTTTATTATTTTGTTTATTTTTCTCTCAAATTCCAATTAATTTTCAATCACCTCAACTAATCTTTCTTTATTTCTGCCACCTTCTTATCCTGTGCTGTAGACATGTTATTTCTGCCCCCTCCATTCCTGTGCTGTGGACATGGAACAAACACTTCTGAAATGACAGTAACTAAAGCAAGCTTTGAGAACTCATTTGTGAGTACATATGCATACATTCACACAGTGCCACCATGTGAAAAGAAAATAATCCAGAGTATTGTTTTTAAAACGGTGACTGTTGGAGCTGGAGAGATAGCTCGGTGGTTAGGAGCAGAGGTTGTTCTTCCAAAGGCTCTGGTTTCAATGGCGAGCATGTACTTGGTGGCTCACAGTCCTCTGTAACTCCACTCCTGAGAGATCTAATCATCTCTTTTGGCCTCCATGGGCATGTGTTATACAAACATACATGTGGGCAAAAAAAAAAAAATAAAACCCCACACACATAAAAATAAAGAACAAAAATATGAAAGTGATGATTACTGAGAGAGCCCACCTTTTGAGCTGCAATGAATAGCATTATGAGGTTAGTAGTATATTATTTAATTTTCTAAGATGTCTAGAACAATTTTACTCTTTGACTTAAGCACACATTTCTTTAAAGAACGCACTCATCAGCCATGACCAAGAGCTAGTAACTAAGACACAAATGTTTTGTTTATATTTCAGCATTTGCCTATATTAAAATCCTCCTTTAGCAAAGCTGTTTTTTCCTTTACCATCTAAACGTCCTTCTTGGCGTTGTCACTCTCCCGTGCACAGGGAGTCTGGGAGAGACTTCCTGCCTATCCTTTTCCATTTTGAATTCTCAGTGTATAATACTTTGCAAGGCTGTAAAGATGCATGCGTGAAGAAAAACGAGCTCTCTCAGACGTCTCTGCCTTCCACCGAGTCATATATTTCTCTACAGCTACAACCAGACAAAAGAGAAGGGCAGAATCATCTGTCACTTCCTGCTCTGAGATGCTTAATTTCAGACACTGTTCCCACGATCTAAAAGCACAGCTACCTTCTGTTTTAGAATTATAATCTAATAATCAGATGCTGGGGTTGAGCGATCTCCAGAAGCACTGCATTGTGGGTAAGTTCTCTGTTTCTGAATTCTCTTATTCATCACAGTCCTTGATTAAAATGTGTCATGATTCTGTCATTGGTTATCACACTGTAAACATACAATTTCAATATCAGAAGGAGTCTACAAATTGTCCCCCTGATAATTCCTACCTCACATACCATTTGCCTTCCATTCATTTTAACCCTTCAGTGCTATATGCAAATGAAAATTTTATATGAGACTCGTTATTCATTAGTAGGACTAAATCTCATTGGTGGTTTATACAGGAAGCTGTAGATTTATCATTACTCCCACTTTCATAAAAAAATGCTTTCCTTTGTTCAGAAAATATTCTTCAGATCATTTATTCTTGTCTTCTCCACCATGGAAACCAGCGATGCCAGTGCTTATTTGAAATCACGGATCATGCTGTAGTTTGGAAATGTCTGTACAGCTTTTCTCTAAAATCAGAGTTTCTACAGTTTTAGACCTGTGGAAGTCATTGCATAAATTCCTGCTTTCCTTTCTTCATGAAAACTGTATGTGGGATACTATTGCAGGATGAATAATGTTTCTCCTCATCATCACTTTGTATGGCAACAAAGCCAGAAACACTTTTAAAGAAGTAAATCAAAAAGAGAGAAGAGCAGAAGCTCTCCTGACTAAGGGCTTTAACAATGTGCATGCAGGCTACCGGCAAGTGAGAAAACTGCTTTGAGCATTGACCCATAACTAACCATCTCAAATCCACATCACAGCTCATCATCCAGTTACGCTTACACAAACTTCCATTGTCTTTCTCTATAAATGGTGACTCTAATGGACAGATAGAACTGTGACCATGGATGTGCGCTGGTGCAGTTGATGCTCTGAGGTTTCCATGAGCAGGAAGCACCCAGGGTCTTCAGAGGGTCCAGTACTGTCTCTAGAGACCACCACAAACAGAAGCACCCTGGGACTCTTCTTTCATGAAAGGGATGTTTGGAGAATAGTCTTTGAACTTACTGATATTATAAATAAAATCAGTTAAACAAAACAGATTTTCTTCACATTGTAAAAGTGAAGTTTTTCTCCAGGCTTCAGTTTTTATATGTGCAATGAGATGAATCAGGTGCTGTTAGCATGTAGTGTCTTCATCTACAAACTTAAAATCTTTTTTGATGTGCATACAGCATATACTCAGATATGTATATTATAGTGTGAAAATTCTGGCACAAGATTGTCCAGTTCCTCAAATTATGAAATCTTTACTAATCTGTTACTATTTTACTCATATTTCCTTCCTATGTTCATTTATATTTCTCTTCATTTTCTTTCTGATTATTATTTGAGATTTAGTTAGTGTGTTGTGCATTTTGTAATCTACAATTTTTAGAACTTTTAATTATCTATTTAAAAAGTTATTCATTTGTTGTTGTTGCTGTTGCTGGTGTGTGTGTGTGTTTGTGTGTGTGTTTGTACATGAGCAAGTGCATTCACAGCAATGTGTAGCTACTCTCTTGCACCGGTATGGAGGACAAAGGTCCTCAGGAGAGGAGTTTTTTTTTCTCCTACCATGGGGAGCCTGGCATCAGGCTCAGGTTATTGAGCCTGCTGGCAAGTTCCTTTACGTACTGAACCATCCTGCCATCCTATTTCTTGTTTTTCAATGTAGAGTTTGACAACATAGATCTTTCTTAAGCATTGTTTAAATATAGGCCACATAAGTTGTAGTCAATATCTATTTGTTGTCTAGGTCTGTGTATATAGAGACATCTCTTATTGAATTTTCTAAAAGTGTATTTTGGTGTTTAGAGGCATTTTTTTTAATTTATGAGGATTCTTTTACTATTTAAAATTTTCTAAATATAAGGTGGGCAGTGGTGTTGCACACCTCCAATCCTAGCACTCAGGAGGCAGAGACAGGAAGATATCAGAGTTCAGGCAAATCTGATCTACAGAGAAAGTTCCAGGACAGCTAGGGCTACAAAGAAAAGCCCTGTATTTAACTCCTCCAATCCAATTATGTTGTTTCATAAAAATTATAGACTAACACTAGCAGCATATTCATTTATATTTCTTTTATAAGCTAGTTGTAGTTAGGAAAAAGATTACTTATTTTACTCTGTGAGTCAAAAATGATTTCTAAAGTAAATGAATCAAGATTTAGACATAAGTATTATAATAGAAAAATGTGAACCATGAGAAGATCAGGTAAAACATATTTAAAAGAGCAAAGATGTTTCCCTAATGAACAATGAGTATCTTTTGATTCCAGGAAGAATTGAGAAGACAGGGCCTTTGGGCCTCAGTTTCTATTCCGCATAAATGGTTACTCTCTTACAAAGTAAAATGCAACAATTTAAGTTTACCACAACTTTGCTAGTTATGAACACTTTCTGCCTCGTCTATTTTATATTAATAAATTGATATGGAAGCTGCCCGTAGACATGTCTATGCACACCTCTGTCTAAAGGAGACCTTGAGAAATATCCTGTTGAGGGAAGGGCTTAGGACTGTGAGCGGAATCCATGCCAGTGGTGTATACCAAAGCTTCTGGAACTTCTTCCATATGAAATCCCTTGTCCTGTAAATTGTAAGCAACCTGGAGAACACAGATATATTTTAAAATATGTATACAGGTCAAGCATTTACTGTTATTAACTCATAAAGAACTTATTTTGAAATAGCCCTTTTAGCTGACGAGGGAGGGGGACTTGACTGGGGGAGGGGGAGGGAAAGGGGAGGTGGCTGGGGGGAAGAGACAGAAATCTTTAATAAATAAATACATAAAAAGAAAAAGAGAAATAGCCGTTTTACATATACAAAGATATGAATATATAAACATTATTTATAACTTATCATTATTAAAGATGAAAGAAAATCTTCATACAAATGATTCTAGATTTGTCAATGATGACAGTATCAGTTTGCATAAATACACAATATTAAACGGCAATAGTGTGTTTAGGGACATATCCAAGCTTTTGGAAATTTTGTTCTCATCTAAAGCCATACTTCATTTAAAGATATTTATGATAACCTAGTCAGAAGGTCACAGGTCATTTTTTTCTCATAAAAAATTCTAGTAGAGTATAATCCAGAGATAAACTAATTTTCAACTTACATGCTGAAGATTGATCAATGAAAATATTTTTTAGACGTTTGTTTTCAATAAATAGCTCATTTTTTACAAGACCGGAAAACATCACTTTTCCAGGAAAATAGCAACACGCAGCTGTTGCAAAGTTGAGCCAAGATGTATTTGTGCATTCGTGGGTGCTGTGTGCTGTGATGCGCATGCAGTGATGTAGTATGCACGTTTCTGTTGGGATCAAGGCAGCAGTGTAACTTTGCCACCAATGTGGCAAACACTGCTGGGAATAGCCAGATTTGATTTCAAATTACCTGATGGTGGTCACAGGTCAGATAACCTTCATTTGGTAGCAGACTTTTTATAGCTCCTATTTTCAGGCAAGGAATGTAGGATGAGCTTATTGGCTTATAGTTTCTTTTCAGTCATATGATTGATAATTTGCTGTTCATCCATCTTTAGGTCTACAAAACAGTTTAATTAATGAGGCGATTTCATGTAATCCAAATTTGACATACATGCATCGCACATTGTCAACATAAAAACAAAAATTGCATGGCTAACAGAATTGGATGGTGGTGAAGGAATAAGACTGGATAGAAATAGAGTAAAGATACACTTTTAACTGTCCTTCATCTTTATACTTTAAAGTCATATTTATTAAAGCAGAAAAAGTGGATGAAATAAAAAAGTCCTATGTTAACAATTTTAAAATTTAAAAATAAAAATGGTAAAGCAATTACCATAGATTATATTTGGAGAGTTAGAAAAATATAGAATTTATTCTTCTAAATTCTTTACTGTTCTTATTGGTAATGGATGGTATTAGCAGATGATAATTAAAATAATTGCAACATCAGAGTACATATACATCCAAAGAATACATTTATCAACAGAACCATTAAAAATAGAAAATCTTCACGGAGTGATGGTGGGATATGAGAATGGGCTTCTTAACTTTTAAGTTTATATTTCTGCCCATGGTAGAAAACATTTAGTATAGCAAAGACTTACAGTTCAGGCAAAGATAGGGTGTTCAGACAAATAACTGGCAATATCTGTATGTATTGATGGGGGAAATATCAGTGAAGTTCTTCAGTAAGCAAATGAGATAAACATATATCTACATCTATTATAAGCCATGTAAGTCATCCTAATGCATACACCTACATGCTGCTACATCAATCAGTGCATGGAAACAGCCTTAAATAGGAATTCTTTAAATATGTCCCATAATAGACATACCTTGCTCAGTCTGTGCAACCTTACTTGGACTTATGTTTTCAGGGCTCACAGTTGATGCTGGACAGCAGATGGTGTGCTCCTCTCTGGATAGGTTTATGTCCCCCACTCTCAGCATTTCTTAGTTCTTGAATTGCTTAAACATTACATTTTTATAAAAGTAAATGACTATTAATAAAAGTGACTCCAGATGCTTTTCTGGTTCATGATTAGAGAAGACCATTCTCCTGTGAACATTCTATTTGTTGTTTTTAGAGCATGCACCTGCCTTGCTTTGTGATTTATAATTACTCCGGATTTCTACAAAGCGGATATCAAATTCCCAAGGTTTTCCATTATCGTTGTTCATATCAGCAAAGGAATCACAAAAATCTGTGCGTACTCTTAGGGTTCAGAATTTTAATAGGCACAGGTAATGGTTTCTATAGGTCCAGGTACAACACGAACCTGCAGCATGCACCCGTGTATAATGGGATTTACTTCCTTGATTCAACCCAACTTGTCAAAGAACTCATCCTATTATTAACCGACAATGTTCTTGAGTCAAGAGACTGCTTTGATATGCAATTCTGGTGAGTTTTTATTTCCCCTCATGGTTTTCAATAAAGTGAAAGCAAAAGAAAATCAAAAATATTTGCGTTCCTTCCCTGTTCTGACAGGCTATGCAAATCAGTTGTGCTGTTGGCAGAAATATCTTTATAAACATGGTGGAAATCTGGAATCTGGAACCTGAAAAGTGGGTTCTGGAAGAGTTGCAATAGGAGAGAGCGCAGTCAGTAGTATTTCATCTCAATTCCACCAAAAGAAAGAGACAGTCTCTCCCTACAAACACAGCCAACTCACTGTAGAAAGCCATTGCATGCGGCCGGGGAAAGCACACTCCTCAAAAGCCTGCTGTTTGAGTGTGATCTCCTGAACACAGGTAAAGATGGATGGGACGAACCAGTTCCTCGGTGCTTTCACCTGAGAGTCACACATGTGCAGAGTCACATACATGCACAATGCCTCACACATACCCAATAAGAAAGGAAAGCCAGAAGTAAGGGAGGAATCCACTGTGTGTCTTGATATAGCAGCGCTCAGTATTAAATAATGCTGGTGAGAGGAAAATAGGAAGAAAAAAAGGGGCTCTATTGGAATATTTATGATCAAGTAAAAAAATGTTTTGCTTTATTATAAATAAAATTGTCAACTCACTAGTAGGTAGTTGAGTGGCTTTTTTAAATGCAGAACTCAAGTACAGAATTCAAGAATTATGACAACACACCCCTTAGTTTCCCAGGCATAATGACAGTAAAAAACAACAACAACAACAACAACAAAAAACTCCATATCACTTTGAAAGATGAAATATAAGCAACAGCTCTGAGTTTTTCTGGCCCATGGATATGACAGTTAATAGATGGTAGATATTGGCACTTTGCTTAGGACATTGTCATTTACTGTCATTATTTTAATTAGAATATGATCTTCTATATTTTTCAATCTATTTACATCATGGGTGACAAATTTCTTCCCTTAAAAAATCTTTATTTATCATGAGGCAGTTTTTATCAAGACGGCATCTGAAGGAGGGGGAGAGCATATTTGTGTTCATTTAACTATTGGACTCTTAAAGTACTTGACAGACTGCAAAAAACTAACAAAAAACAAAGCAGCTTTAAGTGACTGGTATTTTCAAATTTATCTTCCCAAACACCCTTACCTTTTCATTCAGCTTAACTACCAGCTAATTTGGACATAAAATTTGGAATCATACTATGTAATGTTTGGATAGATTAGTTTTGTGTGCCTCTGGATGCTGAGTACAGGGTGGAGATAAACTCATTATGTTAGTCCTTCCTGTGGTCCCACCACAGTCATAGGAAGCTCTTTCCATGCGGTTCAAATAAGTGGTTCCATAAAAAGGAAGTATTTGGAGGGAAGCTGTGGGAGTTTCTGTTATGGAGACAGGGAGCAGAGGAAGTTCGCAAGAGCCACACTGCCTCACAGATGAAGCTGTGTGAATTCTTTCTGACTAGACTGAAGCAGAAAGGGGGAGACACTGATTTTAGTGCTAGTTGATGAATCTGGTGCAATGCTCATCAGAAGTGAATGTCGTCCCAGAGTGCGTGACAGCTCAGCATGGTTGCAAACATTCAGAATGGAGTAACTAACCTTGCTTGGGTTGTTTCTTCACAATTATTCCTTGTCTTTTTGTCCCCAAGCCCATTTGCTTAAAAATCTTAATATTGAACCCAACTGTGCTTTTCATTTTCATCTATTTTAAAGTCAATATACATTGTCTAATCATATAGTTACTCCCAAACTTCAGTTATTTTAGGATAATTTCTTCACCTCCAATATACTCTGTGATTCTCCTTAAGTCTTACACACGAGTGGTAAGAGCCAAAGCCTTTGGACCAGAGTATGCTTCAGGAACACTTTTCCATATAGCAAGGGTATGATTCATTCCTCAGCACAGGACAACCAGACAGATGCTTTCATAGTCACACAAGCTAAACACAGAGACGCTTGACCAAGGAACTGTACTAGAAGAAGAGACAGTGAGGTTTCCATCCAGGTGGCATCGTGACACTCCCTGGAATGCGACTATGATACATTATGTCTGCTCCACAGTCAGTGACATTCAAAAACTATGTGAAGAGTTTTAGGTGTGCTAGGGAAGATAAATGGCTCTGTTAAGTGAACCTAGGCAACAAATAAACAAACAGAAAGAAGTAAAGACAACAGATTCCTACTTCATAATTTTCACTTAAAAAAATAAGTAAGAACTGTCATCTGTGAACCATGTAGCCCTGGGTCTGAAGCTTAGGGGATTACATGCTCCTGCTCCGAGTGCATTTTACCCAAGATCAGCGTGCCAGCACAGCTGAGAGTCCTCTCAAACCAACACCCATGCAGATATCTGCTTCCTTCCTGAGGCCTGAAACCTAGTCATTGTAACTGCTGTAGTTGAGAATATCTAGTTCTGAGAATATTTTTGCATAACACCTTACAATAATGGATAAAAGCAGCTATTACCTTGAACATTCCTGATTGCGACAGGAAAGTATTTGCAAACAATAGTGGAAGTACTCAAAGAGAAGATGGCTGTTTCTGCCATCATTTACTTGGAGGTCTATGTCTCTGTGAATGTGTGAGTAAATGAATGAATGACAGAAAAATAATAGCATTTCGATGAATAATTATCCATGTATCTTACTGTAATCTATTCTGAGTAAAACTACATCAGAAATTGAATTTTTGACAACTGACTCATATACAGTTAATTTTGTATTTTCAGCTAAGTTTCAGTCAATATCAAATTTGGACATCAATAGCATATAACTGATTAGTTGGTTTTAGTGAAGAAGGGATCTCATAGAAAATGTTGTGTATATAACATACACTTCCTTGGGAGACTACTTTTTAATATATTTGTGTTTTCTGATTCAAGAATATATACAATTTCTTGCTAGGAGGGAATTATATGGTGGTTCTAATTTCATCCCCAAACTTCTGAACAGAGTTGCTCTTCTATTACTCTGTTTAAATTAGTTCATAAATATGTATGATATTTCTGATGGATTGGTACAATGAGTATTATAAAAACAGGGAAGATATTTAAAAATTAGGATACTATTCAGTACTTTACAACAGAATACTTTTTATTAGTTATTTGGGAAATTCATACAATGTACCCTAATCACTCTTGACTTGCTTCTCATTCTTCCCACATCCACTCTCCCCCACTTACTCCTAAAAAAAAAAAATCAAATTTTTGTTGCTCTTATACTCATTAGAACACGGTCACACTCAATAACTGTTAAAGAAACCTGAGTCTGTCCCACTCTGCCACAAGAAGCCATCAACTGTGAAGAGCAACCCTTCATCATCTTTATCACAATTTTTAAGGACACTTGTCAATAGCTTCCTGTTTTGACTGCTTCTTTTCTGTGGGGTTGTCTCAGAAACCATTAATGTTTCTCATTCTCACTTGTGATTCTGAGTCATTGATACCACTGCAAAAAACAAACAAACAAAAACTTCCTTATGTCAGAAGGGGAGATGGCTCAGAGGTTAAGAGCACTGGCTGACCTTCCAGAGGTCCTGAGTTCAATTCCCAGCAACCACATGATGGTTCACAACCACCTCTAATGAGATCTGGTGGCCTCTTCTGGCAAGGAGGTGTACATGCAGGAGGAAAATTGTATAAATAATAAATAAATCTTTGGGCTGGAGAGATAGCTCAGTGGTTAAGAGCACTGCTTGCTCTTCCAAAGGTCCTGAGTTCAATTCCCAGTAACCACATGGTGGTTCACAACCATCTATAATGAGAGCTGGTGCCCTCTTCTGGCCTGTAGGCATGCATGCAGGCAGACAACTGTATATTTAAATAAATAAATCTTTAAAAAAAAAAACTTCCTCACCCATATCAGCTTGCAGCAACATAGATCATGGACATCCACATATTTCAAGCCATGGCTCTGAGCATGGACACCACTCTGCCCTGAGTGGCACTGGCTCTTCTACTGGTATCCAGGCATGACCATAGTGCTTGTAGCTCTCAGGCAGCCATGCCTGAACCTCTCCATTCTACCATCTTCCTGACTCAAAATTTTATGAAACCACTTTTTAAAAGCATCTTCCTAAAAGCCCTACCTCTTTAAGTTGTTAAAGATACTAAGTACTCTGTAGACTCCTCCTCAGCGGCTGCATCTTTCTGAGAAGCCTCCATGGGTCTCTCAGGCGTCGTGAAGCATCCTACAGCTCCAAGGGTGCTGGTAGCCAATCTTGCCCTATAACCAGAATCTTCAATTTATAGTTCTTGTATGTTTGCATTGTGACACAATGAAGCCTGCTTCCCCTGCTAGTAATTTATCAGCAGTATATTGGGATTCATTTCTCTAGCAAATTAATTTTTCTTTTTATTTTTATCTATAATTTTAATCACATTTGTTTATTGTATGCATTTGTGCGTGTGCTGACATGTCTTCATGTGTGTTATAGCATGTGAAGGTCAGATGATAATTTGTGGGAGTTTGTCTCTTACCATGTGCGTCCCAAGACTCAAGCTTAAGGCTTCAGGCTTGGTGACCACTGCTATTAATTACTGAGACATTTCACAATCCCAATTAAAAATTCTTAAAACAATTTCCTATTCCCTTTTCTATTATTATTATTGTTATTGTTATTGATGTTCTTTTTCCTTCACTCTGGTGACCAAGCCTCAGTCTTTACACCATTATAGGGAAAAGCTCACCACTTTCCTGCATTGCAAAACCCGATTTCTGTAAACATTTTATATAAAATTTTAAATAACCACCTAACTACAGTTAACAGAGTTGATATCAGACCCAATCATGGTAATCATCACTGTCTCCTAAATTTAGTTTAACTCAATAGCAAATGATTTCCTGCCCTGAAGCAGAGCAATTTTGATCTAAAGCTTGGTTTCATCCGTCCAGTAAACTAACCATAAAGAACAGAGCATTTTTTTCTTTTTGTAAGTTAGAATTCTTTGCACAGGTTAATTTACCAAGTTGTTTGCACTTCAACTTTGTGTCACTTACAAAGTGGCCTTGGCATTTGTCCATCTTCAACAGATAATTTAAGCTGTATGATAATTTGCTTTATGAAGATGGTTTTATGTCTCAACAATGAAGATCTATTTTCATATGTACTTATAAGTACTTAAAGATATATGCCGGCTATGTTTTCATCTTATAGAGTTTTAGTAAATTAAAATATTAGTTAATATTAGTGTCAGGCAACTTATGATAATAAAAATTAACAAAGATGTCCATTATTATTGTGTGATGGTATGAAGAACACTTCTTTTGTGTTCACTTGTAGTAAAGCGATTTTTTATTTCTAGAAAAAAATTGTTTAAATATGTAAAGTAATGGAGACAAAAGAAAGGTTGAGGAATTTCAAGTCCACTTAGTAAGAATAGTAAACACACACACAGCAGACTATGACTGAAAGTTGTACCAGACACAGCCTCTGTCTCCAAGGAACAAACCAATATAATAAGTGTGTGTGTGTGTGTGTGTGTGTGTGTGTGTGTGTGTGTGTATGCATGTGCATGTGTGTGCAGTACTTATTAAGAATAACTTTCAGGCTTTGGTGAGCAGTCAGTAGACAATAGTTCTGTACATCTCCCTAGTGTATTTCAAAGAGGCCCTGACGGATAATCGTGAGATGTGCCACATTCACTGTGGCTTAGTGACCCCCTTTTCTCCCAATTCGTGATGAACTTAGTTTCCCTTTTAGGGGGTTTCTTCTCATGATTCTATACAGAAGGCAATGGAGGGGTCTCAAAAACATAATATCAGTGGTAGTAAAATTCAGCTGAGGTCTTTCACTAGTGCACATGTGTGCGGAAATATCCTGGCCTTCATTTTTGATCGGCCAGGAACAACTTACATGTAACTCCAATGCAGCTAAAGTAGAAAGGGGCTCTCCCATTACAGGTGGGGAGGGGAGAGGTCAGACAAAAGAGAGGCACACAGGAAAAAGAAACGAGGCACAAACAGCAGGAGGAGCAGAGCCTTGAAGTGTCCTTACACCAAAAGGCAGAAGCTGTCAAAAGAGCCACAATGAGGACAAAGCACTGGCTCTTCTCTACTTAAATGTCACTTATCATATTGTGGGTATATTTTTACTAGGTGATATTTCAGACTTTTGAGGAGCATAGCAATGGATTGCTGAAAGTTAACTTCAGCAGCAGAGGGTCACATTTCGCTGTGCCATTATTGTTTGAAAGGAGAGTAAATGATGAAGGGTGTTATATCTGAACTTTGTACTTTAAATGGCAGAATCATTCTCTGCTGTCGAGATTGCTATCAGATGTAGGAAGAATAAAAGTAATTCCTTCCCATTAGCACTTGCTTATATTTAAGTTTCTATTCAATGTGAAAATCAATAATGCCTTTACAATAAGCTCTGCATACAAAATATTAACAAAATCTGTAAATACAATGAGCATTAGTATCTTTAGCATAATGTAATTATAATACAGGAAGTTATGTATGTGGTTGTCTAAAGGCCTGTGGGAAGGTTACTTCTATTTCCCAAATGCCATGAGCATTATTTATTATTATTATTATTATTATTATTATTATTATTTGGTTTTTCGAGACAGGGTTTCTCTGTGGCTTTTGGTTTCTGTCCTGGAACTAGCTCTTGTAGACCAGGCTGGTCTCGAACTCACAGATATCCGCCTGCCTCTGCCTCCCGAGTGCTGGGATTAAAGGCGTGCGCCACCATCGCCCGGCTATTTTTATTGGAATAAACAATGAAGTTTCTTTAAAAATGAGAATCCTAGAATTAACATATAAAAACCCTATTTTTTAAAATTGAAAATAACTATTTATAGAAAGCTACATGTGCTGTTGGTGATTAATACACAGGGTGGAAACAAAGGACCTTGAATTTTGGTATAGAAATTCTCAAAAGAGATACACAGCATGACAAGAACATAGGGCATTTCAGTACTTATCAACTTTTATTGGAATTGATATACATGTACATACTATATGTTGTTATAAATAAATCCATAATATATGTAAACTTGAACATCACAAATGAGCATATAAACAAGACTTCTGATTCACTTTCTCTTTGGCTGGTATTTCTGTTATGTTTGAATGATATACTATTATATTTAGAGGCTGCATCAAGAATTCCAGCCACCAGAAACATCCAGTTCAGATAAATTGTGCAAACATTTGAAAGAAAGTCTTTTATTCTATAAATCTCTGGTTTTCTTGATAGCTGTAACATTGGAGGGGAAGAAATGTTAACCAGGATAAATGTAGCACTGTAAATGAGATAGGAAAAATTATCAAAAAGAGTAGTCAGAATACCTGTCCTTGGTTTCAATACAGTTTCTGATGTTGGTCAACAGTTACTAAGTAATTAATGGGCCTGTTACAATTTATCTCTTTAGACATTTCATTGCAAATTTGTATTTTGTCAGAATCTTGTTATTTTAAATTATAGATTTTAACTTGATTTACTTTGTGTATTTGTCCATGCATCAACATTTTAAAACTCTAAAATTCATGAACATATGTCCACATCTTTACAAAGACACAACAGGAACACATCATTTAGAAGGTAGAAAAGGCTGTGGAAAAAGAGAATATTCTTAGATTAGCCTTACAATGTATCTTCTCAAATTGAGTTATCTGACATTCCAATGAGAAGCTTAATGTTGGCTTCTTTTAATTCTTCCTCAAAAAATGAAACTTGGGATGAGAGATCAATGTGACCTGAAATCAGGAATGTATAAAACAGAAATAGAGTTGAGAACACAGGATTTCTAAAAGCCCAATAAATAATCTGCATTCTTCTTGTGTTAGACATCAGTAAGAGAATGCATGAAACTAAATGTTTACCCAGTGAAGATTTTTCAATAAGAATCCCCCAAAAGTAAAAGAATCTCTTGCCCTTTGCTCTCCCTGGACTTAACAAAATACCCATCACACAAGAGGAGTTCAGCAAAATGTTTATCCATTGAAAATCAATTAAAAGGTCTCAATTAAAAACCGAATTGCAGATGGGTCACTATTCTCAATCCTCCAAAAGATAGGATGGTTCTGCTTGTGACTGAGAACAAAGCAGAAATGGAATATGAAAAAAACAAACAACAGCAACAAGAAAAATAGAATGGTGCCTGCAACTATGGAAATAAACTCCCACTTGCTGGAGACTGGTTCTGCAGTCCTGTTTCTGTTACCTCATGTAGCAGGACTACACAGACCAAGGCCACACAGCTTTCAGTAATACTGAGATTGTCTGTCCATTGCCCTCATACTTCCAGGATCACATAGGATGCTGCTTAGCTTATGAAAACTTGGGTGGCATTCAAACACAATATAAAGTATTTATTATTCATAGATCAGTCCATTTCAAACAAACAGCATTTAAATAGAATTCATGAGAGATAAATTATTGAATGACACCTTCAATTTATAAGTCAAATAAATGATGGTTGGTGGATCCATTGTCCTAGTTATGGTCCAGATAGGTGGGAAAAATGGTAGGAAGTTTCCATAGATTAGTGTGGTGGCCAATGTTATGCTTTGGTCTTTGGTCTTTGGCTGGCCTGTGTCTAAGTCAGGCAGGACAGAAAATTTAATAGCACTCTTGCTAACTGATTATGTATTTAGTGTAAATTGGGTATGTAGGCATTGGGAGGACCTCTAGTATGACTCCATTGCTGGCTAGTCATTGAGAAATTGTGACTGAGATCAGTCTACTTGTCTTTGAATTAGAACAGGAAAACAGAGCAGAGCCACAGACAGCCTCTCTGACAACCACCCTTAATATCATCAGCCACAAGGATAATGCTTCATGCTGGATTCATCAAAGCTGTCCCAACAGCTTTGTATTTGTATTTTTGCTGTTTTTACATTTTAAAAATGTCTTTCTAAAATTAGAAAGAAGACCAAGAAAGAATAAATCTAGGTGACAAGAAGGGAATAGGGGGTGAAAAAGAACACATGGAATATGAAAGAGAAAAAGACTGTGTCTGGAAAGGCAACAAGGAGGTAATGGGTACACCAGGAAATTATAGGAGAGAAAGGAGAATACAAGCTTGCACACTTAAAAATGCCATAATAATATCTAATACTACTTAGATATTAATTAATTTAACTAAAATATTAAAATCTTAACTGAAAAGTAATCTTCCTTGTCTGTGCATGTTTGCCCATGCATACCTCCTTCCATATCAAGGTGCCCAGTGGCTAACCAGAGGCTACATTTCATGAGATTAGTCAGTGTAAAGCAAGCCCCAGTAGCCTTAGAGTTATTGCGATGGAATGGGAGCTTCCTTCCTACTGAGGCCCTGAAGCTTGCCTCTAACAATTTGAAGTCAGCTTCTCTTTGGTTTAACAAAATACACAGTTTTGAAATGAGCTTTAAACCTTTTACTCTCACTATCTATAGTTATTGCTAAACATAAGAGATTTGATTTAAATAATACCCACTGCTCCTGCCCTATTCTTTTAGGTTCTTGGTTACCTTTGCTTTGTGCTGTCTGGCCATCACATGGGGAAGCTCTGAGGGGATGTTTTAAACGTGATCAAAAGGAAGCCAGAGGTCTTTGAGCTTGATAATACTGTGTGAGCACATCGCCTTTGATGTGAAATGTCTCCAACACCTGAGCCTAAATAGCGCTCGATGATACAAATATTGCATTTGGTATAAAATGTCTCCAACGCCTGAGCCAACAGAGGTTGGCATTAAAAAAAAAAAAAAAAGACCAAGGGTATACAGGTTGGAAAAGAAGAAGTCAAACTTTCCTTATTTGCTGATGATATGATAGTTTACATAACTGACCCCAAAAACTCTACCAAAGAACAACTCATAAACACCTTTAGCAGTGTAGTAGGATACAAGATTAACTAAAAAAAAAATCAGTAGCCCTCATTTATTTAGATGATAAATGGGAAGAGAAAGAAATCAGAGAAATATCACCCTTCACAATAGTCACAAATAACACAAAATATCTTAGAGTAATTCTAACCAAACAAGTGGAACACCTTTATGACAAGAGTTTTAAATCTTTAAAGAAAGAAATTGAAGAAAACACTAGAAAATGGAAAGCTGTCCCATGATCTTGACTAGGTAAAAGGGACATAGTAAAAATGGTAATCTTAGCAAAAGCAACCTACAGATTCAATGGAATGTCCATCAAAATCTCAGCAAAATTCTTCGCAGACCTTGAAAGAACAATACCAAACTTCATATGGAAAAACAAACAAACAAACAAATAAAAAACCCTGGATAGCCAAAACAATCCTGTACAATAAAGAAACTGTTGAATTAAGAGCGGCAGGGCTGCGTCCCCGGCACCCGGCCGCCCGCATGGCTAGCTTATACCCAGAAATAATTACACGGAAACTGTATTCTTTCAAACACTGCCTGGCCCGGCTAGGTCCAGTTTCTTATTGGCTAGCTCTTACATATTGTTCTAACCCATTTCTAATATTCTGTGTAGCCCATGAGCTGGCTTACCAGAGAGGATCTTAATCTGCGTCTGTCTGAAGTGGGAGCATCATGGCGACTCACTCACTCAGCTTCTTTTTCCCAGAAATCTCCTCTGTTTTCTCCACCCACCTAAGGGTGGGCCTTATCAAGGGGCCTAGGCAGTTTCTTTATTAATAAGAAATCACTCCCACATCAAGAAACTTCTGGAGACATCACAATACCTGATTTCAAACTCTACTATAAAGCTATGGCAATGAAAACAGCCTGGTATTGGCATAGAAACAAACAAGATGACCAATGGAACCAAATTGAAGACACAAATATCAACCCACACACCTAGGAACACCTGATTTTTGACAAAGAAGCAAAATATATAAAAAGGAAAAAAGAAAGCTTATTCAACAAATTGTTTAGGAATGACTGGATATCAACATGTAGAAGAATGAAAATGGATCCATATCTATTGTCATGAACAAAACTCAAGTCCAAGTGGATCAAAGACATCAACATAAAGGCAGCCACACTGAACCTCATAGAAAAGAAAGTGGGATGTTCACTTGAACACAGTGGCACAGGAGATCACTTCATAAATATAACCCCAAAAGCACAGACACTGTGATCAACAGTTAATAAATGGGACCTCCTGAAACTGAGACGATTCTGTAAAGCAAGGGATAGAGTCAAAACGGCAACCTACAGGATAGAAAAAGATCTTCACCAACCCTACATTGGCTGATCTCCAAAATATACAAAGAACTCAAGAAACTATCCATAAAAAGAACAAATAACCCAAAAAATATGGGGGTATAGACTTAAACAAAGAACTCTCAACAGATGAATCTAAATTGGCTGAAAGACACTTAAGAAAATGTTCAGCTTTCTTAACCATCAGAGAAATGCAATCAAAACAATACTGAGATTCCATCTTACACCTGTAAGAATGGCCAAGACCAAAAACACTGCAAACAGCTTATACTGGAGAGGATCTGGGTTCAAGGGAATACCCCTTCATTGCTTTGGAAATCACTATGGTGATTTCTTAGAAAATTAGGAAGCAATCCACCTCAAGACCCAGCAATACCACATTTGGGTACATACCCAAAGGATGTTCAAGCATACCACAAGGACATGTGCTCAACTATGCTCATAGTAGCATTATTTGTAATAGCCAGAACCTGATAACCACCTAAATGCCCCTTGACCAAAGAATGGGTAAAGGAAATGTGGTACATTTACACATGGAGTACTACACATTGAAAAAAAAAAAAAAAAAACAAAAAAAACAAATGACATCTTGAAATTTGCAGGCAAATGGATGGATCTAGAAAACACCATATTGAGTAAGGTAACCCTAACCCAGAAAGACAAATATCATATGTACTCACTCACAAGTGGGTTTTAGACATAAAGCAAAGAAAACCAGCCTATAATTCACAATCCCAGAGAAACTAGACAACAATGAGGACCCTAAGACAGACATACATGAATCTAATCTACATGGGGAGCATGGGAACCACGGGAAAGAGTTGAAGGGGAGTGAAGAGGAAGGGAGAGAAGCAGAGAAAAAACTCATAGCTCAATAAAATCAACTGAATAAATGAATGAATAAGAAAGAAAAGAAAACTGAGCAAGCCGGGAAGAACGAGCCTTCTTGGTTTTACTGCTTCAATTTCTTCATCTAGGTTCTCACTAGGCTTAATTTCTCGCCTTTGTTTCCTTCAATGGTGGACTGGGATCAGGACATGTAAAGCCAAAAAACCCTCCCCCCATAAAAATGAATAATTTTTTATTACATTTAGAGACATTTTAATACATTTTACCTTCAAGTTCTGAATATGATTTTTAGATAAAATAAAATAAAATAAAATAGTTTGATGGCTAGGGAGATGAACCAGGTGTCAGACTTTCCTACTGTACAAGCCTGACAACCTAAGTACAATCTCTGAAGCCAGAAAAAGAGCTGAATGTGAATTCAGTAGCCTGCATTTGTACTCCCACATGTCCTACAAGGAGGTGTGGATTGGGAGAGTAGAATTAGCTTACTAGATAATGCCTGGAGGACACGTGTCCTGTGACAAAGACAAGACAAGGGATCCTGCTGGAACACGGTGCAAAGAAAAAAACCCATTTTAAAGTCATCCTCCAACATCCACAGGTACTCCACGGCACATATGTCCCGATATTCATACACACTCACATACACACATATGTACACACATACACAAATACATATACACACATACACACACACATATATACACATACACACAAATAAACACAGAGACAGAGAGACAAACAGAGAGACAGAGAAAAAGAGATAGATAAAGAGACTGAGTACAAAAATGAAAGAAAATAAAACAGCTTAGGTATATATGAAGAAAAAAACCTACTAATGAGATCAGATGGTTCATATCTAACAGAAAGATATTATTAATTTTCTCACTAGCAGGAAGATTAAGAACTCAAAGGTAGCCGGGCAGTGGTGCACATTTTTAATCCCAGCACTTGGGAGGCAGAGGCAGGTGGGTCTCTGTGAGTTTGAGGCCAGCCTGGTCTACAAGAGCTATTTTCAGGACAGGCCTCAAAACTACAGAGAAACCTCGTCTTGGGAAAAAAAATCAAAAAACAAAAATTCCCTCAAGAGTAGACTGTACAGTGGGAAACATTCTAAAACAATGAAGATATTTTTACAAAAGGAATTAAAGGAGGGAGGAAGATAAAAAGAAAACAGAAAAAAATGGCTAACTAACAAACAGTTTTTTAAACTTTACACACAAAGATAGATCATTTGGAAATGTAGAGATTTTGCTCTTTAAGTACAAGAATTTTATTTAAATTATCAGCATGTGCAGTATTCTACTTGTAATGGATAATATAGTATGCAGTAGGTTTTGGACGATTAAAAGGTTTTTGTCATCTGTGACTTGTTTCTCATCACCTGGCTTCAGTCAGTGCAATCAGATGAAAACTCTGAGAGAAAGCCTTCCATGCCACCTACCCTGAGTACACTTTGTTCATGGCTATGTCAGATCCAGGAAAGTGACAGTTTATTGTGCTCTTTAAGCCCATGGATTAGGTCTTCGTAGAGCAATACAGTGACCATCTTCTTATACTAAACAATCAAATTAAGTTCTCAGAGTTGACATCACTGGCAACCCTTCTCTTTTAACTGAATTGTGAATGATTCTTATGAATAGACAGTCTTGGTCGGGCTGATGAATTTGGTACATTTCTTCCTAGAATGTCATTTCAAGTACACAAAATTTATACACACACACACACACACACACGTGTGTGTGTGTGTATGTGTGTATGTCAGTGCTATGAGATAAATTATTTCCATAAAAGGTGTAAGATGATGTGGACATCATTGTGGATATAGTAAACCCTGACATCTAGCAAACAGGTTTAATATCAAAGAAGTGTTGAGTGTAATATGGCGCAGGAGTCAGAATGATTCATATAGTCAAGCCAAATGAAAGCATCTGTGATTCCCAGTGATGAACACTGATCTAGATAAAATGGAGAAAAATACAAAATTCTCTTAAGGGTTGGTGTTAGTAAATATCTCAGTTTGGATAACTGTTACTGTGATGAAACAACATGACTAATTTGGGGGGTGAAATGGTTTATTTGGCGTACTCTCACACTGTAGTCTATCACCAGAGAAAGGCAGGACAGGAACTCAAGCTGGAATGAAAGCTGGAGGCAGGAACTGCTGCAGAGGTCATGGGGGAGGGTGCTGATTACAGACTTACTCAGCCTATTTTCTTATAGAACCTGGGACCACCAGCCCAGAGATGGCACCACTCACAATAGACTGGGCCCTCCTCCATGATCACTAATTAAGAAAATGTCCTATAGCTTCTATAGCTGGATCTTACAGAGGCATTTTATCAATTGAGGTTTCCTTCCTTCATATTACTCTAGCCTTGTGTCAAATCGACATAAAACTGGCCAAGATAGTGAACTTATAACTTTTTCTTGTCCAAGTTTAAGAGCAGAAATTCAGAATCTCGGGCTCAAAGAAATAAAACTAATGCATGGTTTCCAAGCTTAAGATTTTAGACCCCAAGCAGGCTATGCTGTGCGGCATCAGATTTGTTCATTTCTTCTTAAACAGATCCTTTTCTGAATAGCGTGATTTTTTTTTTTTTTTTTTTGCAGTGTTCATAGAAGTGAATAACCTGTAGTCAAAGGCAGGAAGCCTAACCTGAGCTCCTTTGTTCACTAGAGCAAATTTGGTTTTGTAGCCATCCTGGAAGGATGTGTGCTACAGGCATACAACTCCTTATCAGTGACTTCAGTTTTAGTTTTCCAAAGCAAGGCAGCAACACGGACTGTGAAGCACATGTCTTGTTACCCCTATGGCAGAGTAAGTTTTTGCTATTGTTTTACTTTGTTTTTCATTGTTGCTTCCCGCTTTTCACCCCCACACAGCCTTGCACTGCCTGACAGATTTTGTCATCCAGAGCATGGCCACTGAAAAGAACAACGTAAAAGGTTGCCAAACGCGGTTGTCAAAGTCTGTGTTTGGCTGGGTCAGTGTAGTAACTGATGCAGCCATGGCATTCGCCAGCTTTACACGTGACGTGGCTTTCCAGTTCCTCTCATGCTCAGGCAAGACCTGAGTCAGGAGTCCATAAGATTTGTATTTGAGTTTTAGCATTGCTGCTTCATGGTGTATTTCTTTCAGTCTTACCCTATTCATTTATAAAATAAACATAATAGAAATAGTTCTTTTTCTTTAAAAAATCTTATGGATGGTGTGTTTGTGTGTGTGTTGTGTTCATGCTTCTTCGTGTGAATAAGGATACATGACGCATGCAAATGCAGAGGCCTGAGGACAAATTCAGATGCCAGTCCTTACTTTGCATCTTGAGACAGGGTACTCTATGAAAAACCTCTGCACCCTGCATGCTAGCCTCCAGCTCAGGACCCTCTGCATCCTGCACACTGATGTCAAGCTTGCAAGAATTCTCTGCTTCCCAAATGCCTTACACACACTGGGATTACACGCAAGCTATTGCATATGGTTTTACGTAGGCTTCAAACTCAAGGCCTCATGCTTAAAGCTTTACTGAGAGATCTTCCCAGCTCTGTTTTACTTACTAAAAAGCCTTTTCAATCATCAAATGTATAAAAGTCATTAAATACAAGCCCTGAAACACAAAGCAAACAGTCAGTAGTGTAATAGTAAAAGTAAACACTGGATCTTGTGCCAGCCACTGGAAATTAATGTTCCCAACACATCCTATTTATTCAAGGCATTTTTTAAACAAAAGCCAAGCCTAATTTTTGGACAAGAAAGTATTCTAATTTTAAACCTTTGAAGCATTCCTAATAATGCCATGCTTTTATATAGAGTTGTATTTTAAATGTTTTTTTCTTCTCATCATATTCAGAGGATAAAGACCCTGGGAGGTTTATTCATGTTAGTTTTAAGAGTTCAGTACTTCAACTGAATATTTTATCTAATCTAATGGCATATTTCTATCTTTATGCTTTTAGGAAGCAAAACCTAAGAAATGACTTAGCGATTGAAGTCCAACTACTCAGTAAGGACTTGGAATTACCTACAAAGAGGTCCCTGCAGGTCTATCCGCAGCAGATAAGAGATTTAAAAGCTTAACATATACATTAAAAGCTTCTTGAGAAAATCCTTGAGAAAACTTAAAACTGAAGATAGTAATGGATGAAGATGATGAAATTCTTAATATAGCATGCTGATAAAGAATGGAAACCATATCAAATTAATTCGCTCTAGAGGCAGGAACATACCAAAAACCTTCTGTTGATGACCATCCTAGAGAAATAGGAAGTGTAACCTTTGAACAGTGGCTATGACCGCTGAGGAGGTGATAATTTTGACAGTGATGTTGCACTGGCTCAAACTCCAAACAGGTCAATCAGCTTTAACAAAATTTTTTTCACCTCTGAATGAATTTAACCACTGAATATTTATATAATCATAGTTTCAAATTTTGGTTATGCTTCAGTTTATCTTAGAAATTTAGCAGGGATTCATTAATTCTAATTAATTAAAATAATGTTCAGGGATTTGTTTGCTTGCAGTCATTAAATTAAATCAACCCCTTGAAATTCAAAATAATTAGTGAAGAAGATCCAGAGCGATGAGATATTTTTGAAAGGGCATTGTTACTTTATGTTGCTATGAGAGAAATATAGAACACTTTAGAACAGTATGATTTTGTATCTGGTTTGAATATTCTAGATCTGGAACAGGAAAATGGAAAATAATGGAACTTCATGTTATTTTAGGAAATGAAAGCATATTTTTAAAAATCAGGCGTATCAAAAAGGTTTAAGAGTTCTCAATGGCCACATTTTTACTAACTGTATAATGTAAAAGCAAAAAATACATAAAAATAAAATACTTTTAATAATGTCTAAATAAATGTCTATGAGTATATTGATACAAATACAGGTAAAAAGTATGTAATTGGGACTAAAGGGACAATATCCTTTGGGGACTCGGGACACAGATGCTCGCACTGACAAAGCAGTGAGTGCACCGACTCTAACTAGTGCACGAATACTGACGCTGATGAGTGAAAACATACAGAGAAACAGAGCCTTTGCCTGATGTCAAGGTGTCATCTCTCCAAATGCACATTCACACTCGAGCACATTGCCTCAGTGTATCCAGTGCTGACAGTAAAGCTTGGACCAAGTGATGTGAATTAATGTGGCCAGCTTCTTTGGTGTGCTATATGAATGAGAAATCATTCCTCAGGTTTCCTCCTCATTAAAACCTCAGACTGCTCACATTTCAACCACAGATCAGACTCGAAGCACAAGACTGTCTGTGAAATCCTGACCATCGGTTTCCCTAAGGACTGAAGCCATAGCAGGCAGAGGAAATGGAAGGTGTATCATAAACTGACAGTGAGAAAGGAGGAAGAAATTAAAGGTGGCACAGGAGCAGGGGAAAATGTAGGCGGAGACTGCTTCTTCAGAGCTGTCCAGACCCAAATATTGACACAGCAACTATATTAATTACAATACTGTTTAGCCAATAGCTTTGGCATATTTTTAGCTCTTAAATCAACCCATCTCTATTAATCTGTCTATCTCCATTAGATTGTGGCCTACCGGTAAGGTTGTGTCTGGCAGCTGGCATCTTTCTCTTTGGCAGTTATGTGACATCTCTGGCTCCACCTACTTTCTCTCTATATCTCTGTTCAGATTTCCCACTTGGCTTTACTCTACTAAGTCATTGGCTGAAACATCTTCTTTAATACCTAACAGCCATAAAACATATTCATAGCATACAGAGGGGAATCCCATGTCAGGTAAAACCTAAACCAGAAGCTTCTGGGATCTGAATAGTTCCTTACTCCAACTTGCTTACAATGCTGCACTATGGCTCAAGGTGCTGCCCTGTTGGACTTTGAGGTTTTGATAAGTGGTTCTAGAAGGTGATCACACAAAAGAAAGCTGGATGAAGGATACTTGAGAACTCTTTAAGCTTAGATCTCATCTATAAAATCTAAAATTAATACAAAATGTTATCAAATAACAGTTCTCATAATAAAATAAACATATTCGCAAGACAATGGCTGACATTTAACCAGCAATGTGTACCATGCGCTTTTGTTTGTTTGTTTTTAATGTCTTCATATTTACTTAAATATTCGATTTTTACAAATTAATACTTAGAAGGTTTTCTTTTATTATTTTCTTTATTTATTATTTTATTTACTTATTTATATTCTTTTATTATTTTCTCTTATTATATTATCATTTTTTGGATAAAGAACTGAGGAGAAGAATGGATGAGTTAGCCCTGAGGTCACCAAGCAGTTAGCCATGGTGCTGTGACTTTGCTGTATGACAGTGAAAAAATAATGTATATTCTTTTCTTCCTTTTATTGAAAATAGGTATTTTTTTCTCTTTCAATATTCTGGATACAGTTTCCTATGCCTCCTCTCCTCCCAGTTCCTCCCCATCTCCTTTTCTATCTATCTCTTATTTGAAAACAGTCTTCTAGGCGACAGTAATGAAATACAACAAAAGAATATATGATAGGATAAAACAAAATATCACATCGGATTGGACAAGAGAAGCATACAGAAGAAAAAGTCATGATGACTGACTCTCTTTCTTTGCCCATAAAAACTCATTTCTATCACTTTTGTTATAAACAGTTCTATATCTCTGGGACTTCATGTAGTCAAGTTCCTAGTGGTGTACATTTGGTTTAATTTTCTTGGGAGCAATATTTTTCTATGATCTTTATATATGTAGTTAATTTCCTGTTGGTGTACATTTGGTTTAATTTTATTGGGAACAATATTGTTCTACGATCTTTATATATGTGTTATCCTGTCAATTCCCACTACTTATAAAATTATTACATTAATATATATCATGTACACAAACATTCATGCTGGTGTGCATCATACATTGCTTTACCTGCTTTGGAAATAAATGTTATCCCTTCTCTTCTGCTGCTTTATTTCTTAGGATGAATTCTTGGAAGATGAATTGCCAAGTCAGTACTTAAATGGGTTTTTATACATCTTAACTTACAGCATTGTCATGTGAATTGACGGCAGCTAATGGTCTATCAGAAATGCGTGGAGCTACCAAGACAACTATTCTTTAGTATTTGTCTTATGCTCCTACAATTAAGTAATTACTAGAGTGCTATCTCCAAATTAACAAAGTACGGTGTATCTCTATTCTCTTGTCAATCTTATTCCGCAAAACTTTAGACGTTGAAATGTCTGTTTGAAGTGTTCTTTGTTGAGAAGGTTTCTATCTATTTCTTATCTTACGTACACTATCGAAGCCATGCTTAGCACCATCCCATTCATCCTTGAGTGGGGCTATCATACATGTTTAAACACTTGCTCTACCAATTTGAACTTCTGGCTCACTTTAAAATCAGTTTCTATTAAGAGAATATCAGTCTTATTTTATTAATGTTTCAATGGATGTTGGGCTAGATCCTGGCCATCACAATGATGCTTTGAAAAACCAAAGATTCTTTCGTGATCTTTAAAAGCATGCTTCTCCTCTGGATTCTGCCTGTTTGGAGTTTTTGTCTAGTGTCTTCACATAGTCTGTGTATTTTATAGATTCAGTAGATGTTGGTTCATGAACAGTTGCTCCCTTTGATGTCACATACCATAATGAAAAGCATACCTTTAGGTAAAGTGACAACTGTTGAGGATGTTTCTCCAAGAATTAATTTGCAGATAATGCATTATCACAGCTTATAAATTTTTTAGTTTTTGCTTATATTATTATCCTTTATGTATAGCCTGTAAGTGAATATAGATTTTCCTTCCTATTGTTGAAAAATTCTTTTCTTTTTAATTGCATGTATCCATGGTGTTTGTATATGAATATGTGCAGATGCTTTTGAAGACCAGTACAGAGAGTTTGAGCTCTGGGAACTGAAGTAACTGGTTTTATTTTTTATTTTTTTTAAAGATTTATTTATTTATTAAGTATATAGTGATCTGTCTGCATATGTCCCTGCAGGCCCAAAGAGGGCACCATATTTCATTACAGATGGTTGTGAGCCACCATGTGGTTGCTGGGAATTGAACTCAGGACCTTTGGAAGTATAGCCAGTGCTCTTAACCTCTGAGCCATCTCTCCAACCTGAGCAACTGGTTTCAATTTGCCTCATATGAGTGCTGGAAACTGAATTCAGGTTCTCTACAGAGATGGGAAGGACCCAGAACTGCTGAACCATCTCTCTCCTGCCTTTCTCAGTTTTAAGCTATCAGTGTATATATAACAACTCAAATGTTTTCTTCCTTCTGAAATTCAAATATTAAAAAATGAATTTATGTAAATGACTAATAAATTGAATATTAGAAATGTTCATAACTGAGAAAAAACAGAGATTATTCATCAATTTTTTAGGGTTTTTCTTTTAATCAGCATTGTAATTCTGAACCCAGGTTCTCTCCCTGCTAGGGTACACCCTCAGTATCCTCAGTGTCTTACAACCTAAATGTTAAAATTCATTGTAAACACTATCCTTTTGTATTTTTTAAATTTTCTTTGAATAATGCAAATTGTATACATTTGTTGGTATGCAGTATATGCTACAAATACACATATATTTTGTCATCCTATTTCTGATTTAAATTTCTATATTTTATGTATTTACTTGCAATTGCTCACATTTATATTGAGGATAATAATATTGTCATAATAATTCTTTCCCTGATTTTGGGAAAGAAAGAAAAATACAATTGTATTACACTTACAAAGAAAAGTCATTTCTCATAATAAAGAAAAACGAGACACAAGCACATTGATAATTTAGAATGAGGAAAAGCATTTGCGGGTGTCTCTTTCTTTGGATGACAACATCCAATAAAATGAGCCATTTCCCCTTTGCCCTTAGGGTGGAGAAAACTTAACATTTCTTATTAACATTTTCTTTTAATCAGTAGAATCATTAGCCACTCAATCATCTCAGTGTTGCTTACCCTTCAGAATCCTAACCCCAGACTCCATGTGATGCCTCACTAACTCCCATTGCTTTTGAAAGGAGGTCTATGCTCATAACTGACAGGAATTCTCTCAGAGAATTGAAACTATAAATAGATGTTTAAAATTTTTACAGTAAGACAGAAATATCAGATGGAAGACATCAGTGGCAATTCCTAGCTATATTCCTTGGCATCTCATTTCTATTTCAGGACCAGCTTAAATAAACACTTTTCCTGGTGCTAGAGTATTATTCACTGGTGATACTTCAAATGAGGCACAGGAACCATTTAGCCAGTTTCAGATTCATGAGGTGCCCTACATCTGTTCAAAATGATCATCAAACAAAGAATAAATGTAATTCCTTCGGTTGTCTGCTATATCACTGTTGACAGTGAGTGATGGGGCCTGTTGATTCTGGTTCCTGGTAATGACCTATAGACTTGGCACTCAGGTGAAACTTTAGCATTGACATTAACCTACAATGCAAGGAGGGAGTTCCTTTCATGTCCATATATGCAGATCCCCAAAGTCTGTCTATACTGATTTTATCTTTAGTGAGTTAAATTCAGATGAATAAATATAACCCAGCTGTAATATAGTTCAAATAACTCCCAGAACATACCACACACTGGATGACTGATGAGGAATAGACACGTTCTTCTTCCATGTTTGAACACTTTGAATTCAAAGATCACACATTTAGAATCTGATGAAGACTGGTTTCTCTTTCTGAGATGGCTTCAAAGATGGCTGCCATTTTCTGGCAAGAACACAGTTCTGACCTCAGGGAAGAGAAGAGAGAGGGACAGAAGGACTTTTCTCAGAACTTAATTTTTTTTCTTTCTTTTAAACACTGCTTGGTCCATTAGCTCTAGCCTCTTACTGGCTAATTCTCACATCTTGATTAACCCATTTCTAATAATCTGTGTAACACTTTATTTTAAGCTGTAACATCATCATAGCTAAGGTATCTTCCAACTAATTTCAGCATATTGATATACTTAGTCAACACGTTCATACTGGAGGTTACATTCTGACCACAGCAATGTAGAAAGATTTACCTGAGTTTCAGTATTTCTACAGATCTCTATGTTATTTCCTGGGAAATCAATCAAATATTAACCCATGACTGTAAAAGTATTATGTGTGCTGCATTGCTATCCCTGCATCTGTCACCTTGTGTGTTTCTATAATGAGATGTTCACAATTTAGAAGACAAACTAGGTGTTGCTTTTTAGTGCATTGTATCTATATGGCTCTCCCAAAGGACTCCATTTAATTTAAACTTAAAATTCATTTGCTAGACGGCAAGGATGATTGAGATGTAGAAAAAGATTCCTTTTGAATCACTTACTGGCATTACCTTGTTATATAAAGTCCAGAAAAATACAGTAAGATGCTGGAAAAATATAATACTTAAAATAGCAAATGTGAACTGGATAGGCTAGAGCTGACTATTATCATGTAAATTTGATATATTAATACATAAACTACAAAGCAAAGTAAATTATTAACCATGCACAAACAGAATGTTATTCAATAGGTAGCTAATGAATAAGTATCTAAAGGAAACAAAATTCATGGTGTCAACATTATTTTTTTGCAAGGCATTCAGTTAAACAGAATATTTTTAGTCTACTAAACATCAACACTCAATAGAAATGAGGGAAATAATAGAAGAGACAAATTAATAGAAAGAAAATTTAGCTTGTCATTGTATTAGGCAATGGAAAATAAGACATTTTATAGCCTAACACATTCTTAAATTCCCAAAACTAGTTGTAAAAAAATAACACAAAAAAACAAAATCAGATATAATATGAAGTGATATTAATTGGAAAAAACACTGTAAATAAACAATTATGCAAACTACTGAAATTCTCTTGAATTACAAAGTATAAATTGAGGTTACACTGAATATTTTTAATCCTGAAATATATACTAATTAAAATAACAACTTTATATTTTTAATGCCTTTTGGTTGGCAAAAATTAAATTAATTATAGATATGTATTAGAAAGCATGTCCTTGATAAAATTATGGCATGCATATTTCTTTGACATTTTAGTAAATGAATCGGAAATATGAAGAATACATATCATTGGTTATTTGTACCTGTTGTTCTAAAAACAGACGTATCCCATGCTGGCCTTGTGATAGAAATTCTTAGATAATTTACATTACGTGTATGCAGAATCTTGTGCATATACAATGGTGCTATGCACAAATAACCACAGTTATATACTGTTATAATTAGTTATACACTGAAGTGGAAATTCCTTTTTAAACTGTGAGAAAGAATGTGTACAGCTGTATAAGAGAATGTGCAAAATTAAAATTAAAGTGGATATTTCAAGAACGTAAGATGAGTTGCATTCTGAAAGTTGATCAATAATTTTCTTATTTATGTTTGTCTCGAATTTACTACTATTGGATAATTCTTTTAAATTTCTCAGGGGGTAAAGAATCATAAAAACGAAGTAAAGTTTCTAACAACATAAAATGCTCGGCAGTCTATATTTTAGTCAATATTCCTCTTGGTTTGTTTTGTAACTGTAATTTTTCTTATGGATGGAAAAGCAACAAGGGGAGGCTGGTCTGCTTCTGGTGTTTGTGGTTCTAAGGTGTAAACAGTGTCTATGCTGGTTTGTACAGCATTTATAAACTCAAATATTTTAAGGCAAAATAATTCTAACATGGTATTTTGGTAATAAATTTATACTAAAATTGAGTAGAAATTATCACTATCATTGACAAATATTCCACTTTTATAAATATTATTTTTCTACTCTTACTCAAGCAATTCTTTGTTTACAAAAAGTCTTCTCCTAACTCAGTAGGGGAATAAAGTGTGCATGACCATTGACTACCAAAGGCAATAAACATAATACAACACATTATTCCACAATTGCTGTACATAATGATTGTCTTACACTGGTTGATACTACACACAGAGTTCGATGAAAAATGTATCTTGAAAAATGGCTCTCATTGGCTGGATTTCACAGTGCATCAACAGCAGAATGGGTCTACATTTCATTGTCATTACTTGATTTGTTTTCTTTTGATATGAAAGTAAAAATTCAGGACTCAGTGTTTATCAAGTCATTAATGACTTAATTTACATCACAGCATTTCCATTCCTACTGAGATAAAGTGTGTGTCTTGCTTGACCTCTGTTATCCTAAAGTCCTATTTCTTTCAAAATCTTAGAAATGCTATTTAAAAGTAGAGAAGGTTCTCTCTATCTCAAGATTTGGTAAATTTTATTCTAAATGTCAAATAATTGTTTTAAAGGTTATGATTAAAATGCTGTTTTACTTTGTGCATCAGTCATATATTAAAATATTTTAGCTGATTTACATGAGGCCCCCTTTAATTGGAGGCTGAGTTCTGCAGGAAAGCACCAGTGCGTTAGAGTCATTTGCTATGTGTTATCAGAGAAGCATTTTGTTTCTTACAGTACTCTTATCACTAATTTTCTATCGTTAGTTTTAAAATGTAGTTTTTATATTTGCTAATGAAAAATCTTTATTTTCCCAAAGATGACCATCACTGATGGATGTCTCCAGGTTTTCCTATAGTTTAAGAACTTTTTAAAAGCAATCAAATTCTCTTTGGAAGACTTCAGTCAGAAGAGTTAACCAAAGACACAGTATTAAAAAAAATCACTCTAACCACTACAAGTTTATTCAAACAGAAATCACTTGCTAGTAACAAACAGATTTATACTGGTTGAAATTTTATAAACCAGTTTTAGCTGATTTTCTAATTATATCTAATCTTTAAATATTACAGGTGTATCATGAAGAAAGGCTCGCAGCATATGATAGTAAGGCAGATAGATAGAAAATCTTAAACACTCTTCTTTCATAACACTTTCAATTATAGGCGGAGCAGAATTTCCTAGTTAAACAATACTTGACTTAATAATAGATAAACTAAAGCACAATAAGATGCTCAACAAAATGAGGTTTGAAAGCATCAGAAAATAAAAATGTGATCAGGTTTTATACTGTGCTCATTTTATTGTATACTAATCTTTTGATTAGATAGTGTCTTATATTATAGCACTTAATAAATATAAATGCTATTCCAAATAAATTTTGTTTCAAGTTATATATGTTATTAATATGAAAAACCGAATCTTCAAACTTTTGAAAACTACAGGTATTTATATAATTTTTCTGTACACATGTATGTGGGTAAGGGAAGAAAGAGGAAAACGTGTGTGCCGCTGCGTGTGGAGGTCACTCAGGAACCCATTGAGTCAATGTTTGTCCAAAGGATAAAACTCAGGTCATTAGGCTTGACTACGTTAAACACCTTTGCCTGAATAATTTTTGTCTAAATATAGATTAGGGAAAATATTAACTCTTGAATTATGTGCCCACGTGTATTTTGTTTTAACTCCTAATGGAATTATTAAGCGTTTTAGCAGTATTTCAGGATGCAAGGTTCCAATTAAAATCAAAACTCAGAAGTTAACCTCCTTGTCATTTGAATATGAACTATTGGCGTACATAGTTTACTAGACATATGCAAAGGCAAGGTTGTCATGACGTCGTCGTTAATTAACTAATCAGCCTGGAAACTTTCCGTTATCAAGATAGAAGGCTGTGTTTCAAACCAGCTATACAATTTTGGTGTTTGTATTCAGTATTTGCATGCAGAATGATTTTGAGATGAAAATTGAAGGCTTCTAATTTTGTGCTGAATGACAGCTATGTATTTCCATAAATGTATGAGCATTTTGACATGAAACTGTTATTTCTCTTCTGAAGTCATAATTGCTCAGTGTGAAAGTAGACCATGGGAAGGAATAATAATAATAATTTTCCTTTTTGAGATCATGGCAATAATAAGCATAATTTCCCAAGCTTCATATAAGCAAGCAGAATCTGGCTTATCAGCAATCTGACAAGACCATTGCTGAGTCGGGAGACTGCAGATAAATTAGTTAGTCATTGCAGCCATCTTGTCTTTCAGATCTGTCTTCCTTAACAGTGGCCACTGAGTTAGCTTCTTGCCACTTCTACGCTCAGGACTTGAACAAAGAGAGCAAAAGGGAGGTCAGGGACGGCATCCTGAGGGCTTGCTGCCTTTCATCTTGAAGCCTTCAACCTGAGTAATTTTAGCATGCTGTTTTTAGAGCAGCCTGTCTTCTTTGAGAAGAATCCGTCTCTGGGTTGTTAAGAAGCAAAAGTGTTTTGTCGATGTTGTTAAATGATGTTTTAAAAATTGGATGAAATCTATGTTGAAGAAGGCGCCTAGCATGGTGGTGACTGAAAGGTACATAAAGGGAGTAAAAGAGCACGGCAAACAGATCTGGCAGCTGCAGAGGGCTATTTGGCTGCTCAGAGCAACAGGGAGGACTAGCTGTACTGGGCAAGAAGCCATTGAATTGAGACTCATCCAATAAAACACAGATTCTGCAAAGGAAATATATTCATGAAGTTTAAAAAGCACCACCGTCACCTGCCCTGTGAGGTGGCTCAGCAGGTAAAGGTGCTAGCTGTGAATCCTGATGTTCGCTTCCATCACCAGGAGCCACTAGGCAACAGGGGGAGAACCTATTCCTGTGAGTTGTCCTTGATTCCACTTTGCCAGACACACTGGGATTTATCCTTGTGCCTGCACAGGCAGAGGAACAATAGATAGATGATAGATAGATAGATAGATAGATAGATAGATAGATAGATAGATAGATAGATAGATAGATAGGTAGATAGATAGATAGATATAGATAAATAGATGATAGATAAATAGATGAGTTATGATAGAATTATTTTCCAAAAAATCACTATCTCTAATCATGAATAACTCAGAAAAAAAAGAGAAAAAATTCAAATTCTTCAACTTTATGGGTTAAAATGTAACAACTTGTAGAAAGAGGTAGCTATTTCTCAAAAAATGAGGTGTGTGTGTGTGTGTGTGTGTGTGTGTGTGTGTGTTTATATATAAAGTCACTTGAGTCCTCTTAGGCCTTGCAGGATTTTCTGGAGATGGTAATAGTTTTTATTACCCCACATGAGTGTGAGAGCTGTATAGCGGGAATCTGAAACCAAAGGTACCCAAGTTTCTTAATGTACTAGTTTTTTGGAGAATTTTCTTCCTAAATACCAATTTTCCCATTTCTCAGGAAATCATCTCTTCTCTGTCCAGACCTTCATATTGATGCTTGCCCCTCACTGCCTTCCATTTTCTAGTGAGATGATTGGCAGGAGCCTCTCACACCTGTGCAGTCCACCCTTGGCCAATGGAATCTGTGTGAGAAGCTTATGCCTTGGCCACACAGATTCTTCGATTCTTCTCCGTGTCGAGCCTAACTGTCCTTTATGGATATTGCATTAGCATTGTGCACAAATGTTCAACTGCCTTTCTCTTGAACCCTTTTCCCTGACCCAAAGCAAAAGCTTTTTCTAGATATGAATGTGTGAAAGGTGGTCATTTATATACACTGGAGAAATACAAGGAGATAGCATTGGAAGAAAATTGTTATTGCACTTTGATCTTGAGGGAAAATTGATTTATTATTATGAAATAACAAAGTACTCTTAAAGCTAAAACCTTTTTTGCCCTACTTCAACCTGACGAAAAGGTTTACTTCCAAGTTATAAACCCATTCCAACTCTGGCTTCTAATGGAAACCCTGAGCCCTTGCTCACATGTGGCAACAAAAGCCATTGCTCAGGTAAAATGCTTCATTAAATATGGCTGGATTCTGTGTGCTCTGGCAATTTTCAGCTACAAAATAAGGAAGAGTTGATTGCACCTCTTATTAGAGTTCAATGAAGTGATCTTGGAGGAAAAGCTAGAAGGAAATTAAATAGTGAACCCTTCATCATTGAACGTTGTCTTGAAGGGAATAAAGTATAGATTGGAGGAGAAGAAAGTGAGGATCAAGTAGGCATGATCTTGCCGTGCTTAGTCTTGGCAGAAATACGGTCCTATTCCAGGCAGGGCAGTTCTCTGTCCAGAACAATTCCTGTGATGGAACAGAAAGATACAGGGCTACAGATGCTGCATTCTACAGAGATATCCTCAAGGTTGGCAGATCATGCCCGCAAATGAATACAAACTCCAAAGACAACTGTGACATTACATGTCATAGTGTTGTGCCCTCACCATCATTTAAATTCTCTTTTGTGTGAAGTCGCCCTAATAATCAAAAGTGACTTTAAACTCCTAGTTGGAAGCAATGTGGCTTTGATAAGAGTATCTCCTCAGAGGCTCCTTAATTTGTTGTGCTATCAGTTTTAATTTTATAGCTTTCTTCCTAGTCAGAAACTGTTTGGATATTTATAAAGTCAAGGGTTTTTAAATATCTTTAGAGAATTTAATTTAGTCAAATTATCATCCTAAAATTGTTGAACTTTTCCCCACATGTTACAAATGTTTTCAGGACACTACTCTCCCCATATGCTGACCTTAACCTGCATGTTTGTCTCTATAATTCCTAAATCCATCTCCTCGCCATGGATGCCCACCAGCCTTGAGCCATAAGGATAATATTGCTGCCATGTCTGGAGGCATTTGCCAACTCTACTCTTAGAACAACCAGGACAGCCGGTGGGGGGGGGACCTCTTTAGTCCTCGTCTCAAAGTTTATTCCGATTTAAAAAGGCTGAGTCATGCTCACCATGTGACTCAAAGTAAATCTAGTTATACCCCTCCGAAATACACCCAGCAGCTCTGTCCTCATCCAGTCACAATAATGCCTATCATTCAGAAAAGACAAAATTGCTTCTAGCGCAATTCCCCGCACCTTGCTGTGAGTAATAAATACTTGATGAATGACTATGCCAGAAGTGTCCTAAATGGCAGAAAGCTCACCTGCAGACAAGGTCAGAGTAATTGCATCAGCACGAGGAGGCCATCTCCTGAATCACCGTGCTAAGTCCATGGATGAATATGACGGCTATATTACTGGTGGGTCCAGATGAGGTACCTCACTCAGCTCTTTCATCCAAAGGGCTAAAATACAAGCATTTACATAGATTTGCAAATGTAAGATGTGATTTCACTCAGAGAAAAAACAAAATGTACTGTCAAGACAAGTATTGAATGACCATATTTAAAGACTGCTCCTTCCCAGCTTCCACCCATGGAGTCAAGAGAAAGAGGGACATGGATTAGGTGATTCTCCATCTGCACTGACAGATCAAATTATACATAAAACCTTATTTTGTTCTGTGATTGTCACTTCCCATAATGCATCTTCTGTAATCATTTACCTAGGTATAAAGTAGCAAATCAGAGATTCTCCCTGCAAGTTCATTTAGCAGCATTGTTTCACCTTCCTCGTTGGCAGGCATCAATGTCTAACCTTGGCAGGATGGCTCCTTCTCCTCTCCTCCCTAGACTTTCCCCACTGCCCTGAGTCAACTGTGTGCAGCTGAATGCACAGGAGCAGGGCATGTCCCAGATTTCCAAATTTTTTCTAGGTATAGTTCAAAGAAGGGTTTGTGAACAGACAAGTGGAGGCCCAGGTTTCTAAGTTATTCTTATTCTAGGCTAGCTCAGTGTTATTTATAAAGGAAACTTCATAATGATGAGAAATCGCCTATCTTTCTAGCATTTACTTCTCTAATGTATGTTTAATGTCAAAACATTGAGAGCTGGGCATGTGTATTTAAATATATCTTATTATTTTACTTTTAGTGTGTCTACTTTAGTTTCTTTTCTTTCTCTTTTTTATTGACAACAGATTATTTTCACACACAATGCTTCCCCAGTACAGTTTCTCCTCCCCCCACTGCTCCCAACTCCCTCACTTCCCTTCTTGCTCATATCCATTCCCGCTCTGTTTCCTCTTCAGAAATGATCCCTCCTCCAAAACAGAACCAAACAGGAGAAAACAAGGTACAATATGAGAAGGCAAAAGTCCTCATGTGGAAGCTGGACAAGGCAACTCAACAGGAGAAAAAAGTCTCAAGAGCAGGCAAAAGAGTCAGAGGCATTCCTGCTCCCACTGTTGGGGTCCCACAATGAAACACCAAGCTATCAGCCCTACCATACATTCAGAGAACCTTGTGTGTAGATCCATAAATCCATGCAGGTCCCGTGGTTTGTGGTTACTGCTTTAGTCTCTGGGAGCCCATATGAGCCCTAATTCAGGACTCTCCTTGATTCTGTTGTCCATGTTCTCCTGGTGTCCTCCATCCCTTCTGACTCCTAGAATCTTTCCTCATCCTCTTCCCTGAGGTGGAGACATGATGGAGACCTCCAATTTATTCTCTCTCTCTCTCTCTCTCTCTCTCTCTCTCTCTCTCTCTCTCTCTCTCTCCACAAAGTCTGGATGTTAAATCTGCTCCCATTAGCTGCCCAGGAAATCTTTGATGATGACTGAACAAGGCACTGATCTATGAGTTTATCAAAGTACCTTTAAGAGTATCATTGGGAAGCATTTCACTGATTTGTTTTGTTTCATTTTGTCTTGCCAGTTTTATTTGGTTCTACCCTAGATCTCTGGGCTGCCCATTCTCTAGTTCCTGGCCATCCAGGCAGTGTAGAGCATGGACTTCCTTTCACGGCATGGGCCTTAAGTTAAAGAAAACATTGGTGGCCACTCCCACGGGTTCTGTGTCACCATTGTCTGGCACATTTTGCAGGCAGGGAAGCATGGATCTCCTGAGGTAGATGAGTGTGAAAAAAGGAGTTTCCATAGGAATAGGAAGGAAAGGATTATGGGAGAGACAACTGGAATTGGGGGACATGCGGGGTAGTATGTCCCCCTAGTGCAGTGGAAAACTTCCTGGAATCTCTAATGGTGACCCTAGTTTGGATACCTTATAATGGAGGTTACTGAGTCTGAACTGGCTATGTTTTATAGCCAGGCAAGTCTCCCAATGTTTGGACTGGGTTATATTCTGATGAGTTGTTCATAGATAAAGCCCCATGGAGATCCCTAAGCAACCCAGGCTGATGATAGAAGGTTGCTCTTTAAAAACTTTCCTTGGCAACTCTTTGTCATTCTCTGCATCTTCCTGCCATCTCTGTTCTCTGCTTCTTCCATTTTCTGTAGCTTGTTATGCAGCCTAGGCTTCCTTGAATGTGTAGTCTTCATGCCTCTCCTACTTTAATGCTAGAATCATAGGCAGCACATCTAGTTTATTAGGTACCAGGACTGAACCCAGCTCTTCATGCATGCCACTCTAGACTACTAATTAATCATCTTAAGCTTCATTTTATGCATCTTCTTAGTCATCTTCTTATTCAGATGTATTATATCCTTTATAAATGTTAGCTGAGATGAAGAAAACATTTTAAAGAATTTGTTACATAAGTTTCATATCTGCATTCTCGTTTGACTTGCAGAATAACGGTGTACGATAACATCAGTCATTCTAGTTTACACATGAGCAACCGAATCCCCGCAGCATGTTACTTCCCACAATTCAGCAAGTGCCAGGCCTAAACTCAGAGCCGGAGAAAACCAAACCAAATGAGGGCAATGGCAGGTAAAGAACAGAGACTTCCAATTTATAGAGCATGGCAGAGTTCCTGGCCGGCTGTGGATCCTAACTCTGGCTCAAAGGGTATACAGGGCGAAATGGAGGCAGTGTTCTGCAGCAGGTAGAGAAAAGGGTGAAGGCAGGAATCCTGGCATATTTTAAAGCCCACAGAGGTTACAAGCTGTCTTGGAAGATATATTTTCCTTGGCAACAGCTACAGTAGGTGGCGATATTGCATTACCTTGAAGAATGGGCGACACTTTTCTTCCCCCTTTAAATCTAAAATTAATCTGCATAATAGCTTTGATTTGCCTCTCCTCTGTCTCTTATATGCTTTCTAGTTACAGAAACTTTGGGCTCAGCATGAGAAGCAGACAAGAGACGGTATCTCCCACCATTCAAAGTCAGACCCACGATTCCAGGAGCTTCCAGCCTACTGAGATGTCTCATGGGTCTCCGAGTTTCCCACATTAAAGATATTTTTACCCTCTGGCTACTCATCTCTCTGTCTAGAATTTTCTAATGAAATTCACCTCACTCAAGCAGCAAAAAACTTGGCTTAAGCTTGGAGAGACAGTGGACATGTCTTTTGGAGGAAGTAGAATCTGTGATCACTTGCAGTGTGGGTTCAGCTCAATGGACATGCAGACTCCTTGGATTTTTGATGATTTAGTTGTGTGTATTTCATCAGCGTCATAGCTACAACAGTGGTCTTGCCTTCGTAGTTGTGTGCTGAATGTAACCACCCAAACAAGAACAGCGTTTTCTCAGCAGTACTAAAGTACTAAGGCTCAGCACAAACTACTGGTGGAGATAACCATAATGGTTGGGGATGACCCTTGACCTTTGGCACAACTATTGCTCCCCTAAAAGTTCATCCATCCGACACATTCTTTTTAAGTACTTTGGATCTTCACCTTATGTCTAACATGTTGCCTGAAGCCTTAATTAATTTTTGTATAATTATTACTCTGTGGGATTGGAGCCTATTTCTTCACGTCTGCTCATCCTTCCTCCCTTTGTCCTTCACGTCATTCAGGAAGGAGAGATGCAGTTTTAGTTTCCTCTGCATAAAAATTCTGCAGCAGCATACTGATTATTTACAAATCCTGTGCTCCTTTCAATGCCCCAGCCTTTCCTGCCTGCTATGCCACCCAGCAATATCATTGACCCTCTGCTACTACCCTTGTTATTTCAAGATGTGGGAAAATCCCAGTCTCTTCATTTCTTCGTGCCTTTGTGTTCTCTTGTCTGCCTGAAATATCCCTCCAGTCTTCCACATTTTAAATTTGTTTTTACCATATGCAATCTCAGAAACAACACTTCTGCCTCTTTCCTTATGTATCATGAGGTGACATAGTTGCTTTCTCTTTCATACATTCTTACCCTTGGTAAAGATTTAGTAAAGCTTTTAGTGCAAAATATCACTGTTACTACCATTATTATCATCTCATTTATTAACACTACATAGCTAGGTTAATCCTACGAGATGGCTAATCTTGGCAGCCTCAGGGGAGCCAATGGGAAAAGAATTAAAAGGAAACACATTAAGTAATCACCAACCATATTTGATCTTCAGACACTCAATTATATAGGAAGCAGACACATTGGAAAGTGGCATTTCTTTCCTTGATCTTTGCTGTATACACATTCTTTTAGATGCTTCAGGGTCTTACAATGAGTGGATTTTCAATTGTTGTTGTGAACTTGCAACTTAAGATAGTATTATTTGTTGTCTTACTGTGCACTGAAAACTCTGAACTAGTCTTACTAGGCTGTGATTGAAATCTCATTGTGGTGGGCTGTGATGTGTCTGTTTCACCATTTTGGAGAAATGTTTATCAAATTCAGTATTTCTCCAGTATTGGACTAAGGGTTCATCCCAGCTTGTAGATCTCTTCCTAGGATTTCATTCTGTCTGCTCCTTTCTCGTGCCCCTTGTTGGCCACAACCCTTTCAGGACTCAAGCAATTACATGGGCTGTACCCAGATACCCCATTTGGCTAAGTCTCTCTTGCCACATGAGAGCCAGTGCATACTCACAGGTACACAGGATAATGTCACGCCCATTCTAAGAAGGAATTTTCCTGCCAAATTATTTCTGCCTATCTGGAACAGGAAGGGTCCAGATATAAGACGCACACCTGCCGATTCTGGGAGTCAAGCATCTTGTTTTAGATCAAGTCATCAGATTATCTTGCTGTGAGTTATCTTAAAAGACCAGAAATAGACTTGCACTGAGTCTAATAAACTACTTGAGGTTTGTTTACAATGTGAGATATCCTGCTGAGATGACACTTTAGCCCCTTTCATATTTAGGGTCTTTTGTTATTTATTATTTTATTTATTTTTTAAATTTATTTATTTATTTATTAATTAAAGATTTCTGTCTCTTCCCCACCGCCGCCTCCCCTTTCCCTCCCTCCCCCAATCAAGTCCCCCACCCTCGTCAGCCCAAAGAGCAATCAGGGTTCCCTGCCCTGTGGGAAGTCCAAGGACATCATGTATTACTAAATATGAACATCTGGGGCCAAGGATGCCCCCTTCACCTATATTCCCTAACTTGACTCCAGCCTCATTTCCCTTCCCAGTCCATCCTCTCCTGCCCTCATGCTTATCCTATGGGTATGGATGTGCTTTGCAATGAGACATCATCCAGCCTGAAATCTCCGGCTCTTAGCATCTTTACAGCATCCTTCTCAATCCTTTTCCCCATACCATCAATTCCACACTAAACTAGAGATCTTTGTTGTCAACCTTTATTTCATTCAATCACAAACTCTTTCCTTGGCCAAACTTCCTGCACCCAATCGTTGAATTTGTCAATTAGTAAATTCAAAGTGACTCTGTTCTAAACTGTATGACTAAACACAACCTGTCAACCCCTTTACTATAAACTCTTCTTACTTCCTACCCAATTTACATTGAAGGTCCACTAACAATGTCTTGGTCAAGTGTAACTATCTTTTATCCAGGAGTATCTTAATATTTTTTTTTCACATTTGGTGACTTCTCCTCTACAACCTCATGAATTTTGACCAATCTGGTTTCAACACATTTTTGAACAATTCATTGTTTTCTTTTTTATTGTTGTTGTTAGGTTTTTTTGTTTTTTTTCTCTTTGTTTCACAGTATGATTTTTCACAATTAATTTTCAGTGTTTTCCATTCTGTGAAATTCTGATGGTGATCTTCACCAGAATGGATGCCTTGGCAAGAAAACCATGAACACCTACTGCCTTCCTAAATAACCACCTAATCCATGTGAGGTAGTGAAATTTGATAATTTCCCTCATAACGTATGTTTCCATATTGCTGCCGCCTTCTTGTTGCCCATGAAAATCTGATGATCTGCTACCTGTACATGATCTAGAGACTTCTAGAACTTTCAATAGCTCAGCAATAAAATCAATGAAGATGGGGTGAGATGTTGAGCTTCTAGACATGAGCCCATTCAGGCAGACTTCATCCTAATACTTTTATTTTAGCAGTTTCTATCTCTAGTCTACTAGACATATACATGCTGGTTTTACTCTATCCAGGTTAGGCAGGAATCTATAACACAGTATTTTGAATACAAAACAAAGCATCTTCTCTAAGTAGTGAAGGAAAAATAAGCATAAATATGAAAGTCTGTTCATTGAAGTAAATAAGCATTAGGACATAGTTCTACAAGTGAGCACATGGATTGCTTTTTCCTGGCTATGAACATACAACACTCTTGAAACAAATCAATGCTAATAGAATAGCATGGTGTTCTTACCCCCTTTGGAGTACGTGAATCATTACAATCAATTGGATTTGCATTCATAAAAACCACAGTGCACAACAAAAGTTAATACTGGGAAAAATTAAAAGCCACACATAAAGGAAACGAATTTCAAAATATTAGTTATATTGCTATGATAGAGTAGAAAAATAAAATAGCTAGTTAAAGTTATATCTTAAAAATCAGTTTTCACTGACCCTTAGAAATGATTATATCTTTTCTAGATTTCAGCTTTATTGCATAAAACAATTCTACATTTTGCTGATTTCACAAAATATATTAATAGGTTCTTGTAAATATGAATTTAATTCAGTGTTTTGCAATATTTTTCTTTTGGATTGGCAATTTTTCTTCTAGGTATCAGTGGAAAAGTCACAACAGTTTCTCTGTCTAGTACTGAGGCAGTGATTTTGTGCGCAAACTCATACATCTTAAAAGAAACCAAAACATGTCCCTCCTCCTTTTCTCTTCTATATTAGAGACATCACATTTACAACTCCAAAAAGTCCTGGTGAGATAACTCACATGGCTTAACCAGCAAGGGCCACAGCAGAGCTTTAGCCTGCATCCTGTCCTAACGATGTGTCGTTGCTGCTGTAATTACTGCATTTACTCTTCATTGAAGAATCCAGCTGCACTCTGAACATATTCCTGTGAAAGAGTCTACTTGGTTCTAGCTTTGGTGAATCTAGTAGGCTCCCTGTTTTGACTCCTGCTGTTCCTGTTGGATATTTGTGTATGCTTTACAGCTAATTAGTGTCTAACAAATTCTGCAATAAGCCTGCCACTGTAAATGTGGGTTTTTTAGTATTACAGTTGAATACTATGACAAAGCACTAACCACAGATATTCATTATAATAAATGGACTAGCAGACACAGAATTAACACTCTTAGAAAGCTAAAACAAACTTCCCTCAATAGCTTTAAACAGATAAAACTTTAAGTGAAAAATGAAATTGTCCTCTGGCCCAGTCAGGTAGAGTTGAAATAAAGCATTGAAAGTAACAAAAGTAATAGAATCAGGTTTAATCAAAGGAGTATAGAGAGTTGTTTCCAAGAAGATTCTAGCATTATAAGATATTCTGTTAAAAGAGTTCATCTTACAGAGACAATAATACATGCATAACCTCTGAGACTTTTCTTATTGCAATGACAAGTTTCAATGGCAGGTCCGGTCCTCTATTTCTGCTCTGCTGCTACAGGTCCACCTCTATCAAACTACAGTCCTATTTGCTAGCCAGGGAACAGACATCTTTAACAGTTTGGGAATACATATCGTTAAATAACACAGTGAAGTTATCAGATAATAGAAACCTTGGCAAATTCAATGCAGGCTCTGAACAGTATCTGTATTGATCATTTTAACCAATAAAATTTACATAATTAAAACATTTTAACCTGCCATTTTCAAAAATGTCAGAATGACTAACATAATTAGACTAAATTAATGTTAATAAGAAATAAACTAAATCTTGAAACATCTTTTTTATGAAAACTTTTGTTGGAAACAAGTGAATTTTGAATTTTAAGATCTTTCATCTGAATTATATTTTCCACAAATCTACTTAAACTGCATTATCTAGGGAAACCAGGATAGAAAAAAATTTCCCACAGAAGAAATTGAGCTAATACCTGATCTATGTGTCCCTAGATAAAAATACTTCTTATATTTTAAGTGGTTGGGTAAACAAAGAGGAAGCATATTTGGGGATGTGTGGGGATTATGAAAATAACCTTGACAGGAACACAGCCTCTGCCACTTCCGCAGACTGTGGGACGACCTGAGCATTTGCCACAGGGGTACTACTGCCTGAAAAGCCTGAAACAGTCCTTGCTTGTTCCCTCAAACAGTTAGTTATTCATCCACAAAACCACACTCTTGTATAATTCACAGTTTCATTCTATGCCTTTGACTTGATCAAATTCAGGACATCTTTATTTAAAGATATCAAATGTCTACATGAGTTAATTATGAAACACATAACCAAGGGAGGGAAAGAAACGATGCAGCTGCATGTAACAGAGCTCCTACAGGATTACCTGCTCCAATCTCTCCTCTGTTTCTCAGTCTTCTCCTAAAAGACCCAGGAGCCTCCCGGTGGACCTTCTGCTCCCTTCACCAGCACAAAAGGACAAAAGGACAATTATTTGGAACTATTCAAAAAAGTTTGAAGAATGACATTTAAGACACGGAAAACAAAAATGAAACCTCATAATTCTATCGTGCATTCTGAGTCAAAATAATATTAATTGTCAAATTTAGACTTTTTAAATAGACCCAGCTTTTCTCAGCTCTCTGTGGCATTATTTGTCCTGTAGTGTGCAGTATCTCAGATGTCGAGAGTTAACAGGACCTGGGTAGGGTTTGTCTCTGGTTCTGGATATATATGATACCATGGAGATGTGAGCATGCCCTCTTGCTAATACCATGCTTATATAGAGATACATCTGACCAACAAGAGGAGGAAACAAGTATCCAAAGATTAGGATCTGAACACGAATTTCAGAATTCATGAATTTTTTCCACAAATCTTTTATATTTCTTTGATTTGTTAAATGTGATTTTGTGTTATATACCTCTATTTCTATCTTATGTAGATTTTTTTTTACCATGAAGACTCACAGAGAAATGGAATAATCTAATTCCCCTGTTCTAAAAGCAATTATTTAACTGGAATAATTACTTCAAATTCCAAACCATATTGGGGGTTTCCAAGGGAAAAAAATCTTAGAATGAGGATTATAGCCAATGATCAGATGGGCAGTGTCTACATTCACCAGTAGGACAACCCTACAACATGAGCAAACAGCACAGTTAGTTGTCAATCATGTGGCTTTTACCTCCTTAGGAGCTCTGTTGGAGAGGCAGGTAGCATTTCCCCCTAAGTTGCTGCAAAGAAAACTTGGTGAATATTAACTAACTTCTCAAGTACAATACAAGTGACTAATACAGCCTTGTTTTAGGGGCAGATATCATGGCTCTGGACTTGGACCACTGGGGACAAATCCTCAAGAAAACATTACCAATCTCAAGAAAAATTGCCTATAATTTCTCTAGGAGTTAGAAGAATTTAAACTCCAATTTAAACTATGCTCATTTAATGAATTTGATATATCAAAATTAAAATCTAAAATTATTTTTGGTACCATCCTTTCCTGTATTAAATGAAGAATGTGATGAAAAATTCATTAGCAGTTTACATGCCTGTCCTCTTCCTAATGTGCATGTGTGCTCTGAGCAGCCACCTCCAGCAAAGAAGCTCAACACATTCAGCTGTTTTTAAAAATCCTTAATCAAAAAGCATAGGAATAGAGATAATCACAATGTTTATAAGTGAATATTTTTCTATTGTCATTTTTTCTTGTTTTAAGGTATATTTTCTCTCAGTGGCTTGGTGTTTGTGTCTATTTTGAATTAGATGTAAATAATGGGGAAATTGTGCTCAATCAGTGTTCACTGTTACAAAACCATTTCTTATTGTTCTTTCTCAGGATTTGTATTCTGTGTGTGAAACTTAGGTATGTATTACCCTCATCTTCAGTAACAAACCATCTGACTGTGTGCACTAGGAAGTGCTCGTGTCCTTCTTTCCCAGGTCTCCACACATTCTGATTTGATTATTTCATATTGGAAATGGGAAATGAACGACATTTACACAGAGGGTTTAATTGAGTGTGTGTGTGTGAGAGATTGAGAGACAGGGACAGAGACAAAGAGAGACAGACAGATGAAGGGACAGACAGACAGAAACCCAGAGACAGAGAGAAACAGGGAGACACAGAAAGAGAACGAGAGAGAGAGAGAGAGAGAGAGAGAGAGAGAGAGAGAGAGAGAGAGAGAGAGAGAACTGGTGCTGTGGAATCTATTGATTTACTCAGAGAATCACCGCACTGCCCTTCAGGACGTCTGAATTGAAAGGATGCACTGTGGTGGATCTCATCAGAGTAGAAGTCTTTTGGTTCTGAATATTACACAGTTTGGATTGGGATTTCATATGTTTTTTTGTTTGTCTACAATTCAACTTCTATACTTAAATTTTGATGAAAAGCCGGTAAAAGCAAAGGATAAGATATCTCCATATGTGATATATTATAGCAAATACATGCTCAGTCTGCCACCAAAATGTGACTTCTTATATACAAAGTCCTTGGGAGACTGTGCTTTAGAGGTACGAAGCAGGCACACTTCTTCAAAAAAACAGTTGGTCTGCCATGGTTTCCTCTAATCATAGTCTTTTCAATTTTTTCAGCTTGGTTAGTTTCTCACTTTTGTAAATCTTGGGGCTACCCTGAATTTTGGGGGGTAAGACCTAAGAATAACTAAGCTCACAAAGGTTATTGCTTTTGCATGGGACGTCTTGATCTCTCCCCTTAGGAGGAACACATGCATATGCAGTCAATGTCTTCACACTTCTGTTTTGCTGCTGATGTGGGAATAGCTTCCTTGGGTCCTGTACAGATTGTTCTTGAGAGAACATGTGTAAGAATAAAGAAAAATGTGACAAGTCAAAGTTTCAGGACAGCCTAGTGACATCTCATAATGTCACCTTTTTCCAGTAAATTTTCTCTGTAAGATTGAATAATTTAAGATTGTTTGTGATTACAGATGAATTTTGAACAAGCTAAACCAGTTTTAAAGTTGGCAAGCCTCTGTCAATTATATTGGAATATTAGATCCTAAAATCCCTTCAACAAACTATTAATCTTACTCTTTTATATTACTTGAGCATAACCTTCAAAGAAGTCAGGGTTAGTGAATATCGACTTGTTCCTGGGCCAAGAAAGGGCATGACTGCAATTACATGAAACTCTTAACTATTTTGTAAGTCTACAGCATTAAGGCAAATGATATCAGAGCATATGTTTAGCAAAGTTACATTTTCTGACAATGAGCCAGACACTGTTGAAAGGTTGAACAAAGAGACTGGGTGATAGAAAATAGTTTAGGAAGACGGTGGAAGGCAGTAGCGACAGAATAGAATCATCAATGTTTCAGCTATGCTGAAATTGTAGGGAGCTTTGGGCTTAACACCTCACTAAGCCCTTGGTTTCAAGGGATCGTGTTTCATGTACATAGTACAAGCAAAGATCTCCACAAGTTTTATGAAGAGAAATGACTTGTGAGGTAAAAAGTGAACAGGTCAAAGTGAGGCACTGTGTGTTCTACTGGTAGTTCATACTAGGATCAGGGAAACTACCACTGGGCTTTCAGGAATGCTAGGCACTGGTCATTCAGATCTGTAGTATTTCTGAATCATATTGATAGCATCCAAGAAAGAGAGCCCAGGATGAGATGGAGCAAAGGGTATGGGCAGTGAACAAACTGATTTTTGCTATGACTGAAAATCATGAAGAGCCTGGGTAGCTATGTTTACAGCGGCAAAGACAACTAGATGGTCCTTTTCTATCCATGTGTCTTCATAGGAAGGAACTTCAGTCCTGTAAAGATTCGGTCATTGTCTTTCGATATTATATGTTATTTGGTATACAGAACATATTCATAATATTCAGTAAGAAGAGGTTTATTGCATTCTTCCCAGTTAAGCTTTTTGCTTGTAGATTTCTGTGTGTTCAGTGGAGGGATCGGTGACTGCCTCTGATGGGGAGGCTTTCTTCCTGGCAGCGCTGCTGTCTAGAGGCAGGATGTAGAAGGATGGTAGGGAAGCATGCCTGCGAGCCGGGAGGGATCGAGGGCCTCCTAAAACAATGAAGAGTCTGCTGAAAGCTGGCACAGTGTGTCTTCTATTTTAAAGTCTCAAATGAGACTCTGTGTCAGTCTCAGGCAAATTCCTTGAAATCCTGTCAGATATTTCAGGGAACTGTGAGGAGATCTTTTATTACAGCCTTTCAGATCCTCCATGCTCTCTAGAAGTGGGCTTTAAACTGCTTGTAGCCTTTTGTCCCACAGCACAAACTCTAAGAACTCTAAGAACAAACACTAAGAACTTTTTTATTTCTATGCAGGTAAAAAGATTATTTTTTGAAGTATAGAAGTAGAGATTTACTTTTCTGAGACTTTTTAGAGGACTTATGTCTAACAGTGCAATTTAAACTTTTAAGAACTTTGTATTATATTAAACTTATGTGACTTCAGGCTGTCAGTGTTTTTTTTTTTTTTTTTTCAAATATAACGCTTTCAGTTTGCCTAGGAATATCTTTAGATATCATGTCTGGTTTTCATCATTATGTAGCCTTTTAAATATGAAAGAGTGGAGTAAGATTCTCCCTCAGTCTGTTATGTCTCCTTTCAAACTTCTCTCTTCTCATTGGGTTCTGTTCCACTGACAGTGATGAGAGGGACCATTCCAACCCTGGAACACGAAGATGACTGCCTCCGCTGCCAAGGGTTGGGCTCCCTTCCCTCCTGTTTCCCATTATGACACAAACTTCCTGTTCTTTACATTCTTATTGCTGCTTTCTTTCCCAAATGGACAATTTTCTGCTATTAACCTGCGGTTATCTCTTCCCATTTAGTTTCATGCAGGCAGGCACAAATAAATGACATCGGGCCCCATTGAGAGCTCTCTTCCTTGACATGATTGCTGAAGAAGGTAGGCCCTATATCCACTCTCGCTGCTTCTTCTTTGGGGGAACTTCACTTCTTGCTCTGCTCTGATAATATAAACACATGCTGTACGATGACTCTGCTTGATAGCCTGTCAGCGACGATGAAGAAATTTTGCAAAAACTCTCTGCCCACACAGCACGACAGTGAGCTCTTCTGTGGTAGGTCAGTGACATGCTTACTGTGGCATTTGCTATGGAGTGGGTGTGGAACTGGAGGTGCTGTGTTGATCCTCACAGAGACAAGACAATGCTGCTTTGCTTTCTCAGTCCCACGGTAACCCAGGTACTGCTGGTCCAGCTGCCTTCCTGAGGGGAGAAACCACTGAGAACTTTGGAGTTTCATGTAGTTTGGAGACACCGTGCAGCCCTGAGCACTGGGTGTTATGCGGTGAGATTGGACTCTGCCCTGATGATGCATTTGTAGACAAGAGAGACATGTGGTCCTATGCTGCTCATTCCTGTCCTGGCATTATCCTAAATCTATAGAAGAGAAGATGACAAAACTCCATGTGACCCTGTCCTGGGTTTACAAGGGCCACTTGCACTCTAGTGGTGTGTTACGTTACCAATTCTGAAAGTGTTGATAGATTTCATGAGAAATTCATCTCGTGGAGTGTTTCAGGCCAGCAGAGAAATTTTTGGCAACAGCAAAGCAGCTGTGTATGCAGTGGCACTCCATCATGCTTCCTGTACTGGGACATGAAACTGGCAACGGGAGTCTCCGACATAACCTTTCCTTGGAGGGAAACTGATGCCAATGCCGTGGGCATGGTGTTACAGACTCTGTAGGATTTTGATAACTTTTATCCCCAAAGAAATAAAAATCTTCTTCATTTGCTCATGGATTATCCATGTAATTTAATCATGGGGATTGTTTTCTTGAAGTCTACTCAGGAAATTAAGCTTTGCTCTGTAAATAGAGTATAGAATGAAAATCTTCATAGTGTGAGAGCAGGCACAAGGGCCCTCGGTTCCTTTACTGCTGCCTTCTAACTAAGGAAGGTGAAGCACCCTAACCAGATAAGTCTTTTTATTTCCAACAGAAACAAAGTATTACTAGCTCATATCCCAGTACAAATCATTTTAACAGACTAAGATACTGAAACAGAGTTTAGGGAATGTGTTTAAAATCACAGACATGCAGCTTGTTTAGCAGAGAATCAGAACCTGAATCCATCACAACCTAACGCCAAAATTTATGTGCTCTTTGTACTAGACCATATTGTTCTTTTAAACTATATGTATTTGCTTCTTTATCCAGTTCACCCATTGAGTTTCATGTTCTACTAAAGTCTGATCTCTGGTGGAATGTTAATATGAAAACTTTAGTGTTCCCTTTTCCCAAAGTATTTAAAAATAATATTTTGTTTCTTTTACACTGTGTGTGCCGGAGATGGTGAGAGGGTAGGTGCTCTTGTCTCAGGAAAGGACCCCAAGTCTTCAGATTTGGTGGCATGTGTTTTTGCTTGCTGAACCATATCCCAGGCTTACAGTTCAATCTTCAGTCAGAATGAAGCTATCATTTCAAATAGTTTAAATAATAGTAAAATGATGGACAGAGCATTTTCAGCGTCACAAGTCTAAGAAAGTTAGCTGCCATTATTTCGATCTCAATGAACTGCACGCACATCTCTGCTGCTTTAGATTCATTAAGGATCTGATAAAGGGCTTTATTATACATTAATGGTTGATAAGCTTCCATCTCTTATGTTACCAACTTTATAACTGACTATAGAGATATAAGGGATATATCACCCGTCTCTCGTTAAAATTCAGATCATCTTACAGCTGCATGCATCCAACTAACATACCTTTTTTCATTATTTCTATTATAGTGCAAAAAGTATCTGGTTTTTAAGGCCATTTCAAACTACCCCTCTTTGACAACGTTGTATTTCTTTCCTGTTCTTCTTTATTAAATATTAACAATGTCCACCCTGCTAAGGCTGTCTTTGATAATTAATAACTGCCTGAAAAGGTCTTTGAAAGCTTCAAATACTAAGAAAATTGTAAACCATCCTCTCTTGCAGCTCCTGGCATTTCTCCCCTAGGAAGAATTGCAGGTCTTGGCTATCTTCTGAGTGTAGACATCATTAAAACCTGTAAAAGTAGAATTGGTGCATGAAATAGTTACATGTTATTGCCTCTGGTCAAGCTTGGCAGTCAGGAATGATGCGAAACCCAAGAAGTCCAGAATTCTGCTTCATTAAAACAAAATGCCACCAAGAGCCCTCTGTTCATTCCTTTGTGAGAAGATATATCAGTGTAGCAGTCACTGGCCAGTGATGCCTTGTTGCAGAGACTGAAATGTTACGACAATTGATCCATTCTTACTCTGAGGCATGTCTTCAATTCCTACAACTTCTTTAAGTTTATTCATGATATCTGCAGGGTCCAGAGTTTATAGATAATTTCTCTAGAGTCAATGACACACACAGACTTTCCCATTCTCTAGAAAATATTGACAGATGTATTTTAGTCAAAACTATATAGATAAGTATATGAATAGGAATCATATATATAGAAAGATGAGAAAATGTTTAAATTTTGATGCTAAAGTTGGCTTGATTGCAATTGGAATATTATACTAATTTATTGAGCTTTCATTTAGAACTGTAGACTATAGTATCAACTTACCTTCCCATCCATCATGCTTGGGGATTGAGCATAAAAGTAGTGCATTGAAAATAATTTGTATATTAGATTTAAAGAGCAATACAGAAATTTTGTCTCTGTAAGTCTCATAGATTTACTTTTACTAAATCATATTCAAGAATAAATTAACAATAGCAAAATCCATATAGGAAGAGTTCTGTGTAATTTATTACACCTTTTATTTTAAACAGTGTGAATATTTGAAAGGGAACATAATGGTTTCTGCCAATCATTTCACACCCACTAATATAACACCACCTGCTTATGCTGGTTTAAAGGCTGTCTATACAATGCTGGCCCTAAAACCAGGCAGAAGCACATTACTGGCAATGTCTTTGATTCTTAGTGGGCTTGGCAAAGTCAGGGGCCATTAGTATTGATGTCATCATTGAAATTATATTTTTAAAAGGTTCTGCTTGTAAATGACCAAAAGGGAATAGAGAGAAATGAAAATGATTTGGTTTGTTGACACGGGATGATTGTATAATAATTATCTTTGTTTCATTTTGAATTCTGCTAACATAATTTTAATGCCTCTACAGACATTTTAGTGAGGACTATTGGCAAACTGAAGGCTTGCTTCTAGGTTTATTAATTTATCTAAAAACGAATGCAACTGTACAGACGGGACAACACCAAGCAGACTCAACTCAGGACCTTGAGAGTCTGTCTCTATTTTTCTTCTCTGTCATAAAGTACTTTCTTTCACCAGTGACTGGGCAAATGAGGCTTCCTTCCTCATCCTCCAATATTAATATTATCCACCTTCGTGAAATGACTAGCAGGTATATTTTTTGTGTCAACCAGTCACAAGGTCAGATAGTCCTCAGCAAATGAGCCCAATGGAGTCAGGTTGGGGAAGAGGGGCAATGTAGTTAAGACCAAGAAATGTCTAATATAATGATATTTGGCATGTGGAAAAGAAGAGCTGAGAAAACATCAATTTAACCTTGCACTTAAGTAGTAAAGTAGGAGCTACAGCTCCTTCCTTCCTTCCTTGGTAATAAATTGTAATTATTGGCTTAAGTGACTTGTCCTGAATCATAGGACTGTCTCAAGCAGAAGTATCTCATGTTGAGGACTTTTTTCTGAACAAAATCAATCCAAAATTGTGTGTGTGTGTGTGTATGCATGCCCTATAAAGATCTCAGTTTCCTAGAGATTACTGTCTCAGTCTTTCTCTAATATTTTTTATTTTATTTAATTTGCATTTTTTTCATTTACTTTACATACTGACCACAGATTCCCATCCCTCCTCTCCTCCCATTCCCCAGTCCCTGTCCTGCCTCCAATATACCTCTGTCTTGTGAGGTCTTTATAATTAAGCATTCATCTTACTCGAGAATACTAAAAGTTGCTGGTAAATTGCATTGTTTCATTCTTGCTATTCCACATTGACATTTACAAATAGAATTATCAAGAAGAGCTTCCAGATTCCTCCCCTCAACCTCATGTGTCACAATTAGCATACAGAAGACATTGTCGGAGCTGGACCTCCCGTATCGAACTGTCAGGTTGCAGTGTGTTTCACTTCGGACACTGGAGTGTCCATTCCATCACTGCAGTGTGCTGTCCTGTTTCTGTTTCTGGAGCAGCAAACAGAAGCTCCAGTGGGCAGCGATCTCATTTAGGAGTGAGCAGGTTGGGATCTTGATGAAAGAAGTTTCTGCTTCATTATAAATAAGGTAGGACTTCATCATGCCCTTTGTGATACTGGTTTTGTTGCATAGTGGTGAACTCTATTTTGAACAGCACAGGATAAGAAAATCGACAAACACTTATGAATAGGGAAGAAAGACACTCTGACCTAAGAGTAAGCTAGTTAACAGCCTCCATGACCATTCTAGTAGCCAGAATATTCCAGGACTGAAATGTGAACTTTTGATGTTTCTGTCACATTATTCTGCTATAAAGTGACTGCCCTTTTATTTTTGTCCAGTGCAAGTTATAATGAAGCAATAAAGTATATTGTTCATTACTATAATTTATAATTTTGTTACCCATAGAAGTACATTTTCAATAGCTCTGACAAAACACCTGAGAATATCAACTTATACAGTGGAAGGGTATAAGTTTGTTTCTTTTTTCAATTTGACAGTTTTCTTATTTATCACAAATGACTTCCTTAACCATAAAGTGGATATGGTAACAAATAAGAGACATTAAGAATTCAAAGAAAAAAATGTAACACATCTTTATAATTTGATAGCACTTTATATAATTTATAATATTAATTATCCATTAATAATACAGACATTGCCTAAAATCACAATATTTACTATAGTTCATACATCGAAATATTCGTCTCATTAATGTAAATATATATGAAGAAGTTAGAAAAAGTGCCTTTAAATTCACTGTACCTTTAAAAGAAATAACTTTTTTTACAATCTTCACATATAATATTTAAAAAGAAACCCTGAAATAATAAAATTGAGATTTTTTTTAAAAGTAACCATTTAATATATTACAAATGCAGTGCTTTTATACTTAACATTGTTTTCTCCAGTTTTGCAAAACCTAGGTGTGTCTCAATTATTAAGTGATGATAATAAGTATGTAGCTCAAATGAGAAATGAATCAATATTAATCTTACACAGAATAGACTCTAAACAATGATGAAACCTTATGAGAATGTAAGAACACTCCTTAGATAAGATAATCATTCAGAAAGACTGGCAAAGGCACCTAAGGTCTCAAAATATTAATTTCCCTTTTTTCTCCTTCAATATATGTAAATATTAGCAAGCCCGCTGAAAGACTGAATGAGAGATTAGCTCAAAACTGTCAAGGCGAGAATCAAAACGGCACCTTCTAGGGCTTGTAGGCAAACCAAGTGCTTAGTGAAGACAGGCTAATTTATCACAGTGCAGTTGCGATGGCAACAGGGCTCTGGGTGTCACGTGACTCAGAGCAGTTTCTGTTGACTGGCTCTAACTGACTGTCAGTTCAGCAAAGGTTGCACTGTTTCCCATGAAGAGGAAGAAGGAGCATTGATACTTGTTGAAAAGACATAATAATAATAGTGTATCTCAAGCCATGAAAGCAGCTCTTTGTCTCCTTGACGTTTGTTCCTATTCTGGCTAAAGAGATCCCTCCATTTCTCTGCTACATAAAGGCTCCTTATTTACTCACAGATTAAATATGTGCTCCTCTGTTTATTGAGGATTTCATCTTTCCTGATTGAACAGCGAACAAATATTCAAATCTTTTTTCATCATAATAATATTTTATTTACAAGGGGCTGTTTTGTATAGCTCTTTTTCCTGCTATTTTCCCTAAGAGCACAGATCTAGTTGCGTGCAACTTGAGCCTGCAACTAAAATTTTGCAAATGTAGTATATGGAGGGTGACAATGCTCCCTCTGATCATAGACATGGAGTTATCTTTAGGGAAGGAAGTTAGGTAGTAGCTGTACCTATACTTTTTTTCATTGTCTCTTTTCACTACTGTTTTCATTAATGGGTAAGAAACAAGGGCCATAGAGGTAGTCATGTTCTTAGATCAATGATTCCACACTAAGGAAAACCGGTTTGTCACATAGGAAAGAATGAACTGTGGAGTCAGGTGTATGTACTTCACATCCTACCCCTGCCACTTGGCTTGCCGAGTGCCCATAGGGATGTGTTTATACATCTATGGATGTGTGTGAATTGAACCTTTATAAGTCACATGTGCTGAGTACTGGCACATAGATCTCATATGTCCTGCCATGCTCTTACTGTGTGTTACTTCCTAGAACAGCGTCATCTATAACTGAAGGCCTTGGAATTCATGTGTACACCAAACTAGAAATAAGAGCAGGCAAACTCATGGTTGAAAATGAAATGCACTTACATAATTCACTATTATTCAATCACTTAAAATTCTGATTCAGAATAGGACTATGAATACTTATAATTCTGTGACGTAAAAACTAAAGTGTCTGACAAATACCAGAAGTAGAGTTGCAGACTTTGACACAATTATTACATAAATGGTCACAGATTAAGAAGGTACAATTAGAAAAAGTGACAAAAGAAAATTAATAATATAATTCCATAGTGTTGTGCTAAAATAGAATATCTATTTAATAAATTATGTGGCCTTTACCGCTTTAAAAAAACATAATAAAGAAAAGATATGGTGGTTAACTGGTAAGGGCCTCATCTTTGATGACTTGGATCACCAACAAGCAGCTATTAGTCTTAAGAAACCCTTTAAAAGCCTGTTTTATCTTTCTCAAGGGGTCCAATTCCAGGTCTGGAGATATAGCTCAGTTGGTAAAGGGCCTGAGTGGTCATTGGTTCATTTCCTGGTACCACATAAAGTAGGTTTCATAAATCATGCTTGTGAGTCCCACTATGTGAAAAGTGGACACAAGAGGATCAGAAGTTCAAGGTCACTTTTAGCTCTTGTTGAGATTACCTGAGTGAGAGAGACAGAGAGAGAGAGGGAGAGAAAGAGAGTAATAAATAAAATAATAGGTTTTTTTTTTTTATCAAAAGTGATTGAGAACACAGACTAAGTTAAACTGGAATGTAGCTTAACTGAGATTTTTGTGCATTTTTTCTGTGTCATGTGAGCAATGTTGTGTATAACAGAAGCGATGTACAAAGAGTGACTAGGTACAGAAGACAGCCAGTGTATGCACCAAAGAAAGTAAGCAGAGAAAAACCACGAAAGTGAAAGTGATGCTCAGTTGATCAAATAGTACAGCTTACACTATGAATTCATTTTATTTGAATTTTGGGTTTCTGAGTTTCATACCCTGACATATGCAAATAGTAACTACATTTGTAGTATAATATTTTTAGTGTGGCAAAAACTCATTATAAGCTGGAACTAATGACCACAGGAACTAAAAACATGTTATTCTCCTCTTGAGTTCTTTTAAGTGGCAGATAACTGAGTGCCAAATTCAGTGCTCAGCTTCTGAAAGGAATGAAAAATGCATATATGAAGGCAGCTCAGTAGGTCTCCAGTGATGGCTGATACACCAAATTGTAGACAGAAGTTTCTGTCCTGCCCAGTCTCACAGTCATTCAGTCTCAAAAAAGCACACAGAGGCTTATGTGAATTACAAACTGTTTGGCCTATTAGCTCAGACTTATTGCTAACTAACTCTTACAACTTAAATTAGCCCACATTTCTTATCTATGTTTAGCTATGTGGCTTGGTACCTTTTCTCAGTGAGGCATTCTCATCTTTCTTTCTCTGTGTCGGGATGACGACTGTGTTTCTGCTTTTCCTCTTCCCAGAATTATTTTAGTCTGTTTGCCCCACCTTTACTTTCCCACCTGGCTAAATAAGCATTTTGTTAAACCAATATGAATGACAAATCTTTACAGTGTGCAAAAGCATTATCCCACAGCACAAAATACCATCCACATGGGTAAGTGTCCATGTATGTGGCCTAGTTATAATAGCTACTTTATCCATAGACAAATGCTTCAAGGAATAATTTCAGAATCCCAAGGGATCCTCCATTCCTGTACAACTTCTGGATTCCCTTTGCCTTTTCTTGAAAGAAGGTACAGAATGGAGAATTTATAGGAGTATGTCTGAGTGTTTATATAAGGAAATGGTGACTGTGCTATGTAACGGGGAGAGCACAAAGGTGTAAAGATCAATAGTGAGAGACTACAGCAGTATGAGTCAATACCCTCTGAACCACCATATTGACTGTCATAACTTGAGTGCACTTGTATCAGCCCCACTCACTAATGCTAGGAGTGCTCTTTCCTGAGCCAAGAGTTGCTTCCGTTGTGCTTGTTTTGTCCCGAAGTTCAGAGTAATTTACTGTGTGGTGATATTGATCATATGATGAGCCAGCTTTAGAACAGTATAAATGACAGAAAATCATGTTGATTTTAAATTTCTTAAGGTTCATTTTACATATTCGATTGTTTCACCTGTATGTAAATATTTACTACATGCATGTTGTGTTCACACAGGCCAGAAAAAGGATCCTCTGAAACTAAAGTTAAACCTTGTTGTTAGCAGTCTAGTGAATGATGGATATCAAATCCTGTTCCTCTGAAAATGTGTGGAGCCTTCTCTTCAGTCTTTGCATAACCTATCTTCAATTGATAATAGCTATTGTTCTCTCTCTCTTTCTCTCCATCTCTCTCTCTCTCATACACACACACAAACACACATACATGTAGATGGAAACTTCTTTTCTGTCTCGCAGTGTCCCACTGGATGAGTTTTTCTCCACCCTTTTGGATCTGGCTTGATGTGGGAGTGATTTCTTATTAATAAAGAAACTGCCTAGGCCCCTTGATAGGCCAACCCTTAGGTGGGTGGAGTAAACAGAACAGAATTCTGGGAAAAAGAAGCTTAGTCGAGGAGTCGCCATGATTCTCCCACTCCAGACAGACGAAGGTTAAGATCTTCTCTGGTAAGCTACCTCGTGGGTTACACAGATTATTAGAAATGGGTTAGATTAATATGTAAGAGCTAGCCAGTAAGAGGCTACAGATAACGGGCCAGGCAGTGTTTAAAAGAATACAGTTTCCGTGTAATTATTTCGTGCATAAGCCAGCCATGCGGGAGGCCGGGTACCAGGGACTTACTTTCCCGCTGACTCTGTAAGATGTTTAAGTTTTGAGAGTTTAAAGGAATTACATCCTAAAACCATCCAAAGTAGTTTGGAATTCACGTGGCATTCATAGTCATGGGTTGTATTTCCATTTGGCATTTCCATCTATACAGGGGAAGATAATACAGTTGATTGTGCAGCCCGCTGTTTGTCATGCAGTGACCTCCTTCAGTGCTCAGGCTCGCTTGGTATGAGGAATGCGTTTGAAGACATTCTGGTTATTTTATCCACTGAAGGCTTCATTTGTTTTGATTGTACTCCAGGAAGGTAATAATTTCTAAACTCAAATTTAATTGAACTTAAAAGAATTAACTTTCATTTCACTTCAGGGATAATCAAGAAATTTTCCCAATGGTATTGCGTTATCCTCTATGAAGAAAATGATTAAAATCTGAACTCCGTGACCTGGACCAAATCATAAATTAAGCAAATGTCAAAATATAAAAGTAATATTTTAAAAAAAAGGCAACCCATGGGTGTTTTCCATAGGTTCTTCTCTTTGCAGAAGACTGCAACTCTTAGCGAATGGCTCCACAAAAGCATCAGTGCTACAGGGTGTGTGCTGAGTGTGGTGTTGGTGGAGAGTCCCATCTCTTACTGGTTTCTGAAACAAACCCTCAGGTGTCGTAATCCCTGCCATTCATTTTCTAATCAGATTGAATTTTTGTTTGTTTGTTTTCTGTATCATTTTGAATATTTCCCCAGGTACAGTAGGGCCACACTCAGAACCTTAGGCAAGCAAGTATTGCAATACATGCCCTAAACCTTATTTAGTTTCTTTTTTTTTAATTTCATCTTTTAGTCTTTGCTTCCTTTATCTTATTATACTATAATTCCATCATTTTTCTCTTCTTTTACCTCAGTCCGAATCCTCCAATTTTTCCTCCTGTCTCTTATTCAGATTCATGGCCTCTTTATTCATACACTGTTTTTATGTGTACACGTATATGTAAAGAATGTACACACATATCTGTTCCTAAATACAAAAATACAACCTGTTCTGTCTATCATTGCTTGCATGTAATTGTTTTGAGGGTTGACCACTGGGCAGCATCTTGAAATGGATCTCGATGATTTTCTTAACTATTCACTGAGTTTATCACTTACAAATAATGCTTTTAAAACACAGACACATTTATCCAGGTTAATATACTTAGAAATAATCATTATCATTATTTGCCACCATGAGATGATGTCTCACTGTGTTACCCACAGTACAATCTGCCTGCCCCTACTTTCTGATTCTGGGACTGTGGGCAGAAGTGACTCCTCCCATTTATAGCCAGACCAGGTGTAGATCCATTTTTGATCCATTTTCATCAATCAACTCTTGGGATTTAAATAAAAGTGAAGATGATAATTCAATAATAACTGAGAATAATTATTTTTACTAAAATAGAGAAAAATAAACTTCTTCCTGAGCAATGGTGGTGCATACCTTTAATCCTGTCACTTGTGAGGCACAGGCAACCGATATCTGAATTCAAGACCAACCTGGTGTACAGAGAGAATCCCAGGATGGCTAGAGATACACAAGGAAACCCTGAAAAAGTAATAAATAAATAAAATAAATAGAAAAATAAATAAATGAATTTGTAGATATGAATTTACTCAAAAAAATTTAAGTGAATTATATATTAAATGTTTTTCAGGAAACCTGCAAATGTATAATCTAAGGCCCAAGCCTAAACCTTTAGAGGGATTGTGTCACAGAGGAATTTAATAATTTTAGAAATTGTTTTTATGAATTGGAGATTTAGGGCAAGATTGACGAAAAGATGAGAAACAAGATGAAATGAGAAAGATGAAAAACATGGTAATTATTTCAATGCACTTTTTATCATAAAGAAAACAGAAAAAATAATGTCTGTCATTTGGCAATGCACAAAACAAACGCCCATGAAGAGGTCAGCAAATTAGAACAACTTTGAAAATATTAATGCATTTACATGTTCTAGCCTATTAATGAAAGTTTAACATGGAAAATTATATTCTGCTGCCTGAGCTCTTATTTCAGTTAATATCATCATTAGAATAGTTTAAACCACTCAAGCAATATTACAGGCATTTATGAAACTTTTACTAGCATATATTAATTTTTTAGTATAATGGATTTTATAATGATAATTTTCCACTTGTACACAGCAGACCTTTGTCGTGTTCCCAACTCACTCTCCTCCCTCATCTTTCCTCCCTCCTTCCTCTCCACTCTCCTCCCCTAACCTTCCTCCCTCCTCTCTCACCCTTCCTCCTCACACTGGATGCTCACTTTATTCCGTAATTGTCCCATTTGCATTCATGACTTTTAAATTTTCATGATTCTGCATATGGAGTATTGATGTATATTTCTAGATAATAGATAAATCGGGTAGTCCATTTGGCTAATTAATTCGCAGCATAGACTGGTGATCTAGAAGTCATAATAGGGAGAGTCAGAGACCTACTATTAACAAAGAACACATTACCTGGGCAGCTAATGCATTGTTGCTTGGCAAACAAACTCAAAAGATAGATGCTTAAAATATTGATGAGTTCTTGCTGTATCCTCTGCGTTGAGTGTTGACAAGTTTGAGTGCCAAATGTAGCACTATTAATAAAAATACAGAGACAGATATTGGGGTTCAACCTGAAGGTCAGAAAAGCAGAACAGTCAGCCACTGGTTCTTACCTTTCTACTTCAGTCTGAAATGGCGATCCTGTCTCCAGGAATCTCAGAATAAGGCTGTGTCCAAGAGCTGTCCCTTCTGGTCTTAATATTCCTCTCTAAAGAGTTTAAAAACATGTACCATTACCACCCGGTTTGTATAGCAAACTAGTGGCTACTGGGATTAGAAGTGTGTGTCACCATTGCGTCTGTAGGATTGATCAGTGGGACTGTTTTATTCTCTGATCTTCAGGCATGCTTTACTTATTAAAATACGAGTGAAATATCACTACCGGGTTCAGTTTGTAGTCCTGGCTTCTGTGCTAAGATTCTACCCTAGGAAGCATCTGCTCAGCTCCTGTGAATTCTGCACTGGTTTTACATCCTTCTTCACTTTTTCCTCATGTCGACTGCCCCATTGTTCCCTATGAAGCCATGCTTTATTGCAGGGTAGCCCCGCCTCTCAGTGAGAAACAGGACTATCCATCATAACAAGGCATTTGAGTAATCTTTGGAAAATTTTAACAGATAAATTGAAACAAACAATCTTCAGTAAACTAAATAAAAAACAAACTTAAAGCATTGACATTTATGTTTAAAAGAGAGAGGATGGCTGAGACAAAACGAGTCCATTGCAAGTCAGTGAACTGCTAGTTTCTTCCTTTGATCAAATTGAAGGCAATGTGAATTGAGGGGGCAGATGAGGGACAGTTACTGCTGAGTCATCCATCACAGGTCTCTCTGGTGACTCAGGTGCATAAGGAAGGAGTTCAAAGAATCAAGTGTTATCCATGTAAGAGTGCTCTTCCTCATTTGCATCAAGTCATTTTCTGAAGCCTGAGACCTATAAAAATAAAAGCGACCTGTATAGTTTATTCTTACTAGCATCTTATAAGAATTTTAAAAAATCAATCATGAGTATAAGAATCGAAGACAAAACAAATATCTATCTCATTAATACATTACTTCCAGTACTACTTCTAGGTTAAGGAATTATCAAGTGTGCCAAATTTTTAGGTTAGAATTTTGAAGAATTTATTCATAACGATTAAACTGAAACCTTAACGTAGAGCATGCATCATAACATTTAGAGTCTCATAAAATATGAATCTCTTAACCTCATATATATATATATAATATTGCACATAGTATATATGTGAGTACATATATGCATGTGTATTTGTGTATGTATACATATATTTACATATATATGCATGTATGCATGTATCTAGTTGGGAAAATTGTAAAGAGATAATTCGTAGATTTACTTTAAATTTAAAAGTACTTATTTTATTAAAATGTAATGCCATGGAAAAGCTTAAAACAATAGTTCAATTCAATGTATAAATATTCTAGTGGCACAAACCTAATGATATATTTTATTTTGTACTGTAGGATCCTGGGTATAAAATTAATATAAATCTTTAGAATCAATTAGCTCAAATAATAAGATAATTTTAAAAATTACTATACTGCCCCTATGTCTACAGTATTTTGGTAATTATAATTTTTTCAAATGTTAAATGTACATATTAAATAGTGAGAATACAAAGCTACATACTTTTAAAAATGCTCTTTCAGAATTCACATTGGTAAAGGGTTAAAAGCCATGAACTCTGAAAGCTTCCAAGGAAACCTTTTGTTCTAAGATCAGTGGCCATGATGAAATTGAACACCGCATGCTCACATTCAGGACATTTTGCTGAATAACACAGAGCTGATTTTAAAACATTTAGTACACAATCTTTAAAGATTTATTTTGAATTTTTTTTCTCTTTGGCCACTTAATATTTTTCTTTAAAAATAAATTAGAGCACAAATACACAAACATCTGGGATGGAATAAATTTTGGTTTTTGGATGGAGAAGAAAGCGGAAAGGAAAACCCAAAGATATTATTTAAGACACTGTTTATGACTTAGAAAATTCCCTTTTGTAGATGTTAATAATGTAATCCATTTTAAGTACTTAATTAAAATGTGACATTTTAGGAAATTGTACATGGATAATGAAGATAAGCCATTGATGTTCTTTGAGAATGCTGGTATTTTGATATGAATTTTGCATTAAAATACTTTTCAGAGAGTAGGAATTTCTACCTGGCACAGCAGCCCCATAAACTGAAGAAGGGAGAATTCATGGCCCGAGCTGTTATGTTTTGTTCTGTTTATCTGTTTGTGTGGTGTGTGAGCCAGAGGTCTCTGCCAGGTCTTTCTCAGTCTCCACGACCTTACTTTCTTTTTGAGTCAGCCTTTTTCTGGGGCTGGAGTCATCCCTTTTAGATGGGCTGGCGAGCAAGTCCCAGTGACATTCTGGTCTCATTTCTTCAGGGCTAGACTTCCGGATTTTAAGAAAAATTCCTGGGGACCCAATATTCGATCTTCATGCTCTCATGCCCCTACCCACTGAACCATCTCTGAAGCCTGGAGTTGCTTTTTTAGAGTCATTGTAAGGACAGCCACAGAGAGCCAACATGGAACAGTAATAAATGCAACTGCCCAGGTGCTTTCTCTACCTGCCAGTGCCACAGAACACATAGGTATATGCTGTCAACTGCATAATTTGGACAGTTCCTGGACTGTGCCATTTCTGAGACTTGGGGTACAGAACAAATCATAGGAAGGAGAACTCACTCCCAGAGTGTAAGTGGAGCCACATACTGGTGAGATAGGAGAGAACAATGCTATATTATGCTCGACAAAATGATCATGTTTGTATGTGTATATCTTAAATTATAAATCCACAGACTAGATGACACATTATGTTACATTTAAATGTTTGTTTCTTTTTAAAATAGTGCACATTCCCTTGTTCTGGTTTCTCTCATTTCAATTATAATGCAAGAATTTTTTAAAATTATGTTATTTAATATGTCTCCAACTGTCATTCACTCATTTTTATTGGTATCATTTTTATTAGACTCAGTATGCTGACAACTCCAATCTTTTCCTAGGCTAGACTTTTCAATATTTTAAAAATGAAATGATTTTTTAATTCAAAAAAAGCCTAGAAAGGCTTTAGATAGTTTTTAAGTCATGTAGGAAAAAAAAAAAAACCTAAAGTTGCCCCCAAAGCTGCTTAAAAGAAAAGCATTAGGAAGAATGTTGCTGGTGTCTGCTCATGCCCTGTCAAAATCATTGTGGGAATGACTGTGTTATCTCATGCTTTGCCAGTAGTGGATGAATGTTACAACTCATGTAGGGACGGATCATGTTTCTTGCTTTTCTCCTAACGAATACCAGACATAGAATTTAGATTCTTAGGATTTCAAACATGAATATATTCCTCACCTTCCAGAAGCATATAGAAAACAGCATGATTTAAAATGGATATATATATATATGTGTGTGTGTGTGTGTGTGTGTGTGTGTATAGGTATATATACATACATACGGGGATGGAAAAGAAATTATACGATGTATAAATGGTAGGTATGATTAGTAAAATCCTCTTGTGGTCAAGAAACTGACCTGTCACGCTGTAGACATTGAATTGTTGACAGAATGTGGAATATTTGGTTAGAGAGATGCCTCAGTAGTTCCCAGCCTCCCTCTTGTGGTCAAGAAACTGACCTGTCATGTTGTAGACATTGAATTGTTGATGGAATGTGGAATATTTGGCTGGAGAGATGCCTCGGTAGTTCCCAGCCTTTGCTGCTATTGCACAGGCCCTATGTTTGGATCCTAAAACCCACATGGTGGCTCACAACTGCTGAGAATCTAGTTGATGGGGACCTGGTGCCCTCCTTTGGCCTCTGTCACCACCTGTGCATGTGTTACACATACCTACACATAAAATTCCATATAATAAATCTTGTTTGAAAGTGTGATATTGTTTAATATTCCAGTTGACCGCTCTCATCTGCTCTAATATCCCAGTCTTCTCATTCAGGCTAGGCCTAGATTCAGAAACGGGGTGGAGGCTGTGTCTCTCCTGGTCTTCCTTGTGAATGGTCAACACTCTTTATCAACAGTGATCCTGCTACAGATTTCCAAGTGGAGGGACGTACAGAAAGGACAGGAAAATAGGAGAACAGCCCTAACACTGTCCACTAGGTGACTTCATTCAAGAACTGCTCCACCTTAGAGCAAGGAGAATAGTTCAGTAATAGAACACCTGCCTAGCATGCCCTAAGTCCTGTGTTTAATGCACAGCAATATGAACCAGTTAAATAAAATCACTTGAAAAAGGAGTTGCCATGTTAGTATCACAGAGACAATGTGATGACCTGCTGTCCACATTCTGTTACTGGAGAGCAAATGTTGGAGAAAGGTGAGTGACAGCAAAGGTCTTCTACTCTATGAAGACTTAGCTATGTCATGTCTTGAGAGCTGTGTTCTCAGGAATGGCTGATACCCTTTATACAAAGTTTAAATGCCAATTGAGAGGTTCCCGTAAAATAGACAACGCATAGTTAGCTTTTGGGAGAATGAATGTTTAAAAGGAAATAATCCTATCATTTTTATTATTATACAATACCACTATTAAAAGCTGTTACATTTTCTGAGGAGGTAGGTTTATTAATTGAATCCAGATTTTTAAAACAAGCTGATCAATTAGAAATATCTCATTTAATAAATGTTGCTGGTGCAAAAGCTCGGTAAAGTTCTTCTCCATTCTGGAAAGCAGAGTTGAGTGGCTTGCAGGAGCAACAGAGGGAGGAAAAAAGAGTCCCAGCTGCAAGATGAGCAACTCTTGTCATCAGGGCCTCACAATCAGCACCATATGGTTGGTGTCATTTATTTTGCATTCTTGCATATTCTTTCTTTCCTGCAAATTACCAGCTAAGTTGTATATTCACCTTAAAGGAATTCGAAGAGTAAGGCGGGTTGTCAGCCACGCCCACACAATATCATAAATTAGGCCACCCACTGAGAGATTTAATTGGAGTTACTTTTTGTTGAGTGACTGGATGGGATCTAACTTTTGATTCTGTAGTTAGAATAGAACATTACAGATGATCACTGTCATTTATAAGAAAAGAGAGAGGCAGAGAAAGAGCAGCTCAAAATTTCTCAGATCTTTGACAAAGAAACAGATCTTTGCAGCATAAGTGTATGCCTACACGATAAGCTCTCTCCAATGTGTTTCTCCCTAGAGATGCTTTAGATGGTGCCTAAAGAGTGGTCGGTGGCACCTTAGGTGTGTAAGACCCTGGGTCACAGCATCTGTACTGGATGCTGCAAGCATGATGAACGTTTCAGTTCAGAAGCCCTCTTCCCACTAAGTTGGGTTTTAATGCCATCTATCAAAAAGTGCAAATTGCATATTGCTCCAAGTAGGGATCGTTATTCTAATTATTATTATTTATTATTTTTCCAGCACTGTCAGTAGTGGTAGCTCTGGTGAAAATGTCCAGGTTAGGAGAGACTATTATTATTATTATTATTATTTCCTAAGTGACATCGATTTGTATGGCTAACATTTTAGCAATAAACAAGCAAAATCTAACGCTGCAACCTGCTGAGAGGGAAAGTCTACACACTGAATGAACACTGCAGGGACATGCTCATAAATATTCATTAAGCACAGTTTCATTGAAAGTGAGATTTAAGTACTTAAGGTAATGCAGAACAAGGAGGTGAGAAGCTATATCACCATCACTAAGGAAGCAAGAAGGGATGAGGTCATCCAAGAAAAAGGAATAGAACAGCAAATGTCTTTCAAAACACCAGATAGGAATTAATCAACTGGAGTTTTAATGTAACTGTTAATTTACAGTAATGTTTCTGAAGTCCAATCTTCATATGACAGGAGAAAACAGTTCTTTTAAAAATACCATGAATTCAGGAAATGACTGTCCTAGAAAAAGTTCCCATAGAAGATGGAAAAAAAATCACTTCCTGAAGATGACTTGGAGACCTCAAGGGAGCCTGCCTTTCCGACTTTGCATAGCCTTCAGGAAATCGGCAAATTGTGTGATGCTGTTTCCTACCTTGAACATGTTAAGACATGCATGTCAGTGTGTAGAAATATTCTCTGAACTAGCATTACCGAGACAGTTTCTTTTCTTTGGTGTTGTGAGAAAATACCCTAACGAAGGTGGAAGGGGTTTGTTCTGGTGCTGAGTTTGAGGTTAGAGTCCACCATGGAAGGAAATGCACAATGGTGGAATCCTGAGACAACACCACACCCACAGGAAGAACCAGGAGTGATGGGGGCTGTTGCCCTCTCCAGGACAGGCTCCAAGGCAACACAGAGAAAGCCTGTCTCGCCAAATCAAAAAACTCATCAAGGTGACAATTGAAATTAGCCATTAGAAACACTACAAAATTATCCATTGTTACAACTTCCTAATATTAATTTCAATATAGTTAGGGGGCCTAATTTTCTTATGATTGCCTGCTTCCTCAAACATTTTTTTTCACATTCATCACCTTTTCAGTCAATAAATATTCAATGAGAACCTCTATGACTTTTCAATCATAGTTATAGACCCTGAGGATAAATTGGTAAACAGAACAACATATTTTATCTCTATGGAACCCAAGTTTCAGTAAATGGGAAGTCAACAAGAAGTTAGCACAATTACATGAAAATTAAAGTGATAGCAGGTCATAAAAATAAATATACAGTGCATGGAAGGTAAAATAGGAATGGGAAACAAGGAAGGAGTCAAAGGCACAAAATGGGGCTCTAGAATGAGTTTAATTTCAAGAGAGATTGTCCAAGGAAATCTCAGCAAGAAAACAGATGAAGATGAACTTTAAAATCAGTGAGTAAACAAATCCTGTGGATATCTAGAAGTTTCCATGCAGGTGGAAAAATGGCAAGTGTGAAAGTCCTATGGCAGGAGTAGCCCCTGTTTGTTCATAGGCTACCAAAGAGACTCAGACAGAGTAGAAAAGAAGTTTCTTTAAATAGATTTAGAGAATAGGAGGCCATATATCATCCATCTGGACTGAGATTATGGGACAATTTTATGTTTTCTAATGTATGCATAGAAACAAGGGAGCCCCCTCAGTGGTATAGAGAATAAATGTGACAAGATTTGATGTGTATTTTAGCAATATCATGCTTGGCTTCTGTGTGAAGAAGCAATGTGGTACCTAATCAGATGATTGTGATTTCAGTGAGAAGGGACTTGAAAGGGGTCCAGGTACCTCCAGAGAAAAGAAAGACTGAGCATCTAAGTTGTCTGGTCGAGGGGGTCGGGGGATGTGGAGGACGGATGGATCATTTGAGTATTGAGTTTCAAAATTTTCTTTGAAAAGTAGATGGAGCCAAAGTCATCCTCTCATTATTAGAATGGCAATGGGGGCAGGGTGGCAACAGGGACAGGAATTTCAGAGGGAGATAGTCATTCGTATTTCACATAGGCCACATGGGAGCATGGATTCTTGATGTGGGAGTGATTTCTTATTAATAAAGAAACTGCCTTGGCCCATTTTATTGGATAGAAAATTAGGTAGGCGGAGTAGACAGAGGAAAATGCTGGAAAAAAGAAGCTGTGTGAGGAGTCGCCATGGTTCTCCCGTTCCAGACAGACACAGGTTAAGATCCTCCCTGGTAAGCCAGCTCGTGGACTACACAAAATATTAAAAATGGGTTAAAACAATATGTAAGAGCTAGCCATAAGAAACTGAAACTATCCGGGCCAGGCAGTATTTAAAAGAATACAGTTTCCGTGTAATTATTTCTAGGCATAAGCTAGCCATGCGGGCGGCCGGGTGCCGGGGACGCAGCCCCGCCGTCCCTATTTCAACAGATTCTACTCCTTGGGCTTTGTTACATTTGTTGTTTCTGAGAGGGTGTGCCTATGGGCACAGGATCAGATAGATCAGGGTGTACCTGTGGGCATGGGCACAGGATCAGATCAGGGTGTAAATGTTCATTTTTTTAATGTCAATAGGAGCTACTTTCCACAATTGTCCTTTGCTGGACTCCATGCCTTTGTATTCTTTTCTTGATATCATGGTCATGTTGCATGATCATGTATTTCTTTTTTTTTTAATATAATATTTTTTATTGAAAAAAAATTCCTCCTCCTCCCCGCCTCCC